>NW_005370273.1:311741-315632 GCF_000412655.1 Myotis brandtii
ACCCCCTGATCGGCCCTGCTCTGTGTGTGACAGGGGGCGGTGCCCCAACTCCCCTATCAGCCCTACTCTGTGCATGACAGGGGGCAGCACCCCAACCCCCTGATCGGCTGGCTCTGTATGTGACAGGGGTTGCGCCACAACCCCCTGATCCGCCCTGCTCTGTGCGTAACGGGGTGGCGCCGCAACCTCCCCATCGACCCTGCCTTGAGTGTGACAAGGGGAGGCGCCCCAACCACCCAATCAGCCCTACCCTGAGCGTGACTGAGGGTGGCATCACAACCTCCTGATCCGCCCTGCTCTGTGCATGACGGGGCGGCGCCCCAACTCCCCAATCGGGGAATCAATAAGTGCTCTGGCTCACATGGCTCATAGAGTCATCCTGTGCACAAAAGGTCGCCAGTGTGATTCCTGGTTGGGGCACATACCCAGGCTGTGAGTCTAATCCCCAGTCGATATGGGTATGAGAGGCAGCCGACCGACATTTCTCTCTTACATCGATGTTTCTCCCCCACTCCCTTGCTCTCGCTCTAAAGTCAGTACACACACACAAAAAAAGATTCAACAAATTTTGACAATTTGATTCTTATTACCTCATCAGTTTGTCCACAATACCAGAGGGCTAGAGATGATAACTGCAATGGTAATGCTGCAGTACTGGCCAAATTTCACAAAACTCTCATAAAATGTATAGGTAATGTGGGCTTCCCAGTTACTGTGGCCCTTCTAGAAGTATTTGAGTAACTGCTGCAGCTATAGCCCTTTGACATGGGAATGCCTTTACCTATGAGAGTACATGCAAATTATCACTAATATATGTTTATTCTTAAGAAGTGGGTAATTCGATTAAAATCCGTTTTGCAAGCCTCAAAATTCTAACTTATCAATAGGCCTAATTCATTTAATTTCCCACTTTGATGAAGAAAGATTTTTTTACTTTAGTTATCTATTTTTATCATGGTGACAAAGACTTCACAAGCAATTTTAGAAAAATGAATAGAAGCAAAATTTAGCTCTTTTAATATTAAAAACATTTTGTTTATTTAAACAATCAAATAACTGATGGTATAGGGCCGTGGTCGGCAAACTCGCGAGCCACATGCGGCTCTTTGGCCCCTTGAATTTGGCTCTTCCTAAGCCTTAGGAGTACCCTAATTAAGTTAATAACAATGTACCTACCTATATAGTTTAAGTTTAAAAAATTTGGCTCTCAAAAGAAATTTCAATCGTTGTACTGTTGATATTTTGCTCTGTTGACTAATGAGTTTGCCGACCACTGGTATAGGGCATAGGAAATCATCAATAAAATGAAAAGACAACATATTTGACAATGATACATTTGATAAGGGGGTGAAATCCAAAATTCAAAAAGAATCTGTATAACTCAACACCTAAAAAAACCCCAAAAATCCAATATAAAAATAGGCAAAGGACCTACAATAGACATTCCTCCAAAGAGGATATTCAGATGGCCAATATACATATGAAAAGATGCTCAACGTCACTAATCATCAGAGAAATGGAAATTAAAACTGCAATAAGATATCACCTCATACCTGTCAGTATGGCTACCATTGATAAGTCAACAAACTAGTCCTGGCGAGGATGTGGGAAAGGGAACCCCAGCACACTGCTAGCGGGAATGCAGACTGGTGCAGCCACGTGGAGAACAGTATGGCCATCTTTCAGAAAATGCAAAATGGTACTGCCTATGACCCAGCAATTCCGCTTCCGGGTATATATGTGAAAAAAACTAAAACACTAATTCTAAAGAATAGATGCACCCTAGGGTCTTTGCGGAGTTACTAAGAGGAGCCAAGCTTTGAGAAGCAACTCAAGTTCCCATCAATAATGAGTAGATAATAAATCTGTGGTACATATGTACAATGGAATATTACTTAGTCATGAAAAACAGCACATGTTATTCTAAGTGAAATAAGTCAATCAGAGAAAGACAAATACCAAATGAAATCTAAATCTATATATATAAAAGCCTAAGCGACTGGTAGACTGGTCACTGTGACACGCACTGACCACCAGGGGGCAGTCAACTTGAACAGATGAAAAGAGAAACAGGTGATTGAGTCTATGAAAGACTGCTGAGCTGCAGTTTGCATTGGGAGGCCAGGCCACCGGCCCAAATTCCGCCGCTCCTCAGGTGCAGCTCCCCAGGCACTGGTCCGGAGGCGGTGCCACTGACCCCCGTCAACCCCACCAGCTGGATGGAGGGAGGGAAAAAAGAGACCAGGAACTCCCTCACTAGTGCCTGCATCCTCCTATCAGACCGGAGCCACCCCAGGACTTGCAGGACAGCGCACCAAGTGGCTGGCCTCGAAGACCGGCTCCTGTGTGAACCCACGGGGAGCCCAACCAGCCCCTACAGTCCCAGCAGCTGCAGCCCGGCTCACCCAGAAGCCCATTGGGGCTGGCAGCGCCTCCACTGCCCCCTGTTGCCAGCGCCTCATCGCCAACATCCACCATGGTTGGTGCCACCCCCGGTGGTCAGCGCTTGTCATAGTGAGTGATTGAACTCCTGGTAGAACTCCCGGTCTAGGGGGAAATTTGCATATTAGGCTTTTACTATATAGGATATCTTCCATTGATTTCAGAGAGGAAGGGAGAGGGAGAGAGAGATAAAAATATCAATGATGAGAGGGAATCATGGATCGGCTGCCTCCTGCTTGCCCCACTCTGGGGATCGAGACCACAACCCAGGCCTGTGCCCTGACAGGGAGTCAAACCTTGACCTCCTGAGTCACAAGTTGCCGTTCAACCACTGAACCTCCCCCGCCGGGCTCTTGTTCTCATTTTAAAGGAGAAAGAGTAACACTCCAGAGGACAGCTTGCCCAAAACAGCCAAGTGACACAGTGGCAGAGTCAGAGGGAGGGGGGCCTGTTCTAAACACGCACTCATGAGGCCTCTGTGGTAGCTCAGCCAGGCGGGTAGGTGGACAGACACTCTCTTTGACTCTCCAAGCGGCACCTCCTGGAGGCCCTCAGATTCCCCGCATGACCCCACCCGCCCCACCTGCCCTGGGAGCTGAGGAGGGTGGAGGATGGGAAGGCATCCATGGCTCACCTGGGAGGGGCCGTGGGAGCGGGAGGGAGGGGCAGAGCTGGGAGCACCACAGACCCCCGGTGGGAGTTAGAGGCCCTGATCTGGAAGCTGACTGCCTGTCCCAGCTTCTCAGGAGCGTTTCTTTCTCTGGAAGCACCAAAAGCATTGCCTTCGGCCGCAGGGCTTGGGCTGGTCTTGGCCACTCCGTTCTGTGTGCGGGATCCTCTCTGTCCGGGAACTGGAGTCGGACCCCCTGGGAAAGCCCGTTGCATTGGACCCTGAGCCCTTTTGTGTCACGCGTGACCCGGGTTCTGGGCACAGCTGATCTGTGTGTCCACAGGGGGCTTCATTTTCCTAGTTTTCAACGTTTGCTTTAAATAATACTGTACTTTCTGTTTTGTTGTTTTTTGTACCAAAAATAAAACCATTTGCTTGTTTCCAATAAGTACATGTCACCACTGAAGAGAGCTTTGGGGGGGGGGGCGTGGAGGGATGAGGGCCACCAACGGGAATGACCCGCCGCCTGGACCTCAGGGTGGGAGGCTGGTCGTGAACACTCCACGTCCCTCGCGTGGAGTCACACTAAGGGCTGGGTTTACAGCCAGGCCCTCCAAAGGACGGGATCTGACCCAGGCCCCATGGCAGCTGCCGGAGACCCTGCCTTCCCGGGGGGAGCGGGTTGGGCCGCTGCCCCCTGTCACTCACAGAGCAGGGCCAATCAGGGGGTTGGGGCATTTCCCCCTGTCACTCACAGAGCAGGGCCCATCAGGGGGGTTGGGGCTCCGTACCCTGTCACACACAGAGCAGGGTCGATCAGGGGGTTGGGGAGCTCCCCC
>NW_005370273.1:316570-323250 GCF_000412655.1 Myotis brandtii
GTTGGAGTCTGCAGTCACTGGAGCAAGCAAGCCTCATGTTCGCTTCCAGCTGCCTGGCTGCCGGCCGCCATCTTGGCTGACAGTTAATTTGCATAAGGATATGCTGATTAGCCAATGGGAAGGGTAGCGGTCATATGCTAATTACCATGTTTCTCTTTTATTAGTGTAGATAGGATAGTATTGAGAGTTCTAGCCAAAGAAATTAGGCAAAGAAAAAGCATGCAAATTAGAATGGAAAAAGTCAACCAGTGGTGTGGCTCAGTGGTTGAGCATCACCCTATGAACCAGGAGGTCACAGTTCAATTCCCAGTCAGGACATATGCCCGGGTTGCGGGCTTGATCCCCAATGTGGAGAGTGCAGGAGTCAGTCAATCAATGATTCTTTCTCATCATTAATGTTTTGATCTCTCTCTCTCCTTCTCCCTTCTTCTCTGAAATAAAAAAAAAAATGTTTTTAAAGGCACTTCAACATTTTTTGTAAAACTGGTAACAAAATCCTTTAGTTTTTTTCTTTTCAGGAAGCCTCTTTATTTCTCCTTCAATTTTAAATGAAAGCTTTGCTGGGTAAAGTAATCTTGGTTGTAGGTCCTTGCTTTTCATCACTTTGAATATTTCATGCCAATCCTTTCTGGCCTGAAATGTTTCTATTGGAAAACCAGCTGACAGTCTTATGAGAGCTCCTTTGTAGTTAACTGTCTTTCTCTTACTGCTTTAAGTTTTTCTGTTTGTCTTTAAGCTTTGCCATTTTAATTATGATGTGTCTTAGTGTGGATCTCTTTGGGGTCATCTTGTTTGGGACTCTCTGAGCTTCCTGGACTTGTGTGTTTATTTCCTTCACTAGGTTATGGAAGTTTTCAACCATTATATCTTCAAATATGTTGCCAATTCTTTGCTCTCTCTTTCTCTCCTCCTTTTGGTACCCCTATGATGTGGGTGTTTTTATGCTTTATGTTGTCCCAAAGGTCCCATAAAACATCCTTTTTTTAAAATTCTTTTTTCATTTTGCTGCTCTGATTGGGTATTTTTTTCTACTTTGTCTTCCAAATTGCTGATTCGATCCTCTGCTCTATTCAGACTACTATTTATTCCTTCCAGTGTATTCTTCATTTTAGACATTGTATTCTTCATTTCTGACTAGTTGTGTTTTTTTATGGTTTCTATGTCCTCTTTCATGGTGCTGAGAATCCTTGAACTTTGACTTTATATCTGACAAATTGCTTGCCTCCCTTTCACTTAGCTTATTTTCTGGAGATTTCTCCTGTTCTTTCATTTGGGGCTTGTTTCTTTGTCTCCCCATTTTGACTGCCTCTTTGTGTTTGTTTCTATTTATTAGATACTGGAGGCCCGGTGAACAAAATTCATGCACTCTGGGGGGTGGGGGGAGCAGGGTAGGGATCCCTCAGCTCAGCCTATACCCTCTCACAGTCTGGGAGCTCTTGGGAGATGTCCAACTGATGGCTTAGGCCTGCTGCCCACGGGGAGTGGGCCTAAGCTGGCAGTCGGACATCCTTAGCGCTGCTGTGGAGGCGGCAGAGGCTCCTGTCACAGCTGCTGAGCTCACCAGCTGTGAGCCTAGCTTCTGGCTGAGTGGCATTCCCCCTGTGGGAGTGCACTGACCACCAGGGGGCAGACGCTCAACACAGGAGCTGTCCACTGGTGGTCAATGCACGTCATAGCGACCAGTCGTTCTGACGTCAGGCTGAAACTGGCTTTCCAATGTCCCCTGAGGGGTCCCAGATTGTGAGAGGGCACAGGCCAGGCCAAGAGACCCCATTGGTGCACGATGGGGTCTGGGGAGGGACGCAGGAGGGCTTCAGGGCGTGTCCGGCCCTTCTTGCTCAGTTCTGATCGGCTGGACCCCTGCAGCAACTTAACCTACTGGTTAAAGCATCTGCCCCCTGGTGGGCAGTGCACGTCATAGCGAATGGTTGAGCATCCTTAGCATATCATTAACGCATTATGCTTTGATTGGTTGAACAGCCGACTGGATGACTGGACACTTAGTATATTAGGCTTTTATTATATAGAATATCTGCTATGACTCCCAGGCATGGTAGAGTATTCTTATGTAATAGATATTCTGTGGTTTCCGGTGGTGCAGACTCCTTAATCCCCGGAGCTAGGTGCTCCAGCATGCCCCTTGTGTGGGTTATGTGGGCCCTCCTGTTTTAATTGAGTACTGATTGCTATTGTCCCATTTGCACATGGGATCAACCCTCAGGCTTGCTGACTATAAGGCTCAACTTTGAACATGGCATTCAGGCTGCTGTGCAGGTCCTGACCACATGAGGTAGAATTCGCCTCTGCATTGTCTGGTGCTTGCCGAGATCTCTTGTGAAGTGTATGATCCTGCTCTGATGTTGTCTGAAGCTGGCCACTGGGTCTGTTGGCTCTGGGCCTCTTGGAAGGATTCTGATGCAGGCCATGGGCAACCAATTTGGAGCTATCAGTGATCCACAATGTGTGGCTTCCTTGCTGGGCCTGTTTCTACACAGGAAGGACCAAGATGTGTACCAAGGCTGGCCTTTACCAGCACTGGGCCCAGGGCAGGTTAGAAAAAGTCACAAGGGACCCTGAGATCTGCCTCCACCTGCCTTTGACTGCCAGCTGCCTGTTAGGCTCAGTCACAGAAAGAGCTTCTCCAGTACTTGAGTTGCAGGAGTTAGGTTCTCGGTGAGTCACCAGGTACAGGTGATTGATTTTCACCAGATAGATACAGATTCAAACTAAATGTCAGTGCCACTCAGCAAATGTCCCAGGTATAACTAGTCTTGCTGCTGCCCATTGCATGCTCTCACACCTTTTTGGGGAGTGGGGGGTCCCAGGGAGTCTGGATGAGGGCAGCAGAGTTTATCAGGCCCAAACAGACCAAGATTTGGCCATGTAAAGGGAGGGCTCTGCCCCAGTCCTAGAATCACTCAAATCAGGCTGCCTGATTCTGCTGAAAGGAAATAACAGGGTGGGGCCACCGGGAGTCAGGAGGTTGAGGCTAGTGAATCTCCCATGTGAGGGAGGTGCCAGTCAAGCTTTGGGAAAGGTGAGGGTGTGGCCTCCCCTTTGCCCAAGAGCCACACAACTTGGTCTGTCCCAAATTTTGCTCCAACTTTGGCAAGGTGGAGCCACTGCCAGTCCGGTGGGTGAGTCCACCAGAAGCCCAGAGGGTGGGGCTAGCGGATCTCCACTGAGGGGAACGTGCCAGTCAAGTTCACGGGAAATTGGGGAAATAGTACTCATACCAAAGGCACACAACTCAGTCACTGACACCCTCTGAGTCTTCCCAGAACTCTACATCTTGGCCAAGGCAGCTGACTTCCCAGCAAGGTGTAAGCTTTCGGTGTGGGGGCGGGGGGGAGTCCAGAGGTGGGGCTATAGCTTTCCCCTGGGCTTATGCTGCACACAAGGAGTGCTTCACCCCCAAAAATGGTGTCTGTGGTTGGAAGATTGGGATCCTGGTGGCTGTTCCTTCAGCCCTCTCCCAGAGCCACAAACCCGGCTCTCCTCACATGACTCCAGTCCACTCTACCCTCCTGACGGGGCCCAGGGAAAGTGGCTGAGAATGAAATTGTGTATGTTAGCCCTTTCAGAGTGAAACTGTATCTCTAGCAGACTCCTGTCTCTCCCTGGCAGGCAAAAACCCCACTGTTTTTTACAGTCAGTTGTCAAATGGGTGACTCTTTCCAGCTCTGGTGCTCTGGGTTGGGGAGCCCAGCTTTGGAGTTGAGGCCACTTGCTTCTCAAGGGGAACCCCCCACAGCTCAGATATACTTCCAGAGCCTAAACCAGCACCTGTGCATGTGGGGCAATCTTTTTGCATCCCCATCCTTCCTAACAGTATCGATGAGGCTTCTATAAATCCTTCTTCAGTTGGCTATTCAGGATGATTGTTCTATAATTTGGTGGAAATTCCAGTTCGGTCCTGGAAGAAGGTGAATGTTGAGAAATGTCTTTTGGCTGAAGCCTTCTCCACATGCATATGTACAGTGTTTTTCCAATATGAGTCCACATGTACCATGAGATTTCCCTTCTGGATGAAGTCTCTCCCACATTCACTGTATATAAAGGGTTTCTCTCCTGCATTATATTCTGATGTATTTTTTATTTTCATTTACAGTTGACATGTAATATTATATTTGTTTCAGGTGTACAACCTAGTGGTTAGACATTTATATATCTTACAAAGTGACCCCCTCCCTCCATAAATCCAGTATCAATCTGACACCATACATATATATTACAATAGTATTCACTGTATTCCCAAGGGCAGTGGTCGGCAAACCGCGGCTTCTGAGCCACATGCAGCTCTTTGGCCCCTTGAGTGTGGCTCTTCCACAAAATACCACGTGTGGGCATGCAGGGACAGTGCAATTGAAACTTCATGGCCCATGCACAGAAGTCGGTTTTTGGCCTCCGTGAGTCTATTTTGAAGAAGTGGCGTTAGAAGAAGTCGGGGGTGGACATATAGAGAGGATGAACGAAAGGAGATAGACAAAACAAGTATACAAGACAAGTGTGGATGGGAGAGTTGGAAGGGGTCGACCTCAGCGAATGTACCTCAATCAGATTGAGGACGTTTTAGGGAAGGCCAGCTTAGGAGTACCCTAATTAAGTTAATAACAATGTACCTACCTATATAGTTTAAGTTTAAAAAATTTGGCTCTCAAAAAAAATTTCAATCTTTGTACTGTTTATATTTGGCTCTGTTGACTAATGAGTTTGCCGACCACTGCCCTAGACTGTACTTGACATACTCATGACTATCTTTTCCATCCCCAGGGGATTGGGCCTAAGCTGGCAGTCAGACATCCCTCTGGCAGCCCAGGAGCCCTCGGGCGATGTCCCTAAGGGAATAGGGAGCGGGCCTAAGCCACAGTCCGACATCCTTATCGCTGCTGAGGAGGTGGGAGAGGCTCCTGCCACCGCCGCTGCACTCGCAGCCATCAGCCCGGCTTGTGGCTGAGCAGAGCTCCCCCTGTGGAAGTGCACTGACCACCAGGGGGCAGCTCCTGCATTGAATGTCTGCCCCCTAGTGGTCAGTGCATGTGATAGCAACCTGTCATTCCCAGTGTTCCTCAGTTAAGGTCAATTTGTATATTACCCTTTTATTATATAGGATTTATTTTATAAAATTAAATCTTTATTGTTGAAAGTATTACATATGTTCCCCTTTCTCCTCCATTGACCCCTTCTAGCCTACCACTTCCCCACCCCCATCCCAGGCCTTCACCAAACTATTGTCTGTGTCTATGGGTTATGCATATATGCATACAAGTTCTTTGATCTCTACCCACCCACAATGGGAGCACCGCTCAGCTGACGGGCGCCAGACACCAGGCTCATGGCTGGCAAGCACCACTATGGTGGCACAAGCCTCTCATGATCCGGACTGACTGGGCACAAGCTCATGGCAGGCACAGAGGGCTGGGATGAGTGGGAGCAGCATGATGCCAAGCCTGGGCTTGGGCTCCTCCCTAGCCACCTGCCCCTTTGAGCACTACTATATCCCCCGAGGGGTTCCGGATTGTGAGAGGGTGCAAAGAAGGTCACTAAATAATACTAAAAGGATAGATCCAACAAGAAAATATAACCCTTATAAACATATACAAACCCAGCATAGGGGCAGCTAAATATATGTTTTAAACACTTGGAGGATTTTAGGGGAGAGATCAATAACAACACAGTCATATTAAGGGACTTTGACACCCCATTGTCATAACTGGATGGATCTTCCAGACAAATATTCAAGGAAACAGTGACCTTAAATGACACACTAGATCAGATGGATTTGATTGATATGTACAGAACATTTCAAAACAAAATGGCAACATATACATTCTTCTCAAGTATACATGGAACATTCTCAAAGATAGATCATATGTTAGGACACAAAATAAGTATCAACAAATTCAAGAACATTAAAATCATATCAAGCATCCTTTCAGATCACAATGGCGTGAAACTAGAAATCAACTACAATAAAAATAATCTTAAAAACATTCAGAGAAACCAAGATGGCGGCATAGGTAAACACCGGAGATTGCTGTCTTGCACAACCACTTCAAAAATACAACTAAAAGATGGAACGGACATCATCCAGAACCACAGGAAGGCTGGCTGAGTGGAAATTCTACAACTAGAAGGAAAGAGAAAAGCATACCGAGACTCAGAGGAGGCGCAGTGCTGAAGTAAAATACTAAGGTGAGGAGTGCATGCAGAGCAGGCTGATGGCTGAGAGCGCGGTTGTCGTTTTCAATCGGGAGGGAGTCTCAGGCTCTGAGCTCCAGTTCTGGGCGAGTCGCTAGGGACCCAGACTCATACGGGAGAAGCTGGACTGTCTGGCATCGGTCAGAACCCTAGGGCAGCTCTCTCTCCGAGGGGCTTGCAGCGATTACCGGGACACTGAGAAGCAGAGCCTCTGAGGGCAAGACTGAGAGCAGCCATAATTGCTAGCCCTGCCCTGTTGATCCCGTGGGACCTGCCCCACCCAAGCCCTGCAGGAAGGCTTTTGCTGGATAGTTGCAGGCAAAGGCTAGATTAGCACCTCCCTAGAGATCCAGGAGCCAGGAAGCCCAGAGGTCAGAGTGGGACCATCCAGTTTGCAGCTCCAAGGAACCATAAAAGACACACTCAGGGGGAAGACTCAGTGAGCACCAAAGCCCCATTGAAGCAAGTCTTGCCCCAGA
>NW_005370273.1:324277-324832 GCF_000412655.1 Myotis brandtii
CAGCAAAGCTATCATTCAGAATTGAAGGTCAGATAAAGAGCTTCACAGATAAGAAAAAGCTAAAGGAGTTCATCACCACCAAACCAGTATTATATGAAATGCTTGGAACAGGGGGTCCCTCGGGGGTGAGGATGACGGAGCCCACCGAGCTAGGGCGCTTGCATGCACGACTCCGGAGACCAGGTTCAGAGACACAGATCTAAGTTTATTGAGGAAGTACAGCCGTATATAAAGGTGTAAGCAGCCAATACAATAGGGACAAGCTTGCTATTTTATCCAATGGGCGTGAGGGTCGGGGCTAAGAGTAGGTGGCTCTTGGAGATTTGTCAGGCGGGTGTTGCCACTTCCTGGTGTGCCAAGGAAGCCTGTTTGCTGGAGTGTGCTCACAGCATTGCTTCGGCCACAGCACTGAGATAAATCTCTTGAGCTCTACCCACATCTCCCCCTTCCTTTTTTATAAGCGCCTGCTGGATGTGGATAATCATAGCTTGCTGTGCATCTATTCTTTGGATCATGGAGTAAAAGCAACGAAACAAGCAGAATGCAAGGAGGCCT
>NW_005370273.1:325474-326312 GCF_000412655.1 Myotis brandtii
ATTTTTAACTCTTTATTTTGTCTTTCTATTATGGTTTGCCCTTGTGGGTTGTATGGTATGCCAGTAATGTGCTTGATGTTATGTTTCGTGAGGAATTGCTGAAAAGCCTCGCTAGTGTAGCAGGGGCCGTTATTTGTTTTAATTTCCCAGGGGAAGCCTAATGTTAAAAATGCCCCGTTGAGGGTTTCTATTGTGTGGCGAGTCTTTTCACCTGTGTGAGCTTGAGCATATGTGTTCCCAGAGCAAGTGTCAATGATTACATGTACATATTTGAGCCTACCGAAGCTGGGAATATGGGTCACATCTGCTTGCCATAAGGCATTGGGTTGGAGCCCCCGGGGTTTGACCCCTTGTGGCTGGAGGGGGCCTAAAAGCAATAGGGGGCCGAAGGTTTTGCATGCCCGTATGAAATGCTTGCAGCCAGAGAGGGTTAAATGAGGAAATAGCTTGTGCAAGCTAGCTGCCTCTATCTCTGGATTGTTTTTCCTCTTGTCTTCATGGTCGGAGCATTCCTGACAATTCCTCTCTGTTGCAGGAATCCACATGGTTTTGGAGTTGTTTTCTGAAAATATACAAACGTATTCTCGACCAAAGGTTAATAAAGGAAACTTTACTTGGGGTTCTATTTATTTTTGCTTAAATGAATTTCCTTTGGCTTATTTTGACACCACGTACGTTTTTCATGGGTGTCTTGCTGTTAGCATTACAAATGAAAAAATTTTTCTAGATGTAAATTAGTTACAGGATATTTTTCCTTACATGGTATTTTTCCACTATCCCCCCTTTTTTGATTTAATTATTAGGAGGATTTTTGGAAAATTTATAATGCAGTCTAGAT
>NW_005370273.1:327330-329703 GCF_000412655.1 Myotis brandtii
TAATAACAATCTTAGTTTACGCTGTAAATATTAATGGAAAGGATTATTTTGCATCCTTGAGAAGGCCCTGAGTATTCCTGGTGTTAGGCTGGATTTAGATATAGGGAAGCTGCTGTCAGCTAAGTCTCTGTTTTCTGGGTATCGATCTTGGCTGGGCCAAGTCTCTTTCTCCAGAGAGGGCCCAGCTCACGCCATTGGGCAAGAGACAGATCTATGGTACTAGCCACGATGAGGCTTCAACCTTAGCATGAACAGAGAGCTCAGGCAACAGCTGTGGACAATTGGAAGAGGGACGCCCTTGGCAAAAAGGGCAAGTGAGGTCAATACAGAATGCTCAAGTGCCTTCCCAGGGGGCCTTCCACACAGTGGAAGGGATTAAATCCTTTCATGTCCTTATTAAATTGCTGCCAAACATTTAAAGAATTAGTTTGTAAGATTGTTTGGAATAAATGTATAATATGCTGTTGTAAAATATTAAAAATTATTAATGAGCTTTTGTTATTTTAAATTATATCTTAAAATTCTACTGCTGTATTTTAAGAAATATTAAACAAAATAACTTGTTTTGCCCTTTCTTAGAGGCAAAAACTTAAAATATATACTTATTAATTTTTATTTGATAAAGCTTTCCATGTGATTTCAAGTATATTAAATTAGATTTATTAAAAAATCCTTTAAGAAGACAGAATAAACTTTTGAAAACATTTCAGGGCCCATGAAATGTCTCAAAGTCATTCCTTGGTTATAGTATTGAAATCTAACTTGAAGGACCATTAAATATATATGTGTATATATGATTTAAAGACTATATATTTTGAATTTCGAATGTTTCAGAGAAAGCACAAGATCTTCTTAGAAATAAATTTCTATACTTTAGGCATTTAGTTACCACAATTATAATTTTTCCCAATTTAATTTAACTAGAACTTTAAACTCTTAGCTGGCAAGTTAAACATTCAGCATTTCTTTAGAGTAATAAGAGCAGGTGCTTCCTTCCTTATGTAATTTTAAGTATATTGTACCAGTCTAATTTAGTACTGGAAGGGTTAAAGAGAAGAGAAAAATTTGTTGTGCTTACTAGCAGCTTGTGTCCTTGAGTCCAGCATAGTTTAGAGAAGTAAAAATTAACAAAGAACTCTCTCTCCCTGCTCTCCCTGCTAACGGCCCTTTTTTTTTCTGCATTAACCATTTGGATATTGGGGATATTGTTGCAGATCCGGTGGCATTTGCTGCAGCTGTGGGGTTAACATTCACAGGAAAGAGTCCAGGGGTCTCCAGCCCTAAAGACGTCTTTGCTCCCCGTCCATGGATTGTCATCCGTGTCCCCCATGAAAGGATTACTTGGGGGCCACTGGGCAGTTAAACTTTTTGTTCGCTCTGCTAGGGGAGCGGGGGAGTGACTCTGGCAGGAAGCCTCCTGGTGAGACTCCCCTGCTTTCGCCTCGCTAGAGGTTTTTTCGGGAGGTTTTTCTGTCTCAGTTTCAGTTTTCCTTGAGCTTTGAGAAACTACTTTTGGCTTGTCGAAAACAGCCCAGGGATCTGCGGGGGCAGAGGGCTCTGGAGGGGAATAGGGAGGCAGAGGGTCTTCTGTCCCCCCGCCCGCACCGACGGTGGCAGAGAGAGCCTCCGGGATGGAAAGTGCAGGCTCGGGCGGGGCCCCACTTAGGCAGGCTAAAATTGCTAAAATAGCAGGTGTGAGAGAAAGCAGAAAAGTCTTTCCCTCATGGACTTCTGCTGATCTTATCCTCTGTAACGCTTTCTCCCATGCACTGGGATCCCAAATGGGGGCTTCTAGCAGCCAAGGGTTAAATGCTATTAGGACATCCCAGAGCTTTTGTAGCTCCTTTTCTGTTACTTTTACTCCCAAGATTACTTTACCCAGCAAAGCTATCATTCAGAATTGAAGGTCAGATAAAGAGCTTCACAGATAAGAAAAAGCTAAAGGAGTTCATCACCACCAAACCAGTATTATATGAAATGCTTGGAACAGGGGGTCCCTCGGGGGTGAGGATGACGGAGCCCACCGAGCTAGGGCGCTTGCATGCACGACTCCGGAGACCAGGTTCAGAGACACAGATATCTAAGTTTTGAGGAAGTACAGCCGTATATAAAGGTGTAAGCAGCCAATACAATAGGGACATGCTTGCTATGTTATCCAATGGGCGTGAGAGTCGGGGCTAAGAGTAGGTGGTGTACTGGGCTGCATATCTGGCATTTCGGCCAGAAGGGGCGCGCTGTGCTGTCTGTTCCTAAAACACATAGATAGGAAGGTACTGACATCAGGCCAGGCCTTGAGATATGGTCTCATGGCCCCTTCCCGGCACTCTGTACTCTCTATTCCTAGAACACATAGATAGGAAGGTAGTCACTGTA
>NW_005370273.1:330231-337083 GCF_000412655.1 Myotis brandtii
GAAAGGGAGTGGACTGACAATTCTTGGGGGGAAAGGGGTGTGGGGGTGCAGGAAGAGACTGGACAAAAATCGTACACCTATGTATGAGGACAGTGGGAGGGGTAAGGGCAGAGGGTGGGGTGCGAACTGGGTGGAGGAGAGCTATGGGGGGAAAAAAGAGGAACAACTGTAATAATCTGAACAATAAAGATTTAATTTAAGAAAAAAAAGACTCATGAAGAATCTTTGACCCTCCCCCCTTACCTGCCCAAAGGAATTTAGATAGAAAAACCTGCTTAAAGGAAGGGGCTACCACCTTAGCATCATAATAGAAACTAAGTATAGGAGACAGGGAGAAATCTAGCAAAGGCCTTTTATGGAACTGCCCTCTCTGTCCTGTTGTTTTGGGTGGCTCAGCATGTTGTTTACCGCATTTGCTGTGTCTTGTCTACCTGTGTATTGCCTGCTTTCCCTTTGAAATCTCAGACCCCTGCCTTTCTTCTCCTTCGTCCAAAATAGCATAGAAGCCTCAATTGTCCAATGTGTCTTTGGGTCTCATATTCTTATGGCACCCCCACATGTACATCTGTTACCAGAGAGCTACCTGTGTCGGAGGGACTCTCCCCTTCTCAGTTCTTTTTTTTCAACTCTGATTTCATGTTTTATTTTCTGGAAACATTTCATGTCTTCCAAGTTCAGAAATAAAAATAATATATTTATCCCTTAACCCTCCTCGGTTCTTGACACGCTCATGAGAAAGAATCCAGACAAGTGACAGAAAGCAGTATTGAAGCAAATCAAGCAAGTTTATTAAGAATGCACTTGGCATAAGCACAAGCAGGCAACAGCTAGTCTGAGCGACCCAGTAGGTGGGGATTTTCCCCTATAGGTTTCAAGGATCCCCTGCCGGATATCTTGGGCAACAGACTAGATTTCAAGGTTCCCCTTTTACATTGTTGTGGCTTTGCCCAGAGTTTATGAGAACATCTGGCGATTTTATCTTGGTGAGGATTAAAAGAAAAAGTTCTAGGTCCGCCCTACCTGATTTGGCTCAGTGGATAGAGTGTTGAACTGCGAACTGAAGGGTCCCAGGTTCAATTCCGGTCAAGGGCATGTACCTTGGTTGCGGGCACATCCCCAGTAGGGGGTGTGCAGGAGGCAGCTGATTGATGTTTCTCTCTCATTGATGTTTCTAACTATCTATCTCTCTCCCTCTCCCTTACCCTCTGTAAAAAATCAATTATATATATAATATATATTCAGTATATATATGAATTTCTGACCTAGAGTCAGACAGCTGACTAGAAGCAAAGTTGGGACAGAAATCAGATCCCCTGGCCCCAGGCATTAATCAGATGTAGTTCAACAGCTTAACACAGATGACCTCAACCTAATCCCCGGACTTAACATGGAAAAAGGAATTTTTTGATGTAATTAAGGTTATGAACCTTCAGTAGATTATTCTGGATTATCCTAAAAGCATAGAAGTTTTCCTAAGTTGGTCAGAGAGATGAGGTAGAAGGAGGAGAGGAGATTTGAAATATGAGAGGGACTTAACTTGCATTGGTGGCTTTAAAGGTGGAGAAAGGGGACAAGACCAAGAAATGTGGGTGGCCTCTAGAAGCTAGAAACAACTCTCATCTGAGATCAGCAGGAAAACACGCATCTCAGTCCTAAGACCACAAGGAACTGAATTCTGCTAATAGCCCAAATAAGCAAGGAAATGGGTTCTCCCCTAGATTCTCTGGAAAAGAAAGCAGCTGACTTGATACCTGGTAAGTTTCACTGTTGTAATGTAACCCGCGAATCACAGAAGGACGCCTCAAGAAGTCGAATTAAGGAGTCATATTAATTGCAATCCGGGACTATGAGGGGACATTTCCCAAATCTCATAGTAATAAGATGGTCGCAACTCCAGGTTTATATAGGCAAAAATCACAAAGGTATTGATTACATCCCAGGGTTTGGAATGAGGAACCTGGTTCGCAAAAAAGCAGTTTACAGAAGCAGAATTAAGCATGTTAATTACAGTTTGGGGTCTCCGGATCACTGAAACACATTGTCTGGGACCGCTGGGTTGACAGGAACACATTATCTAGAGCCCTCGGGTCTTGAGACCACTGAGTTGCCAGGAACACATTATCTAGAGCCATCGAGGCAATTTAGAGTAATTGTGCTGTCCTGGTCTTGGGACCACTGAGTTGACAGGGAAACATTATCTGGAACCCTCAGGTCTTAGGATAATTGTGCTGTCCTGGTTCCCAGGTACAGAGGAATTTGCTTTCTAAAACCAGTAAGATAACAATCAATGGGATATTCACATCACAGTCAATAAGGCATTCAATCAAATGGGATGATTTATAAAATAACTTTCTATTGTTAAACAAAGCAAATAGGTACAGAAGCCAAACATCAGGGTTAAAGTTAAACTATAGTTTCTACCTGAGATGATTGCTACCATACTTCATCACATCGGATGGATACCTGCAGAACAGTAAGATAATAATTGTGGGTTTTGCCGGTGTGGCTCTGTGTTTGAGTATTGACCTATGAACCAGGAGGTCACGGTTGGATTCCCGGTCAGGGCACATGCCCAGGTTGTGGGCTTAATCCCCAGTGGGAGGACATGTGGGAGGCAGCCAATCAATGATTTTCACTCATCATTGATGTTTCTTTCTCTCTCCTTTTCCCTTCATTTCTGAAATCAATTTTAAAAAGTTTGTGTGGTTTTTTCCCCCCCAGATATATACTAGAGAACACACAGAACCAAAGGCAGAGCTGAAGGGGCAGATCTCAGAAGGGCAGGAGCCCAGGGGTTATCAGAACTCTGAGGGACTGTCACAGTGACGGGGCTCCATGCACTGCATGTCTCCGCATGTCTCCATAAAGTGTCCAGTTCATGGGAGAGGATTCACTCTTCCAGTGGGGCCCACACCCATCCTGTGGTCAGGGGAGAGGGCCTTGGGATTGTCATCATTTCACAGGGGGTTGGGAAGATAAGGATTTCCTAAAAGGAAGGACATTTGCTCACTACAATGTTCAATCATGGTTCTCCCATTAAAAACATTTGAACAACTGTTCTTAAATGAGACTTCCATCGCCACATAGGCCTCACCGTAAAAATATTGTCATAATAATGGTAGCAAATTATTAGTCCTTCGACTCTGCCTCCACTCCTCTGTAGGGAAGTTTTATTGTATTTACATAATACTCCCTGCATGCTTAGCCTCTGTGGAGTGCCTGTCACTCAGTCTACTGTTGAAGTGAGTAGTCCATTCCCCCAGTTGGCTCCATGGGATGTGCGCCATTGTCTGCTCTGGCTATGCTACCAAACTAAAGAATTTTGTTCACCTGCACTCATCAGAGCCCAATCAAATGAGAATGGGAGTTTGCAGCAAAGAAAGTAAAGGTTTCTTTTTAAGAAAATGATGCCAAACCTGGGGTCACAGATGAGTTGTTGCTCTAAGACCTGGCTCCCTATGGCTTCCAGGGGATGGGCTATATAGGGGGAATCATTAATCACGGTGACTAAGGGAGTTAGGCTCACGTCTAGGTCTCTATTGATTGGTTGGTGCTAGGGTGGGAGGTCCTGATATCAGCCAGGGCAATGCTCTGTTGGGTTTCACATGGGTGTGGTCAGTGAGGCCAGTCTGCTTTTCTGGGTCTGGAGCTGAAACACAACCAATGCCTACATATTATATTTAGCTTGACTAAAACTCAATTTCTGTGGTCAACAGATCTGAGGCTTTGTTCAGAGGATTATTTGATACTGACCAAAACCTGAAGTCTTGATGATTAAGGGACTGATTGTGCAAGGGAGAGGGAAGTGGCTGAGGCAGGGTGCTCCTAGGATGGACAAGGCCAGTTTGAACCAAAAAGAAAGAAGGAGAAAATTCCAGATGAAAGAAATGAAGTTTCTGTGCAGTGTTTCTGCACAGTTACAGCTGCGGGATGATCTTTCCTGTCTCTGCTGATCCCACAGACAGACAGGAAGTTCTGATGTGGGCACGCTCAGCTCTGCTGCTGGCAGCAACAACCAGACCCCAGGATTTCAGGACACAACCCTGGTATTTGTTACCTTGGAAACTGCTCACAACTGTTATTGGTTCCTTGAATTTCAACTTTCCAAAGAGGCTGAAGTGAAAGAACTTCCTACCTTTTGTGTTTCTCTTTATCCTTTGCATGAGTTCTATACAAATACCATTCATTGTCTACTGAATAGCCAGTCTTCCCTTCTTTCTTAAAAATTGTCTCTTCAATTTTTAGCTAGATACATTGCCACATTGCTTTCAAGGTAAACAAAACTACGTTTCCAGCCTCCCTTGCAGCACAGTTCTGTTCTGGTCATTGAGCTGTAAGTGAGATACCCCATGCAGCTTCCAGTAAGTGTCTTTAACGAGACAGAACAGGGCCTTCTTT
Organism: Myotis brandtii; assembly: GCF_000412655.1. Lineage (NCBI taxonomy): Eukaryota > Metazoa > Chordata > Mammalia > Chiroptera > Vespertilionidae > Myotis > Myotis brandtii. The sequence continues at coordinate 334,630 of NW_005370273.1, forward strand.
GCCGCTTGCTCCTGACGAGATGAAGGAGTAAATGTGTGGTGTAGTAAATCATTTGTCTAGTCTTTGGGCTGGGTTCCTGGCATCCAGCTTCGGGAATTTCCTGGCTGGTAGGTCCATCTTTGTTGTGCTAATAAGGTAACTCCTGGCGGTTCTTACTCCTGAGGGATCCCTGCCTTGGAGGCTCCCCGCGAGGATGCAGCCCACCTGCACAGCCCAGGAGTTTGTGGACAGCCACCTCAAGCCTGGGAGGATGGTGGTGGTCATGAAGCCCACCTGCCCCTTCGAAAAAGAGTCGTTGGTATTTGTGGATATCACAGTCACCAGGAACACAGAGAGGGTTCAAGATTATTTGCAACACCTCACAGAAGCCAGAGCAGTACCTCGAATCTTTATCAGTAAAGAGTGTATAGGTGGATACAGTGATCTAGTAGAGATGGATAGACGCGGGGAACTGATGGTGCGGCTAATAGAAAAGGTGTTGTAATGGACCCCGCGAATCACAGAAGGACGCCTCAAGAAGTCGAATTAAAGAGTCACATTTATTGCAATCCGGGACTATGAGGGGCCATTCCCAAATCTCATAGCAGCCATTTGGTCACAGTTCCAGGATTATATAGGCAAAAAATCACAAAGGTATTGATTACATCTCAGGGTTTGGAATGAGGCACCTGGCTCGAAAAAAAGCAGATTACAGAAGCAGAATTAAGCATGTTAATTACAGTTTCGGGTCTCGGGGTCACTGAATTGACAGAAATACATTATCTAGAGCCCTCGGGTCTCGAACCACAGAGTTGGCAGGAAGTCATTACCTAGAGCCATCGAGGCAATTTAGAGTAATTGCACTGTCCTGGTCTTAGGACCACTGAGTCAACTGGAACGCACCACCTGTGGCCACTAAAACAATTTAGGGTAATTGTGCTGTCCTGTTTCCCAGGTACAGAAGAATGTGCTTCGATAACCAGTAAGATCACAATCAATGGGATAGTCATTCAATCAATAAGGCATTCAATCGAATGGGATGAAACCAGTAAGATCACAATCAATGGGATTGGGATAGTCCAATCAATAAGGCATTCAATTGAATGGGATGACTTATACAATTCAGAAAATCAAAGTAACTTTTATATTGTTAAGCCGAACAACAGGGTTAGAGTTAAACTACAGTTTCCCCCTGAAATGCTTGCTACCATACTTCAAAGGGAGCTCTGCAGCCGTAATTACAGACCCAGGCTGATGTCTCCCTTGAGAGCTGGATGGCACTGGACGGTGGCAACACTTCTGGTGGATGGATCTGGGGCGACCTTTACCCAGCAACTGATTACTTAATCTTCTGAAATATCTAAACCAAAAAATGGGAGCATTCTCAGCAAAAACAGGCTTTTCTTCTTTCAACGCTATTGAAAGTGGAGCCACTTGCCACAAACCACAGGTCTGAGGTGGTGGATGGACATCTTGGGTTTCTTCCGGATTGGCCCTTGGGTTTCAATAGACCAGCAGTTCTCAACCTGTGGGTCGCCACCCCTTTGGCAGTCGAATGACCCTTTCACAGGGGTCGCCTAAGACCATCCTGCATATCAGATATTTACATTACGATTCATAATAGTAGCAACATTACAGTTATGAAGTAGCACAAACCACAGGTCTGAGATGGTGGATGGACATCTCGGGTTTCTTCCGGATTGGCCTGTGGGTTTCAATAGACCGTGACAAGCTATAGCTCAGGATTCCCTCATTGACCCAAAAAAGTTCTTTCTCTTTTGCACGTGGTTCTTACTATCGTTCGTGTGCCAGGACTCCTACCTCTAAGCCAGTGTTTCCCAACCAGTTTATCCCAGGCTCCCTAGGATGAACTGATAGTTAATTTTATGCTACTGCCCAAAAATTAGTTTGTGGAGTTTGAATTTATAGTTTGTATTTTGAAATCAATAGGTATTTTGAATGTGCTTTTCCAAACTCCATGTGTCTCCCCCATCCTATCTTAATCACTGCTCTGAACTTGTGTTCTTAACCTTGACAACTCACGGAGGTCATAGGAAATGCTCAACAATTCTGGGAAGGGTTTGAGGGCCGATGTGAGAAGTGCCACATGAAATGTTAAGCAAAGTGGGTCTTTACTTGGTCTGCAGGGCTCAGAGGTACATGTGCAGGTGCTGTGATCATGTGGCAACACTGTTTTGTGAGATGATCGCCCAGGTACTCCTGCACAAGTGTGTATGAATTTGTTTAGATGATGAACAAAAGTTAAAACATTATCATAAAAATCTTGCAACCCCCCCTCCCAAGAATGTTGTGGTGGGTTGTTTCTGTTTCCCGTGACCCGCACGGTTTTCTGCCCAGGGAAATTGAGAAGCAAACTTGGATTTAAAAATGACTACTGGTGGAAAGCTGATTTCAAAGGAGCCACCTTTTGGCCGCTTGACCTTTTCTGGGAAGGTCGGCTAGCAAAAGGTGTAG
>NW_005370273.1:337457-344914 GCF_000412655.1 Myotis brandtii
TTTAAGTTTCTAGCCAATAAGCCTGGCATAGCTGCTAAATTTCAAAATGGTTATAATTTTCCTGCTGGGGAAGTTAAGAAGCGAACCCATAGCTATTTATATGTAAATTTGACTATCAACTTCCTGGTGGTATTTGCCTTAGGGCGGGAAATTTTAAAAGAGCTATTTTAAATCGCCTTGGGAAACCAGCTTGTATTTCTTTTTCAGGTTCATCTTCGCCATTTGTAAGGCCAAAACAGTCTCAGGTTTTTATTCTGTACACAGCAAAAGGTCAAGTTCAGCTCAAAACTATGCGCACTCGTTTTTAAACTGGCCTTTTCCCTTTACATGTGCATAGAAATCCCGGATGTATCTATGAATTTGTAAAAGCTTTAAGTCATTAGCTGGAAAAAAAAGGATAAAGATGGCGAAGATGAGGCAAAGAAGTGGCTTTATTGGGGAGTGGCATCCATATTGGATGGCCACGTGGGCTTCCCCCACCTCCTTGTTTCTTAGGGGGAAGATTCAGTAATGGTCTGGCATTTACTCTTTTTATTTTATTTATTTTTCAATTTTTATTTATTTTTATTTTTCAAGGAAAGAAAAGATTTTTAAAGATAAAGAATCATTGGCAGTTGCTGAGAAATTCCTTTAATTCTTTTCTACTTGGTTACAAGTAGTTTACACGTGGAGGCAGAGGAGGTGCAGATGGTATTCTTAGAGACTCGCACCCTTCCAATCCAGGCTGTAAGGCCGTGGCGGCATTCCATTTAGACATTCTTAAACTCTCCTGTGCTGCATCAAGGCCATCACCAATTAAAATAGGAATTTTCTCTGGACTTTTTGCTGAGTATTGGTCACACAACTGCTTTCTAACCTTTTCCCAGGTTTCATCAACAAAGCTTAAGAAAGAAATCAAGAATATGACTACAATTAACAGAGCATAGTTTAAAGCATACTTTTAAGTATTTGAGAGTAGAGATCTCTTTCCCGAGACCCTGAATTACCCATATTTTACACCCGGTTGATTCAACTTACACAATACACTCTTTACCTTCAATCTGTCGTGTGCACATTTCCAGGAGCGACCCCCTCGCTTTCTTCTCTTATCTCTTTACTCAGTCCCTGTTCGGGCGCCAAATGTGGTGGGTTGTTTCTGTTTCCCGCGACCCGCACGGGAAAATGACAGGTTCTTGAGCGGAGGAGCTGGGGATTAAGAAATTAAAGAAAGACCAAGATGCAGAAATAGATTTTAAGCTGGGGCCAGGTGGGCGCCATCCTCTCTGATGGAGAGGCGGCAAAAAGCGGCCTGAGCCACATAGCAGGTTTATTTTAAAGGCCTAGATTTACATATCTAGTTCCGCCCCTGCCTGATTAACATGTCCAGCCTTATTGGGGAACCATGTTCCCAGGGCGTGGCTCTGCCTATGCTGAGTTCAGCTGACAATAATTATAAGAAAATCCCTAGGTGCCTCCTAGGCGGCCCTCTACAAATGTCTGTGAAAGTAGCTCTATTTGAGAAACACTGTCTTACGTGATTTTATCACCTTTTATTCCACACTCTATGAAAACTTTAGAATCCCTCATTATGAAGTTTGTTCTAGAATTACAAGATTAACTTAACATCCTTTTGCAGTCTCTAGAGTGAAAGGTTAATAATTTTGGTAATAAAAAGCAGTCATAGATGACTTGATTTTTTTTGTCTAATTCTCTTCTAGGTTCTCAAGTCCTTAAGGAATGATATTAGTGTGAACACATCAATTTGAAGCTTTATTCATGTTTGTCCCCTGCCATTATAAATAAAGGTACATGCTATTCACTGAAGGGGGGAAAAAAAGGTAACTCCTTGTGAGCCTCTAAATAGCTTTATTTTAGTGTGGAGGTGGAGCGTGGGGACGTTTAGATGTGGGAATGAGAAGGGGGCTGGAAGTGGGGCTGGAGATTGAGCTCAATTGTGTGACCAATGATTCACTTTCCATGCCTACATAGTTAAACCCCAGTAAAGATTCGGACATTGGAGTTCAGAGGAGTTTCCTAGTTGGTGAACATACTGATATGCTGGGAGGGTGACCTGCCCCAATTCTATGAGGAGGGCCTGAAAGCTCTGTGGTCCCTCTCAGACCTCACCCTGTGTGTATCCTTTGTAATAAAACTGTAATCATAAGTAGAGTGCTTTCTGAGTTCTGTGAGTCATCTTAGTTAATTATTGAACAAATCTGTGAGAGCCCCCACATTTATAGCGGACAGAAGTGCAAGTAGCTGGGGATCACATGAGACTTACGGCTGGCGTCTGAAGTAAGAGCAGCTTTGTGGGAAACTCTGCCCTCAACCTGTGGCCCCTGTGCTGAATGGGTGGTTAGTGTCAGAGTCGAATTGTAGTTCACTCAGTGTTAGACCAGATGGTTAGAGCTGTTGCTGCCAACTTGGATCATGAGCCAGAGAATGAAGTCTGGCAATGCAGAAGGTAGTCATCTGGACCCTTCTAGGTTGTGCAGCCACCTTACCAACTCTGCACTCTCTACCTTCAGATGCTACGCTTTAACTTCACAGCTTTTGGCCACCACAATCAGACTCACTCAGGTTAATGTGAATTTATCAAAGAATTATGCATGGCTTTAAAAATGGGTGCTTGTTCTGTCTTATAAGGAGCAGGCCGTAGGTTAAGACCCATAAGGTTCCTGGTAAGTTTAGAGACTGAGTAGCTGGTAGTCTGGCTTAAGAGGTGTTTGTTCATCTCCCACCCACTGCCTGGTGAATTGGTCCCTCCACGTTTCCAGCTTCTACAGCTGTTCCCGATCGCTTATTGTCCCTGGGAACTCCATGCTACACTTTTCTGTCATGGCTTCAGCCTATTTTTGGTTCAGCTTTCTCGTGGCTTTCATGGGGCTCAGGCTTGTTAGCCTTCTAATCTCGCTACATCACTTTCACATTCTGGAGAGAAGTGAGGTTGGTTAGTTGTATTCTTTTTAGTGTGCACAGACCTTTCCTTTCAGTCAGACTATAGAATAGCTGCCCTAGCATCAGATGCCATCCCACACTTGGTGTATCTGTTAGCTATTGCTGTGTAACAATAACCACAAAATTAGCATCTTAAAACCACACACATTTTTTTTTTAAATATATACTTCTTTATTGGTTTTAGAGAGGAAGGGAGAAGGAGAGAGAGATAGAAACATCAATGATGAGAGAGAATCATTGATCGGCTGCCTCCTGCACACCCCCACTGGGGATTGAGCCCGCAACCCAGGCATGTGCCCTTGGCCGGAATCGAACCTGGGACCCTTCAGTCTGCAGGCTGACGCTCTATCCACTGAGCCAAGCCGGCTAGGGCAACACACACATTTCTTATCTCACAATATCTGTGTTCAGGAGTTCAGGCCTATCTTAGCTCAGTCCTCTGCCCAGGTATCACAGGCTGTAGTTAAGGTGTCAGCTAGACTAGGTTTTCCTCTGGAAGTTCAACTATGAAAGAACAGCTTCCAAGCTCACTCAGATTGTTGGCAGAATTCATTTCCTTGATGTGTAAAACTTAGGGTCCAGCCTCTTGCAGGTGTTTAGCCGGAGGCCACCCTAACTCGTGGAGGTTTCTTGTAGTTCCTATAGGCCACCTGCAGTCCTTACCATGTGAGCCATACAGCTGCTTCGTCAGGCCAAGCAGGAGCGTCTCTAGTCTGGCAGCAAGACCGTCTTATGTAATATAACATGGTCCAGGCAGTGACAGCCCATCATTTTTGCCACAGTCTATTGCAGCCGTGGGCAAACTACGGCCCGCGGGCCGGATCCGGCCCGTTTGAAATGAATAAAACTAAAAAAAAAAGACCGTACCCTTTTATGTAATGATGTTTACTTTGAATTTATATTAGTTCACACAAACACTCCATCCATGCTTTTGTTCCGGCCCTCCGGTCCAGTTTAAGAACCCATTGTGGCCCTCGAGTCAAAAAGTTTGCCCACCCCTGGTCTATTGGTTAGATAAAATCACAGGTCCTTCCTACATTCAAGGAAAAGGAATTATACAAAGGCAGGAACACCAGGAGAGGAATCATGGGAGGTCATCCTAGGGTCTGTTGCCACAACTAGCATATGTACATTTGGGATAGGGACAGTGGGACAGAATGTGGTGCTTGGAGGAGACAGATGCTGAGTTTGTCCTGGGGAATACACAGATGAAGGTTATAAACACAGCAGATGTAAGCAAGTTCAAAAGTTTCATATCCTTTATATGTGCTGCTCATTTAACCGATACAATCAGATTGAGGTAAGTAACGGTATTCTCATTTTATGAATAAGTGATCAGGAAGAGACTAGTATTTCCCTGGCTAGGGAGTTGGCCAAGGCGGGTGTTTGGACTTAAAAAAACCACAAAAGTTATTTGCTTTTCTCTAGGGAACCAACCAGATATGGTGCCTTTGCTCAATACATCCAAACTATCTTGTGTGAACATCATTTTCTTCAAAAATCCAAAATACTAATAAGCCCCTGAAACTGGCTGGAAACTTGAATACTTGAAAAGCAAGAAAGGTTCAGCATGGCTAGGACACAAGGAGGCTGTCTTCAGAACACCAAGTTCAATGGATGGGAATTCTAAATCCTAGCAACGCAACCGTGGATGAAACATCGATCTTCCTGCAAGTGGGAGGGCCTGAGACTTGGGTGAATACAGCAGCAGAGACTGTCTCTAGTAACTGAGGTAAACTCAGATTTTGTCCATGTACTATGATGTGCTTGTCATCATACTCAGTAACTTAGTGAATCCTTCCTGTTGATGGGAGATATAAACAGAGTAATGGTGTAACATACTGAAGAAGTTCCATGGAAGTATCCTGCAGGTTGTGGAAAGGAATTCAAGGAAGGTTTCTTAGAAAATGTAATTTTCTTTTGTGGACCCTGAGAAAGAGGATACCTACTAAGAAGGGCTCCTGGTGACAAACTAGGCTCAAATTTAAAAAAAAAAAAGGCCAGCCATTCCCACACTGGGCCCTTCATGCACACTGCACTTCCAGGAAAAGCCTGCACTGAAGGGACCACCTGCTTCTGTGCTCAGCTGCCTGTCTGCCACCTGAGCCTATAGAGGGCTTTCTGTATCCTATTTCAACCAATAGGACTGAGGCTTTCCCCACCCAATTGGAGCTACATCACTGACCAATCACAGCAGCTCATTTCTAACCAACCATACAGTGCTTTTTGGATCAAACTGTTAGGATTTGGAATCCTCACTTGCATGAGGATGGACCAATCAGGGACCAGGGGCAGAGACTCTGTCTCTATAATTTGGTCCCTCTGACCTCTCCAAACATTGGATCTCTAAGCCGGCTCCCCTCTGGCTCAGAGGGTACACTATCCCTTTTCACTGAAGACTATGACTCCCTGGCTTGGTGAGGCAAACCAGCCCCAAGGAGAGATCAGACAGCACGGAGCAGAGCTCTCTAGCTGGAGAGGGGCCTGGCCCCAGGGTGGCCTCACAGCTGTGCTGTATCACATTGACCTGTTTTACACTAGTTTCCTTCTTCACTGCACCCCAAATTGGGGATTCCTTTTGGCATTGAATTGGCGCTAACGACCATTGCTTGACACTTTCTAGGTAGGCATTGTGGAATTAGAAGCACTCTACCAGGTGACTGCTGAAGGCTGAGGTCTAGAAAAGGCACTTCAGGCTTGGGCAAAACCCTGGAGCCAAACTGTGGAGAATTGGTGGAACTATTGTTGAGATCCAATGTTTGGAGAGGTCAGAGAAACTAAATTATTAAGGCCTTTGAATACTGGGATTCAAAATTTGGAATATATTCTAAATTAGAGTATCGTGGATGAAAAGGACTCAGATTAATGCTTTAGAAAAAACTCTGTATAGAGCAGATTGTGGGTAGGAAGAGAGTGAGTAGAGGCAGCACTCCTGTAATCCACACAAGCAATAATGAAAGTGTGACCCAAGCCCTAGCTGGTTTGGCTCAGTGGATAGAGTGTCGACCTGTGGACCAAAGGGTCCCAGGTTCGATTCAGGTCAAGGGCACATGCCTGGGGTTAGGGCTCGATCCCCAGCAGGGGGTGTGCAGGAGGCAGCCGATCAATGATTCTCTCTCATCATTGATGTTTCTATCTCTCTTTTCCTCTCCCTTCCTCTCTGAAATCAATAAAAGTATATATTTTTAAAAAACAAAAAAGAAAAGAAAGTGTGACCCAAGGCTTATGGAAGGGATGGAAAGCGGGTAGAGAGGTACATATGGTGACTCTGGAAGATGAAAGAGTAGAAACAAGATAAAACTAAAGGCAGAAAGAATGGTGATGCCATTAACCAAATCCAGAAATTACGAGGAGTAGAGATGAAGCAAATTAATAAAAGTGATTGATATGTTAAATTTCAGGAGCTTGTAAGACACATGTATTGATTGGTGCAGCAGGTGGAACTGTAGGTGTAAAACTCACTACCATGTAGGTAAAATTTTGGATTATTTTCAAGAACAATATTTGGAACCGAGAGTGCATTTAACCAGTTAGGAAGAGAGTCCAGCGTTGTAAGAGGGCTGGGAAGGCTACAGTTTTTGTGAAGAAGGTATAGTGGAGATTGACAGGGATAAGAGGAGAACCAGGAAAAGGGTGGCTACAGAGGCCGAGGGGAGAGGTTTTAAGCAGGATTATCATGAGCTGGACAATGAGAAGTGGAGCAAGGCACCTGCGAGTTTGGGGGCGCATTTAAAGAAGGGTGGCAGAAGCAGAACCCATCAAGGGTGGAGCCTGCCTAAGGAGAGGAGGCTAAAGCGTGTTACAGCAGTTATTTCAGAAGAAACGTGAGAAGGGAAGAAGGTGCGAGAGGGGAAAAGGCCTGAGGAAGGAGGCGGGACGCTGAGACTCATCCCGGCGGCGCGTGCCCGTAGGAAGCGGGGACAAAGCTCCAGCCTCCCCTTCCACCCCGGAAGGCGGGCCGTCCTGGTTATTGCCAGCCCCCAGCTGTGCCCCGGCAGCTCGGGCGCAGACCTTCCCACGGGATAAACGCCCACCTGAACCCCCTCACCGCCCCACAAAACAGTGCCATCCCCCTGCGCTTCCCCGGAATCGGGAAAGACAGCAGGCGCAGCGCCGAGCCGGTGCCGGAAGCGCTGTCGGAGCCGGCGGCTTCTACCCGGCACTGTGTCCTGATCGGCGCTGCCGTCCGTGGCCTCCGACTCTTCGGGAACCCCCACCTCCCCCCCGGCCCCTTCTCCGCTGCGGCAGGCCTCCCTCACCCGGTTCCCGCGCCGCTCTCCCCTGGGGAACGTGAAAGCTAGCGCCCTCGGCAGAAGCAAAAGGGCGGGACCCACTCTTCTTAACGCGCAAAGGGAAGGGCCAGAACCACCCTGAACCTCGAGGAGGGCCTTTTGCCTCTGCTGAACCACCGGGAGGCCCCGCCCAAGCCCGCCTCCCAGCGCCAGGGACTACATTTCCCGCCGGCCTTCGCGGCCCCGAGGGGCAGACCCGCCCTTTCTCCCGCTCACACTGGCGGTGAC
>NW_005370273.1:345978-358969 GCF_000412655.1 Myotis brandtii
GGCTGTCCTGGGGCTCCCGGACGCCCGCTCCCGCTCCACGTAGCCTCGGAGGCCCGCGGTGTCTGGAAACTGTTCTCCCGTCTCAGCGGGTGGGCTTGGGGCTGGGAGTGGGCTGAGGGCGAATAGGGATGTCCACAGAGCTGGGCTTGGAGGAAAAGGGAGTGCATTTTAGAGAAAGCGTGAAGGTCTCCGGTCCCTCTGGCTCTGAGGGGGTCTGTGAAAGCGAGCAGAGGAAATCCGGTCAGGGAGCCGGTGCAGAAGAAAGCTCTTGGGAATTCCTCTCGGATCAGGTCCTACTGCGAGGCTTCTGGTTCTTAGGACAGGGCATCTCCCCTCCGACTCCTGCTGCTCCCCTTGCTTGTGAGGGTTACAGATGCACACCTGCTGTGTTAACGTGTTGTGGCTGTTGTGCAGGATTCAGTGTTGATGTTTTAGTGTGGCAACCCTAAAAAATATTTGTGGAGGGCCAGTATCCCCCAACACCATGTTAAACTTACGTACATCCAAAATTACAGAATTTAGTTCATTTCCACACTGTATATTGATCACAAGTAATTGTTATAGATGAATAATGCTGCAGTAATTGTTTCTGAGGGGAGATATAGATACTAAAGATACTTTAATTTTTCATTATAGATTCTAATCTCAGAATCCAGTAATAACCATATGACTGTATGCACTGCAGGTGGAAATGAGTTCTCAACAGTTTCCTCGGTTAGGAACTCCTTCCACTGGGCTAAGCCAGGCTCCTTCGCAGATCGCCAGCAGTGGTTCTGCAGGACTGATAAACCCAGCAGCTACAGGTGAGACCTGTGATATTCTATATTGCTTCTGTTTTAAGAATATTGCCAGTTTTCTCATTAAAAATTAGCAAATTTCTTCTGGGATTTTAGTAAAGACTAGGTTATCAAATTTAAAGAAAGGATATGTTACAATTCTAATTTAAATTTAAGCAAGTCTTTTTTTTTTCCCCTGTTTTAATCACATCATTCATGTACTAGTGTATACATGAAAGTTATAGTAAAGCATGCCTGTGTTAACGTAAAAAAACCATTGAAACCTGTAAAGAATTTTTGTGAGTTTATTTGAGCCAAACTGTCGACATATGCCGGGAAGCAGAACCTCAACGAATTGAGATAGTGCTCCGGAGAATGGCGGGGTTACATCCGTATTTATACATTGCAATCAAAGGAGGAACATAGGTGGGTTACATGAAATTCATTGGTGACAGATTAAGGAGGAGGGATAAGCAAAGCAGGGAACACCCTGGGATTGGATAAAAAGTAAAATGATGGACACATACTTAGGTGGGTGCAGGAACAATTAACATGATGATGAAGGAATTTGTGGTATCTGTCCTGGGGCCCAGCAAATTTGGTTGTGCCCCAGGGGCTCCAGATACAGGGAAGTCACAAGTTACCCAGACATTTCAAGGGTATGTTATCATAGATGCAAAAAGACAGATAGGCTCAGTTAGGTAAAGGTTGACCTTATCAGTGAAGATACTGGCCCAGGACGTAACTGCCCACCATAACTGCTTTTAGTTAAAGTTTAATTTCAGACCATCGTTTGTGGTGACTTTAGGTCTCCGAGTTTGCAAGACTGCCATGCAGGCCTCCCCTGAGCCTGTCAGGTCAGCATGTGGCCCCTTTCGTCCACACCTGCAAGAACTATTTATTTTTTATTTTTTTATTGTTTTATTGCTTAAAGTATTACACAAAGTATTACATATGTCTCCTTTTTCTTTCCCGTCCTTGACAATCCCCTGGCCTCCCCTACCCCCAAGGAACTATTTTTATAGATGTATTGATGCCTTCTCATTTACCTAAGGCCCAGAGATATGGTAATAAGAGCCCAAAGGTGGGTCAGGCATAGGCCTTGTTTTAGAGGTCAGAGATGCTGCTAAACATTCTACAATATGCAGGACAGTCCCCCACAGCAAAGAATTCAGTTGAATTAACAGTGCTGAAGATGAAGAACTCCAAATAGTCTCGTTCTCTTTAGATATCAAGTAAAAAGATGGTGCTGCAAAGGGAAATGAAGCACTTTTTCTGTTTATTTTTCTTTGCTACCTGATTGCTATGTTCTTTATCATGGTAAATGGTACCACTGTCTACTCATTGCTCAAACTAGGAACTCAGGCATCATCTTTAATTGCTCTGTCTTTGTCTCTTGCCTATGAGCTCTGGCCTTTTGTCTAATGTTTCAGCCTCGTTTTCCATTGCTTGGCTTCCCTCTGCCAACTTAGTTTTTGTTACAAATTTATTTTAGTTCTGTTTATTCTTGAAGTAACTTTAAGCAACTCTATGCCTCCTGCATAATAGTATCTATCACATTTTCTGAACTCATGGTAACAAATTCTAGGCTTTCTTGACCTTGAGAATTTGAACATTCTGTTCCTTTTGCCACAATCTTGCTTCTTCCTTTCCACGCTTATTTGTCTGGCTAATTCCTGTTCTTGAGGTTTTGAGTCAGATGTCACTTTCTCTAGGAAGCCTTTGCTGACTCCCATGATCCACAACAATTGATTTAGGATCATGTCTGTCTCCTGCATTTTTGCTAACCAGTGTAGGGCACAAAGTAGTAGTCAGCAAGTTATTGTAGAGCAACTGAAAAGTGCCTTACTCCTTCAATATTTTTACACTATTTTGTCTTTGGTATAAGTTCACAACAGAATAATTTAAAAGAGCATAGCTAAGAATATTTTTGAACATCTCTTCTTTACATGGAATAATATTGCTCATTTTAAAAGCTGTCAGCAATAATTGCACTCAGATTTTGTTGAGAAGGAAATCATTGACGCAGACCAAAGTTGTCTATAATTTCAAAGTTCAGACATATAGATTACAACAATTCTCTATTGCTTCAAGATTCTTTTCTGGTAAAAAATAAACTGAAATCGAGAACTCCAGATGTCTGGAAGGAAATGATGAATGTTTCCAAAAAGAGCTTAATGGTAGATGGTCAGTACATTATATCTTTTTAAAAAAATATATTTTTATTGATTTCAGAGAAGGAGGGAGAGATGGAAACATCAGTGATGAGAGAGAATCATTGATCGGCTGCCTCCTGTATGCCCCACACTAGGGATCGAACCCATAATCTGGGAATATGCCCCCCAACCTGAAATCAAACCGTGACCTCCTGGTTCATAGGTCGATGCTCAACCATCGAGCCACGCTGGCTGGGCAGTACATTATATCTTAATGAAATTGTCAACAATCAAAGTCTTCCTGAACAAATAGATTTGGGGGAAAGTTATGAAATTGTCCATTTCCCTTAAAATTTTAATTAGGGGAAAAAATCTGTCTAGACAGTGGGGAAGGTTAAAAATTGATAATGAGAGACAGAAGTAAAACTGCTTTTATTCACAAACAACATGATCGTGTATGCAAAAAATCCTAAAGAATGTTTGTAACAAGCTGTTAGAACTAATAAATGAAATTAGTAATGCTTTCAGGATAAATGTTTAATATACAAAAATCAATTCTAGCCAAAACTGGTTTGGCTCGGTGGATAGAGTGTCCGCCTGCGGACTGAAGGGTCCCAGATTCGATTCCGGTCAAGGGCATGTACCTTGGTTGTGGGCACATCCCCAGTAGGGAGTGTGCAGGAGGCAGCTGATCGATGTTTCTCTCTCATCGATGTTTCTAACTCTCTATCCCTCTCCCTTCCTCTCTGTAAAAAATCAATAAAAATATATTTTTAAAAAAATCAATTTTATTTACTAGCAATGAACAATGAAATTTTTTAAATGTCAGTTACAGTGGTATAAAAAAAAAAAGCCCACAGAAAAGTTAGGGACATGCTAACAAAATATGTGTAAGACCTAAGATTAGAAAGATACGTAAAACATTGCTGAGAGAAATTAAAGATCTAGATAAATGTAAAGATCTGTCATGTTCGTGGATTGGAAAACTCAGTATTTTTTTTAATAGTATGTTTTTTTTGCGGGGGTGGGGGGGGAAACATCGATTGGAGGCTGTCTCCTACAATGTCTGTCCCTCCCGCCCCCAAGATCAAGCTAGCAACCTTTCGGTGCGTGGGACAACCAGCTGAGCCACACCAGCAAGGGTGGAAAACTCAGGATTTTATTTTTTTCGTTAATCCTCACCCGAGGATATTTTTTTCATTGATTTTTAGAGAGAGTAGAAAGGAGCGGGAGAGACAGAAACATCTATGTGAGAGAGACACTTCCGATTGGTTGCCTCCCACATGTGCCCTGACCAGGGCCGGGAATCAAGCTGCAACCGGTAAGTGCCCTTGACTGGAATTGAACCCAGGACCCTTCAGTCCACAGGCTGACCCTCTATCCACTGAGCCAAACTGGCTAGGGCAGAAAACTCAGTATTTCTTTTTTTTTTTTTTTAATGTATTTTATTGATTTTTTACAGAGAGGAAGGGAGAGGGATAGAGAGTTAGAAACATCGATGAGAGAGAAACATCGATCAGCTGCCTCCTGCACACTCCCTACTGGGGATGTGCCCGCAACCAAGGTACATGCCCTTGACCGGAATCGAACCTGGGACCCTTGAGTCCGCAGGCCGACGCTCTAGCCACTGAGCCAAACCGGCCAGGACGAAAACTCAGTATTTCTAAGGGATCACTTCTATCAGAGGGATCTATAGATTCAAAGAAATTCTAATCAAAATTTCATCAGGCTCAGTGTAAAAATTGACAGCCTAAATGTAAAATTTGTGTGGAAACCTAAGGACCTAAAATAAAATAGGCAAAGCAGTTTTGACTAAAAAGAGAAATTTGGAGGATTCTGCTACCTTACTAAGACTTGTTATAGCTACACTAATCAAGACAGTGTAGTTTTGGCATAAAGATAGAAATATGTATCATTGGAACAAAGTAGAAATAAATCCACAAATAATGGTCACTTAATTTTTAACAAAAGTACATAGGTAATTCAATAGGGAAGTGATAAAAAAAAATAAGGAAGTGATAGTTGTTTTCAACAAAATAATGCCAGAACACCAAAATACACATGGAAAAAAATGAACCTTGACCTTTACCTTCACCATACACAAAAGATAACACCAAATGTGTCATCATGAATCTAATATAAAACTTAAATTTTCTAAAACCATTAGAGAAACTGTTTGCAACCTTAGAGTAAGCAAAAATGGCCCTACATCACAAAAAAAAACACTGTATAAAGAAGGAACTAATACCTTACAAATGACTGCTTGTCAAGACACTGTTAATAAAATAAAAAGGTAAGCCACAGATTGAGAGAAAATTTGCAATAAATGTATCTACAAAGGACTTATATTCTAAATTCATAAAGAACTCTTGTAACTCAATAGTAAAAAGACAAACATCCTGATTGTTTTTTAATGGGCAAGTATTTGAATAGAAACTTTACCAAAGACTCTTTTTTAATGTCAAATAAGCACATAAAAGATACTCAGCAGAATTAACCCTCAGGGCAGTGCAAATTAAAACCCCAGTGGGAAACACGACCATACACTGAAGTCACTAAAATGAAAAGACCACCAATACCAAGCTCTGATGCGTCTACGGAGCAAGTAGAACTCATACATTGTTGGTAGAAATGCAAACAATCTAGCCACTTTAGGAAACAGTTTGTATCTTATAAAATTACATAAACACACATTTACTATACAACCCAGCAGTCCCATTCATAGGTATTTAGTCAAGACAAGTGAAAACATCTCATACATACAAAGACTTACCCTTCAATGTTTATCAAAGCGTTATTTATAACTAGAGGCTTAGTGCACGGATTCATGCACTGGTGGGGTCCCTTGGCCTGGCCTGCAGGGATCGGGCTGACACCGGCCCCATGCACGGGTTTGTCCAGGGTGTGTCCGGCTCGTGTCCAGCCTGTCTCGCCCAGTCCCAATCAGAGCCAGCCGGCCGGGGAGGGACTGCAGGAGGTTGGCTGACTGGGGAGAGACTGTGGGAGGGCTCCAGGGTGTGTCCAACCTGTCTTTCCCAGTCCCAATCTGCCAGACCCCAGCAGCAAGCTAATCTACCGGTTGGAGCGCCTTCCCCCTGGTGGTCAGTGCACGTCACAGCGACTGGTTGACCGGTCAGACACTTAGCATATTAGGCTTTTATTATATGGGATAGCCAAAAACTGGAAACAACCCAAATTTTCTCACCTGGTGACTAGATAAGCAAAGTTTGCTTTACCCACTAAATGGAATACTAAGCAATAAAAAGAAATAAACTTACTGGTATACACAACATGAATGAGCCTCAAAAACATAATAGAAAATCTAGACACAAGGGACCATGTCTTGTGTGATTTCTGTTTATATGAAATTCCAGAAAAGACAAAGCTGTAGTGATAGAAAACACATCAGTGGCTTTTAACCCTTTGAGTGCCAACCAATATCCTAGGAACTATGCTAAAATTGCCAAGGCATTTTTGCTGATTTTACAGCAGTTTAGGAAAAAAATTATGAATCGCAAGTAAATGAAGTTACATATTCAATATCTTCCTCAAAATCGTCATCTTCACAGCAAGAATTGACATTTAGCAATATCATCATCACTAATAAAAGCAGACTTAGAACTGGACACTGCAGGAGGAGCGCCATAGCGCTCTTGGCGAAAGACAGGAGGAGCGCGATCGCACTCCCTGGCACTCTAGGGGTTAAGGAATAAATGGGAGGAAGAGAATTCCCTGCAAAGGGCCATGGTTGAACTTGTTAGAGTGATGGGAAATGTTCTATATCATGATTATGGTGTGTTCCAGTAATATGTACTCTTGTAAAAATGTACCTAATTTTAAACAAGGAATTAGTGGATTTTATGTGTGAATTGTACTTCAGTAAGGCTGATTTAAAAAATGGGGGAAAAGTCTGGCTGGTGTGGCTCAGTGATGGAGTGTCAACCCATGAACCAAGAAGTTGCTGGTTCTATTCCTGGTCAGGGCACATGCCCAGGTTGCAGGCTTGATCCCCTATAGGGGGCATGCAGGAGGCAGCCAATTGATGATGTTTCTATCTATCCCTCTCCCTCTCCCTCTCTCAAAAAATCAATAAAAACATTAAAAAATTGAAAAAAGATATAAGCATATCCTTCACAAAGGAAGATATATATGAATGGCTTGTGATCACATAAAAATTAAACATTACTAATCGCCATAGAAATGCTCAAAAACCACAGTGAAATACCCACTGCATGTCCAGTAAAATGTCTGTATCAAGAATTGGTAAGGATGAGAGCACACTGCTGGTGGGAACAAAATAGCAACTGGTCAACCAGTAGACTTTCTGCCCCCTGATGGTCAGTGCACGTCATAGCGAGTGGTTGAGCGGCCTTAGCATATCATTAGCATATTATGCTTTGATTGGTTGAATGGACGACTGGACACTTAGCGTATTAGGCTTTTATTATATAGGATAGGATTGCACTTTAGTAAAGTTCTAAAAATCAAAATTTAGAAAAATCTGAATGATCTGGGGAAAGTCAATATATGGCAAAATATTAAATATATATCCATCTTTTCATCTAACACTTGTACTTTTGGAAAATTTTTCCTAAAATCATTGAATAAGGACTCAAAGTACATATGTAGCCCAGCCAGTGTGGCTCAGCGGTTGAGCATCCACCCACAAACCAAGAGTTCTATTCCCGGTCAGTACACAAACCTGGTTGCGGGCTAGATCCCCAGTGTGGGTGTGCAAAGAGGCAGCCAATCAATGATTCTCTCATCATTGATGTTTGTATCTCCCTTTCCCTCTCCGTTCCTCTCTGAAATCAATAAAAATATATTTTTAAAAGTACATATGTATATTCATCCCAGAGATTTGTTAACAGCAAAAATTTGGAAATAACACAAAAACCCATCATTGATATAATGGTTAAAAAAGCTATAGCAAATGTATATAATGGAATTCCATTTAGCATTTTAAAAATGATGCAGAGCCCTGGCTGGCTGGCTCTGTTGGTTGGAGCATTGTCCAGTACACCAAAAGGTTGAAGGTTTGATTCCTGGTCAGGGCACATACCTAGGTTTCAGGTTTGATCCCCTGGTGTGTGTATATGAGGCAACCAATTGATGTTTCTCTTTCACGTCAATGTTTCTCCCTTTTCCTCTCCTAAAACCAATAAACATATCCTCAGGTGAGGATAAAATAACAATAACAACAATAATAAAATAAAATGATGCAGAATATTTTTTTCTATCACTCAGCAGTTTCATTCCTAGGTATATATCCAATAGAAATGGATCACAGGTTCACCAAAAGACATGCAGGAATATAACTAGCACTATTATTCACAATAGGGGAAACAAATCTAGCTAAATGCCTATTAACAGTAAAATGGATAATTTTTTTTTATTCATGCAATGGCACACTATACTGAGTTTGAAAGATCTATAACTACGTGTAATAACATGGGTGAATCTCATACCTGTGAGTGAAAGGAGCAAGACACCACAGTGGGATAACATGGGTTCTGATTCTATATAAAGTCCAAAAACAGACAATATTAATCTATTGTGTTAGAAGTTGATGAATATGCTTGGAGGAATAAGAACTGGAATTGGGCTGGACAGAGGGGTTCTGGGAAACCAGGAATGTCTTGCTTTTTAAAAATCGTATATAATAAAACCCTAAGTTGCAAATCAACCGAAAAGTGGACTGACTGGTCGCTGTGATGCGCACTGACCACCAGGGGGCAGATGCTCAATGCAGGAGCTGCCCCCTGGTGGTCAGTGTGCTCCCACAGTGGGGAGCACCGCTCAGCCAGAAGCCTCCAAGGCATTGCTAAGGAGCAGCGAGCCCAGCTTTAGGCTGGCGAGTGCAGCCACGGTGGCGGTGGCGGTGGCGGGAGACTCTCCCGCCTCCATCTTTGCTGCAGGTAGGCAGTAAGGAGTGTCGGGTCCTGGACTGCAAGAGGGCGCAGGCAGGGCTGAGGGGGGACCTCTAGTACATATATATTTATTATATTTATTAAAATTTCGTGCACTAGGGCCTCTAGTACATATATATTTATTATATTTATTAAAATTTCGTGCACTAGGGCCTCTAGTACATATATATTTATTAATTTCAGAGAGGAAAGGAGAGTGAAAGGGAGATAGAAACATCAGTGATGAGAGAGAATCATTGATCAGCTGCATCCTATATGCCCCACACTGGACAGATCCCACAACCCAGGCATGTGCCCTAACTGGGAACCGAACCGTGACCTCCTGGTTCATAGCTTGACGCTCAACCACTGAACCACTCTGGCTGGGCTGTTGTGTTTCTTGATTTGGGGTGCTGGTTACTCAGGTGTATTCAGTTTGTGAAAGTTCATTGAGCTGTACAATTAACATTTATGCACATGTCTTTATGAGGGTTTTATTTCAGTTAAAAAGTTAAATAGCCCTGGCCAATTTGGCTCAGTGGATAAAGCATCGGCCTGCAGACTGAAGGGTCTTGGGTTCGATTCCAGTCAAGGGCATGTATCTCGGTTGCAGGCTCCATCCCTGGCCCCAGTCGGGGTTTATGCAGGAGGCAACCAATCAATGTGTCTCTCTCACATCTGTTTCTCTCTTTCTATCCATCTCTTAAGATCAATGAAAACATATCCTTTGGTGAGGATTAAAAGAAAAAGAATCTGAATGAAAAAAAAAAGCCTTCATTAAAAAACAAAACAAAGTAATAATAATTTGCCCCAGACCAGGGATCAAACCTACAACCTAGGTTTGTGCCTGACCGGGATTGAACCCTCGACCCTTCAGTGTCTAGGGCGATGCTCCAACCAATTGAGCCACACTGGCCAGGGCTTAGATTATCTTTTTAATGTTAGTTTTTATAACACTTTAAATAAATATTTCAAATGAAATTATATCATGTATTGCACTTTCAGTAAGTTGAGCTCATTTTAGTAGTTGTCAAGTCCTTTGTTCATAGGAAAGGGAAAGCCACAGGAACCAAAATAAGTCCTGTGTCTCACAGGTGTGACTTTTGGTTTGCTCTCCATCAGGGGAACTTAATGCCCAAATTCTCTTAAGAAAACCTTGCAAGGAAATTGTCAGTTTATCAACTGAAATTAACTGCAAGTTCCACTCTTGTATATGCTGTTAAGTTAACTAATATTGGAAAGGTGTGACATGCTGTGTTACCTTATGTCTTTACTAGTCAACGATGAATCTACTCGAGATGCTGAAGTCACTGCCAGGGAGCACGTGGGTTCCAGCAGCTCCCTCCAGGCCCGTGAAGAGAAGCAAGAGCCCGTTGTGGTGAGGCCCTACCCACAGGTGCAGATGCTGTCGACACACCATGCTGTCGCATCGGGCACCCCTGTCACTGTGACAGCCCCACCTGCACATCTGACGCCTGCAGTGCCACTCTCATTTTCAGAGGGACTTATGAAGGTAATGGAGAGGTTTAAAATTTCACGTTGAACCAGAGCTAAAGACTGGCTGTAATATTGCTGACAGTTTTTACAAAGTTTTAGGCTGTATCCTAGTATCATAGTTTGTTTTGACCTATCAGTTCAGCTCTTCTCTGGAACTCCGAGTTCTGCTGTTCTGCAGTGTCTAGTCTTGTGCGGCTGAGCAGTTGGCATCACAGGAACTTTTCCAGTACTCATTTGACATTGATTTTATTCAAGTTACAGACATGCTAACTCAGTTTTTATCTTGGAATGGCACTCTTCTGCAAGGTTTGGTTTAGTTTTATTCCTCACCCAAGGATATGGTTACTGATCTTTTTTAGAGAAAAAGAGAGAAACATCCATGTGAGAGGGAACATCAGTTGGTTGCCTTCCATACATGTCCTGACTGGGGATTAAACCCACAACCTAGTTGTGTGTTCTGATGGAGAATTGAACCCATACCCTTTCAGTGTACGGGAGGATACTCCAAGCCAACTGAGCCACCTGGCCAGGGCCAAGGTTTTATTTTTTGTGTGTGTGGGGTTTTTTTGTTTGTTTTTTAAAATATATTTTTATTGATTTCAGAGAGGAAGAGAGAGAAGGAGAGAGAGATAGAAACATCAATGATGAGAGAGAATCATTGATCAGCTGCCTTCTGCACGCCCCACACTGGGGATCGAGCCCACAACTCGGGCATGTGCCCTTGACTGGAATCAACCCTGGGACCCCTCAGTTCCCAGGCCGATGCTCTATTCGCTGAGCTAAATCAACTAGGGCCTAAGGTTTTATTTTAATAGCTTGCTAATTTGGAGATATAGGAGAATATTGCCTTGTATATTGCCTTGTAGTTATGTTTCAGTTACTGTGAGTTTTGTTTACTTCTGCTCAACCTTGGGGGAGGCAGCATTGTATAGAAGAATGTAGGCTGTGAGCCATACAGATCTGGGCTTTATTCCCCGTTCCAGTTGTTGCTCTATATGTGGCTTTGAGCAAATGACTTAGACTTGTTTTGCATGTTTCCTCATCTGTACAATGGAAATGCTAATACTCCAATGGAAACGCTATGATGATGCGAGAGAAAACATATAAGGCTTCTGGCATCTTTCCTGGCACTCTCCAGGGTGGACTTGTGGACTTTGAACTTGAGAAGGAAACACATTGCTAGTCAAACGTCACTGATCATGTTTCGTGTGCTTTTCTGTTGGCAGCCGCCTCCGAAGCCCACGATGCCGAGCCGCCCCATTGCTCCTGCTCCACCTTCTACCTTGTCACTGCCCCCCAAGGCCCCAGGGCAGGTCACAGTTACCATGGAGAGCAGCCTCCCGCAGGCCTCAGCCATTCCCGTGGCAACAATCAGTGGCCAACAGGTTTTTTCCCTCTTAATCTACTGATTTTCAAACTGAGATGCCCAACTGTTTATCATTATTTGTTGAATGCCAGCAGTATATTAGGCACTGTACTAAGTAAAAAATTAAAGTCATTTGTATCTGCAAGAGGAAGACGGTAGATTTGAGAGAGAAGTAGCTACAGTGAATAAAACCAATATGCACAGTGGTCTTTGTCATTTAGCCAGTAGATATTGAGATCTGCTATGTGTGAGGCACTACCTTCCCTGAGATACAAATGTAGATAAGACAGTCCATGTCCTTGCGCTCAGAGCCCCTTGCGCTTGGTTGTAGTTCAGAATTTGGGCGGGTTGAGAACTCCCACAGCAGTCGTGCTTTTCTAGGTTTTGCTCTGAGGACAGCAAATGTGTATCTCTTGAGTGACTGGCGGGTTCTCGCAAGGAGCCCACCAATCACGAACAGTTATTTATTTTTAACCCTTTGAGTGCCAACCAATATCCTAGGAACTATGCTAAAATTGCCAAGGCATTTTTGCTGATTTTACAGCAGTTTAGGGAAAAAATTATGAATCGCAAGCAAGTGAAGTTACATATTCAAAAACTTAAGGAAACCTTTACTACATTGACATATTTAGCAATATCATCATCACTAATAAAAGCAAACTTAGAACTGGACGCCATTTCGAAGCTTTGATAGCGCTCCCGGCACTTTTGGCGAAAGACAGGAGGAGTGCGAATTGCGCTCCCCGGCACTCTAGGGGTTAAGTCTTGTGGGGGTTTTTGGTGTATGTGTATTTTTGGGTTTTTTTAATCCTCACCCAAGGATACTTTTCCATTGATTTTAGAGAGCATGGAAGAGAGAGGGAAAGACAGAGAGAAATATTGATGTGAGAGAAACACATCGATTTGTTGCCTCCTGCATGTGCCCTGACCAGGGCCTGGGCCAGGGAGGAGCCTGCAACCCAGGTACATGCCCTTGACTGGAATCGAACCTGGGACCCTTTGGTCTGGAGGTGAACTCTCTATCCACTGAGCCAAACCGGCCAGGGCTTGAAGTCTTGTGTTTTAACTTAAATTTTTTTTTTGAAAAGGTAATCCTTATGCATAATATATACAGTATTTGATTTACTTAAATATTTTAAATTACCAATGGAGAAAAACTAAATCTCAAAACTATCCCTTTAAGTTTTCAAGAAACAAAATTGGTATTCCAAAAAGATGCATTGTGTTTTACTTTTGTCCCATTGCTGAGTACTCCCAGAACCCAGAAGTTACCCCTTCCACCCGCCC
>NW_005370273.1:358989-382641 GCF_000412655.1 Myotis brandtii
CCCCCACACACACACTCCTGAGAAGCACTGGCATTGGGGTGGGAGAATTTGAAGAAGGGGTGTTTGAGGGTGAGCTGAAGAACTGGTAGGGAAGTGCTTGCTTGATGCTAATTGACATTTACTTAGAAACAGAGCATAAAGAATGGGTGACTGCAGTGGCATGCGAAGGCTATGGTGAGAACAGGAAAAATAAGCTTTTGGCCAAGACAGAAAACAAGCCTGAAAGACTAATACTGAAGATGAGAGTGTCCAAAAGTGGCCAGTCTGTTGTGTCATCTGTCCCAGGGTCTAGCTAGTGGGTGTGTTGTCGGTCACTCACCGTGCCTGCCAGCACAGGCCACCATGCAGTGTGCCGTGGGGAAGAGCTCACCGTCCTTTCCCTGGCGACACCCCATCTGAAAGGAGCAGCCTGGTCCCCATTTGGAGACAGCTGGCTTCCCAGAAGCAACGTCTAAGCAACAGGTGCTACGACTAAGCAGGTAGATGACATTGCAGCCTGTCCGTTGCAGGGCCATCCCAGTAACCTGCATCACATCATGACCACCAATGTGCAGATGTCCATTATCCGCAGCAGTGCTCCTGGGCCCCCTCTACACATTGGAGCTTCTCATTTACCTCGAGGTAAAGTCTGCACGTTTTGTTCAAATTCTCAAAATACAGTATGCGTTTGGTAGACACAAAACATATCCGGAATCAGTTTAATCGCATTACAAGACAGCAGAAATTAGTGCAGTACATGTTTTTAGCATCGTCCAGTATGTGCATATTATAGATACAACAAGTATGTGTACGTGTGTGTAAACTTAAAGCAATTTAGATTTTTAATGTCTAAAAAATGTCCTTTTTAATGAACTCCTCAAGGCTATGATAGCCTAAATATGGTCTTATTTTTAATAAATTGCAAATACAAATACTGATTAGTTGCAAATACTAATTCCTATATGTTTAAAGTTTAGTGATAACAGTTAACCAAAATTTTCTACTCCCTTAGCAGTAAGATGAATTTATTCTTACAGTTAAGTTCAAATCAGTGATGAGTTACTAAATTTAATGAGTTTTCTCAACTACTTGGTGAAAAATTATTACCTTCTAATGGAGAGTATAAAATCATTGCTTGCAAAATTAGATTAACAAATACAAAATCAGGTTTACTCTGTCTTAACGTAACTTAGTAAGTCACAGGGTGAGGCTCACAGATGGCAAGGCATCTGTGTAAGATGGAAGCTGTTTTCATGAATATACTAAGACATCGTCCGCCTTGGCACAGTGTTGGCATTTGCACTGACGGTGCAAAGGCAGTGGTGGACCCAGTGAGCTCTCCCTGTCTGTCTGGTGCTTAGACTGTTGGAGCGGTGGCCTGCATCAGCAGTGGCACCAACCAGGCTACTCACTGCTTCATTGCTACATACTTGCAGCTAAAAAATAACAAAAAAGCAGCCAATTTCATTTAATAATGTCTTTCAAGAAGCAATACAGATCAATAAACTTGTTAAATCTCAGTCCTTGAGTGCACATTTTCTTAGTTTTTTATGTGATGAAATAGGAAGAATTTCCACTGAATACTGACATTGAGTTTTAGAAATTCTGATTATATTCCCAAGGAATATAATGAGAAGTATTTAAATTTTGAGTCTACTAATGAAAAAAAATTTTCTCCAGGTGCAGCAGCTGCTGCTGTGATGTCTAGTTCTAAAGTAACCACAGTCCTGAGGCCGACTTCCCAGTTGCCAAATGCTGCAGCAGCTCCATCAGCAGTCCAGCACATCATTCACCAGCCAATCCAGGTGCGTGTAGGGTGTGGGGAGTCAGCCAGGAAGTGTGAATGCCTACTCGGAGTCACTCCTTCTGCTGGGCACAGTGAGTGTCCTTGGACCTCAAGTGACTTTCAGTCTAGTTGGGAAGATGTAGGGAAGGTTGAATTGTGTACAGTGTCTGATCCTCTGTAAGAATTTAGAAGAGGTAGTAAAGAAAATTCGCTTTTTTTTTTTTAAATCATCACCTGAGGATTTATGTTTTTATTGATTTTAGAGAAAGGAAGGGAGAAAGAGAGAGAAACATCAGTGTGAGAGAAACATGCATCAGTTGCCTCCCGTATGTTCCTGACCAGGATCAAACCTGAAACCTTTTGGTGCACGAGATGACACTCCAACCAGCTGAGCCACACTGGCCAGGGCAAGGCTTTCTGTTAGGATGAGTGTGGTCATGGGGATTCAGAGAAGTGAGGGGGCAATACAATGAACAGTGGCAGGGAAGACAGGGAAGGTTATAGACAATGCTTATTAGCAAAGGCAGTTAGAACTGAGCGGCTTTCATTTGAACCCCTGAATGTTTTATGCACATATGTGTACTTTTTTAGGAAAACAGTCTATGTATGCTTTTCAGCTTCTTTTCAAGGAAATTTGCAGTCTCAGTACTACTGAAGTATAATGCATGATTAAGTGATATTGTGGTGTCTCAAATCAGAACTCTTAAGATATGGAGTGAAAACTTGATTTTGTACGCTGCAGAGAGCTACTTAAGTTTTTTGAATAGAGTAATGTATGGTCAGACAAGTATCTGTGAAAGATTAACATAACTGAATTACATGTAGGAGGTAGAAATTGAAATGCTTTTGGGGACCAGATTGGTAATATGTATCAAAACAGGTTTAAAACAATAAGGAAAAGTGCTGATTAGGACACTGGGTAGTACATGTCCAGCCTAGAGCTTTCTAATTAAGACAAAAGACCTTGCTGGCTAACAAAACATTTGGAAACTGATTAGGCCCCCCAGGAGGATCTATGGCATATAGGGAGGATTGGAGAAGGAGAACCAAACGAGGAAGACAGTGAAGCAGCTCTCGTGTAAGACAACAAGCTGTAACCATAGGCACATAGGTAAGAGGTTGGAAGGTGAAGCACAGAGATCAAGAATGGGCAGAGTTTGCCTGGCTGTGCGGCTCAGTGGTTGAGCATTGACCCATGAGCCAGGAGGTCACGGTTTGATTCCGGTCACGGCCACATGCCTGGGTTGCAGGCTTGAACCCCAGGAGGTGGCATGCAGGAGGCAGCCGATCAATGATTCTCTCTCATCATGATGTTTCTCTCTCTCTCTCTCCTTTCCTTTCTCTGAAATCAATAAAAAATATTGTGACTTTTTTTTAAAAAAGGAATGGGCAGAGTTTTCAGATTTAAGTATATGTAACAAGGTCAAAAAAGAGGTACCGCTGAGAGGAGCTCAGATGAATGGAAGAATTGACAGTGGACAAGCAGGGGAAGCCCGTGTGGAGCTCAGTTGTCAGGTGAAGGTCTTACACACACGTAGCGGTAAGGGGAGTGTGTCCGTGTGAACGCCTCCAGAGAGCATCTGGGCACTGAATCTTGGCCAGCAAGAATGCCGCCACTGTATGTTTGCCTTTAGTACGCTGACGTGGATGCCCTGAGGGTCAGCCGCTCTGTCCAGTGGCTGAGGAGGCCCTCTGTGGACAGCACTGGTTGCATGGTAGTGTAAAATGTCTGCACCAGGGCCAACAGCAGACTGTGGGAAATCTGGATCTGAAAGGTTCAGTCCAGTTTGTACTGACACTGATAGTAGGACAGAATTTTTAATCCAGTTGTACTTAGAAAGAAGGGACTTGTGTTTTATCCAACCAAAATTGGATTTCTTTTTTATAATTCTGACTCTTGTATAACAGCATATCCAAAAAGAGAATTCCTTAATAAGAATGGGACATAAACATACTTACTTGAAGGCCCAAGTTTCAAAGTGTACTTTTAGTGTTTGGCTTACTATATTTTATTTTGATTTTTGTTTTAAGTGAAATATTTTTTTCTCTACCTTGGTAGTCTCGTCCACCTGTGACGACTTCTAATACCATCCCTCCTGCTGTGGTAGCAACTGTCTCAGCCACCAGAGCTCAGTCTCCAGTCATTACTACAACAGCAGCACATGCTACTGATTCAGCACTTAGGTATGTTTGGGGGTTTGATGATCAAGCCATTCTTCCTTCTCCTTCTCTCCGTTTTTCCTTTCCATCCTTAATGCCTTTTTCTGACTCAATACTTATTGAGTCCTTTTTAAAATGAGCTATTTGGTGCTCTAATTACTGAGGATAAAACAAATTCCTGCCTCAGAGTTTCTATTTTTAGGGCTTGGCGACACAATAAATATATATATATGTATACTTCTTTAGATGATGAAAAACGTTTTTGGGGAAAATTAGGTAGGGTGAATGACATTAGGAGTGATAGAGTAAGCACTACAGGAGGCTTAATTTTTCATAAGGTGACCAGGGAGGGCTTTGTTGAATACATTTGAGAAGATGTGATGAAGTAAACCATATGGCTGTTGGGCTGAGAGCATTCTATGGTGGGGCCCTGAGACAGGATATGTTTGCCCATAAATGAGCAGCAGGAGATTATTTTAGTAGTTTACAGGGTTCCCAAATCACGTAGGGTATTATGGCCCACACTGCAATTTGGACTTTGCTGGGTGTCAGTGGAGAGCCTTAGTGGAGTTTGAGCAGGGCAGTGCCATGATCTGAAGTTTTAGTAGGATCAGCCTGGTTGCTGGATAGAGGAGGCTTTAGAGAGGCAAAGTTAGAAACAGGAATTGTTTAGAAGGGCATGGCAGAAATCCAAGAGATGATTGTTGGGGGTAAAATGGTATGGTTTAGATTCTGAATAGAATTTTCTAAGATAGTCAAGAGGATTTTGGAGGAATTGCATAGAGAACTGTGGAAGAAAGAAAAGAGTTAGGATTATGCCAGCACTAGTTGGGCTTGCAGCTAGGAGGGTGGAGTTGCATTAACTTCAAATGGAGAACAGTGGGGGGATAAGTTTTGGGGAGGAAGTCCAGACTTTGGTTCTGGGTATTTTAAGGTTGTACTGACTTCTGAGCATCCAAGTGGAGATACTGAGATAGGATAATATACGACTTTGGAGCCAGGGAGGAGTTCTGGAGTAGAAAATTTAGGGTGACAATATAGTTTGGCAAGAGGTTTATGAGGGAAAAATAGCTCCCAGTTGAGAGAGCTGTAGGGGAAGAAGTGTTCACAGGAGAACCAAGATTCATTAGGGCAGGAAGGTAAGGATATATATTCAGAGATGAGGTGGAGGATACATGGGATTTTACTAAAGATGAATTTTTACTAAAGATGAAGTTCCGGTGTTCTTTCTTGATTTGTCATTGCTTCTGTGGATGCCAGGGAAAACCTTTGGCAGTAGAAACACAAAGTGATTCACTAAAGGAAAGAAGGAGTAGTAGGTATGAGGAATAGAGCTGTCAAAAACTAGAGACTCTCCATAAAACTCCATTACCAGGTGGAGGCAGGAGAGACTAGAACAGCGGGGAGTCTGGGACTGTGCCTGAATTTCTTCTTTCTGGACCAAGTACATTGAGAGGAAACAAGGACAAGAAAGCAAATTTAGAAAGAAGGTTGTATTTTAGGTCACTGGGTTTCTCGGGGACTATCAAATGGCTATGGTGAACAGGTGGTTGAAGAGAGAATGGATTTGGAAGTCATTGACCTACAAAGAAATGTGTGAGGTATCTGAGTCTATTCAGGAGAAATCAATAGATTGTTAGGGTCTAGAACCAAACTGAAGGAAATAACATTTAAATGCAGAATAGTGCCTAGAACTCAGCTAGTAAATGATAGTGCCTATTAGCTCTATCATTTACTAGCTGTGTGATATAAGGCAAGCTTCTCAGCTTCCCTCATTTTTAGTCCCCTCTTCAATAAAATGAGGACACGTTACTTCTTTAGTAATTTAATATATTGCCTGAGGTACAAAGAGACACAACTACCCAACGTAAAATAGACTCTGTGTAATCATTTTAACTTTATATTACCTTTAAAAAGTTAATAGATTCAGATGGTATGTTGAAACTCAAAGGCATAAATATGTATACAATGAAAACTAGGGCTAAAGTGGGGTTATTTTCCTGTGTTATTGGAGCATCTGTTTTTTCTAGTATATTGAGTTTTTAATAAAAAATGGACATTGAATTTTGTCAGATTGTTTCAGCATTTATTCATACAACAAATGTGTGTATACCAGTCAGTGCTCTAGACACTGGAAATACATTAGTGAAACAGACAAAAACCCTAATGATCAGATGATTTTACTACTTACATAAATGTGATAAATTTCTAGTATCTAACTCCCTTTGAATTCTGGAGATAAAAATTTAAGCAGACCATTTTCCATAGACTGAATAGAATAAAATTTTGAAGTACTATCTCCCAGAAAAGCAACAGGCCCAGATTATTTCACTGAATTCTACCAAATTCCCAAAGAGCAGATAAGCCAATGATGATTAAACTGATTCAAGACAGAAAAAGAAGGAAAGTTAAAATAAAAATTTAAGTAGTAGGTGGCTGTTAAATGATTCAATCTTTTCTATCAGTATTTGATTATTTTGTTGTTTTTCATTACTTGGTGGAATGAAATTCTCTTACTTTCTTCGAGAAGGGCTTATAGGTATGGAATAGAGTGCGTCATCTCAGAGGGAAGGTGGGAGGGGCGGAGAGGGGAGGTAATCAACCAAGGACCTTGTTTGCATATATGTATGGCCCATGGACACAGACAATGGGCCTGTGAGGGCCTGGGGCAGGCAAGAGGGGACCAGTGGGGGGAAACGGGATATATATATAATACTTGCAACAATAATTATTTTTTTTTTTTAAAAAAAAAGAGGGGCTTATAGGATCCTGTGGAGTTGAACAGGGACAGCCACAGCTAATTTGGAGCAGGTTGGGGTTCCTGTTCCACCCTGCCTGGGGGGCAAAAGCTGGTTCCATACTGACCTTTTGGTGTGTGAAATTTTTCTTCAGCATCTGCGTGGGAAGGCGGTGGTTGAGGGGGTAAGAGATCAACCAAAGGATCAATTTCTGGGTTTTCTGTTGTGTTCCATTGGTCTATATGTCTGTTCTTGTGCCAGTACCAGGCAGTTTTGAGAACAGTGGCTTTATATTATAGCTTGATATCTAGTATTGTGATCCCTCCAACTTTGTCCTTCTTTCCCAAGATTGCTGTGGCTATTCGGGGTCTTTTTTATTCCATATAAATTTTTGGAGAATTTGTTCTAAGTCTTTGAAGTATGCTGTTGGTATATTAATGGGGATTGCATTGAACCTATAGATTGCTTTGGGTAGTATGGACATTTTAATGATGTTGATTCTGCCAATCCATGAACATGGTATATTCTTCCATTTGTTTATGTCCCCTATTTCTTTCAGTGTCCTGTAATTTTCTGAGTACAGGTCCTTTACCTCCTTGCTTAAATTTATTCCTAGGTATCTTAATTTTTTTGTTGCAATGGTAAATGGGATTGTTTTTTTAGTTTCTCTTTATGTGAGTTCATTATTGATGTATAAAAAAGGCGTAGGTTCTGGGTGTTAATTTTGTATCTTGTTACATTGCCGAATTCATTTATTAGTTTTAGTAGTTTTTTGATGGAGTCTTTAGAGTTTTCTATGTACAATATCATGTCATCTGTGGATAATGACAATGTTACTTCTTTTCCAATTTGGATGCCTTTTATTTCTTCTTCTTGTCTGATTGCTCTGGCTAGCACTTCAGTACTATGTCGAACAGGAGTGGTGAGAGGGGGCATCCCTGTCTTGTTCCTGTTCTTAGGGGAAATGGTTTTAGTTTTTGCCCACTAAGTATGATGTTGGCTGAAGGTTTGTCATATGAGGTTTTTATTATGTTGAGGTATGATCTCTCTATTCACACTTTGCTAAGAGTATCAGGAAAGGGTGTTGAATTTTGTCAAATGCCTTTTCTGCATCAATTGATATGATTATATGATTTTTGTCTCTCAGTTAGTTTATGTGATTTATAACATTTATTGTTTTGCAGATATTGTACCAGCCTTGTATCCCTGGAATAAATCCCACTTGGTCATGGTGTATGATCTCTCTAATATAATGCTGGATCCCATTTGCTAGAATTTTGTTGAGGATTTTAGGATCTATGTTCATCGGGGGGATTGGCCTGTAATTCTCTTTCTTTGTAGTGTCTATCTGGTTTTGGTGGGATTAGGGTGCTGGCTTCATAGAAAGAGCTTGGAAGTATGCCTTCCTCTTGAATTTTTTGGAATAGTCTAAGGAGAATAGGTTTTAGTTCCTCTTTGAATGTTTGGTAAAACTCCCCCGTGAAGCCCTCTGGCCCTGGAGTTTTGTTTGCTGGGAGCTTTTTGATGACTGCTTCGATTTCCTCTTTATCTGCCTATTGAGATTTTTTTATTCTTCTTCATTGAGTTTTGGAAGGTCGTATTTTTCTAGGAATATTTCCTCTAGGTTGTTTAGTTTGTTGGAGTAGAGTTGTTCATAGTATTTTTTTTTTATAATCCTTTGTATTTCTGTTGGGTGTGTTGTTATTTCACCTCTTTCATTTCTGATTTTGTTTATTTGGGGCCTCTCTCTATGTTTCTTGGTGAGCCTGGCTAGAGGTTCATCAATCTTGTTTATCCTTTCAAAGAACCAGCTCTTGGTTTCATTGATTTTATGTATTGTTTTTTTGGTCTCTATGTCATTTATTTCTGCTCTAATCTTTATTATCTCCTTCCTTCTGCTCACTCTGGGGTTTTCTTGTTGCTCTCTTTCTAATTCTTTGAGCTGTAGATTTAGATGATTTACTACCATTTTTTCTTGTTTGTTGAGGTTTAATAGCATGCTAGTGTTTGAATCTTTGTGGTTGTTTTTTTTTTTTTTTGTAGTTGATTTCTAATATTATGCCACTGTGATATGAGAAGATGCGTGATATGATTTCAGTCTTCCAGAATTTGGAGAGTCTTTGCCTGTGACCCAATATGTGGTCTATCTTTGAAATTGTCCCATGTGCACTTGAGAAAAATGTATATTCTGTAGCTTTGGGATGAAATGTTCTGAAGATGTCAATTAAGTCCATCTGATCTAGTGAGTCATTTGGGATTGCTGTTTCTTTACTGGTTTTTTTTTGTCTAGAGGATTTATCTAGTGATGTCAGCGGGTTATTAAAGTCCCCTACTATGACTGTATTACTGTTGATCTCTCCCTTGATATCTTCCAGAAGTTTTATATATTTGGGTGCTCCTGCATTAGGTGCATATATGTTTACCAGGATTATGTTCTCTTGTTGTATTGATCCCTTTAGTATTATGAAGTGCCCTTCTTTATCTCTTGTTATGGCCTTCACTTTGAGGTCTATTTTGTCAAATATAAGTATTGCTACCCCTGCTTTGTTTTCATTTCCATTTGCCTGAAATATATTTTTGCATCTCTTCACTTTCAGTCTGTGTGAGTCTCTTGTTCTGAGGTGGGTCTCTTGTAGACAGCATATATATGGGTCATGTTTTTTTTTTTTTTAATATTTTATTTATTTTTTACAGAGAGGAAGGGATAGAGATAGAGAGTTAGAAACATCGATCAGCTGCCTCCTGCACATCTCCTACTGGGGATGTGCCTGCAACCCAGGTACATGCCCTTGACCAGAATCGAACCTGGGACCTTTCAGTCCGCAGGCCAACGCTCTATCCACTGAGCCAAACCGGTTTCGGCTGGGTCATGTTTTTTTATCCATTCAGCCACTCTATGCCTTTTGATTGGAGCATTTAGTCTGTTTACATTTAAAGTTAATATTGATAGGTACTTGTAGCCATTTTTATTTTTTGTTCTTTCTTTCTCCTTTTTTTTCTTCTATTTATTTATTTATTTATTTTTTTTATTTTTTTTATTTTTTTTATTAAATCTTTATTGTTCAGGTTACATTTGTTCCTCTTTTTTTCCCCCCATAACTCCCCTCCTCCCAGTTCCCGCCCCACCCTCCACCCTCACTCCCCACCCACTGTCTTCATCCATAGGTGAGTCAGTCCATTCCCTTTCTATGTCCCTGATTCATTATAATCACCAGTTCATTCTGTACATCAGATTATTTATTCACTTGGTTCTTAGATTCACTTGTTGATAGATGCATGTTTGTTGTTCACAATTTGTATCTTTACCTTTTTCTTCTTCCTCTTCTTAAAGGATACCTTTCAGCATTTCGTATAATACTGGTTTAGTGGTGATGAACTCCTTTAGCTTTTCCTTATCTGTGAAGCTCTTTATCTGACCTTCAATTCTGAATGATAGCTTTGCTGGATAAAGTATTCTTGGTTGTAGGTTCTTGGTATTCAGCACTTTGAATATTTCTTGCCATTCCCTTCTGGCCTGCCAAGTTTCTGTTGAGAAATCAGCTGACAGTCGTATGGGTATTCCCTTGTAGGTAATTGAGTCTCTTTCTCTTGCTGCTTTTAAGATTCTCTCTTTGTCTTTTGCTCTTGGCATTTTAATTATGATGTGTCTTGGTGTGGTCCTCTTTGGATTCCTTTTGTTTGGGGTTCTCTGCGCTTCTTGGACCTGTAAGTCCATTTCTTTCACCAGGTGGGGGAAGTTTTCTGCCATTATTTCTTCAAATAGGTTTTCAATATCTTGCTGTCTCTCATCTTCTGGCACCCCTATTATTCTGATGTTGGTACGCTTGAAGCTGTCCCAGAGGCTCCTTACACTATCTTCGTATTTTCGGATTCTTTTTTCATTTTGCTTTTCCGGTTGGGTGTTTTTTGCTTCTTCGCATTTCAAATCTTTGACTTGATTCTTGCGCTCCTCTGGTCTGCTATTGGGTGTCTGTATAATATTCTTTATTTCAGTCCGTGTATGCTTAATTTCTAGTTGGTTCTTTATCATAGCATCGAGGGTCTCATTAGTTTTCGTGACTCTCTCCTCAAGTTTATTGACAGCTTCTAGCACATTTTTGCAAGCCCTCAAAATTGCGATTTTTAGCTCTATATCCTCCATTTCTGTCATGTTTTTTTGTCTCCGCATTTTTTATGCTTTCTTGGTGCACCCCCTAGTGGTCTTTGTGCGCAGTCTTGTTCTAGTTGAGCCTTGATTGTTGTAGTTAATACTAGAGGGATTTGACCACCAGGCCGACTGGCTGTGTGAATCAGCTGTGTCTGCCGCGGAAAACTTCTGTCCTCTGGGGAGGTGCTAATCTAGCCTTTGCCTGAGGCGATCTGGCAAATGGCTCTGCGCAGGGCTTGGGCGGGGCGGGCTCAACAGGGCGGGCGGGCGGAGGGAGCGGTTATGGCCCCTCTCAGTCCCGTTCCCAGAGGCTCTGCTTCTCAGAACCCCCGGAACCGCTGCAAACCTCGGAGGGAAAGCTGCCTTCCAACTGATGCCAGACACTCCCGCTTCTCCCGTTTGGGTCCGAGTCCCCAGCGATTCGCCCGTATCTGGAGCTCAGAGTCTGAGACTCCCCCCTGACCGAAAACGACAACCGCGCTCTCAGCCACCAGCCCGCTTTGCGCGCGCACCTCCGCACCTGAGTTTTTTCCACACTGCGCCTCCTCTGAGCCTCGTTGTGCTGTTGTTTTTCCTTCTAGTTGAAGAGTCTCTCCTCAGCCAGCCTTCCTGTGGTTCTGGGTGATGTCCGTTCCGTCTTTTAGTTGTATTTTTGAAGTGGTTGTTTGCGGCAGCAGTCTCCGGTGTTTACCTATGCCGCCATCTTGGTCTCTCCAAAAATCTTTTTCTTCTATTTATAACAGTCCCTTTAGCATTTCTTGTATTGCTGGCTTGGTAGTGATAAATTCCCTTAGCCTTTTTTTTTTGTCTGTGAAGTGCCTTATTTCTCCTTCAATTTTGAATGATAGCCTTGCTGGATAAAGTATTTTGTATTCAGTCCCTTGTGTTGCATCACTTTGTATACTTCCTTTCATTCCTTTGTGGCCTGATGTGTTTCTGTTGCAAAATCATTTGATAATCTAATGAGAGATCCCGTGTATGTAACTTTCTGTCTTTCTCTTGCAGCCTTTAAGATTCTCTCTTTATCATTAACGTTGGCCATTGTAATTACGTGTCTTGATGTGGGTCTTTTTGGGTTCATCTTGTTTGGCTCTCTCACTTGTGTACTTTTTTTCTTCCCCACATCAGGGAAGTTTTCTGACATTATTTCTTCAAATAGGTTTTCGAACCCTTGTTCCTCTTCCCGTCGGTCTGGCACTCCTATTATACATCTGTTGATTTGTTTCATGTCCCAAAGCTCCCTCAGGTTCTCCTGTCTTTTGATTTTTTTCTCCAATTTCAGTTCAGATTGGGAGGATTTTGCTTCCCTGTCTTCGAATTTGCTAATTCTGCCCTCTGCTTCTCCTAGTCTACTGTTGAACACTTCCATGGAGGTTTTTA
This sequence comes from Myotis brandtii, assembly GCF_000412655.1. Lineage (NCBI taxonomy): Eukaryota > Metazoa > Chordata > Mammalia > Chiroptera > Vespertilionidae > Myotis > Myotis brandtii. Next base: position 371,180 of record NW_005370273.1, read on the forward strand.
TTGTAGCTATATCATTCTTTATTTCTTCCTGGTTCTTGCATAGGTTGTTGATTTTCTCATCCATCCGGTTCATGAATTGTATGACCCTTCTCTGAATTCTTTTTCTGACATATTGGCATGCCTCTGTTTCATTTAGTACTTTTCTGGCGATTTCTCCTTTTCTTTCCTTTGGGTTTGTTTGTTTGTTTGTTTGTCTCCCCATTTTTGCTCTCTCTTTCTGCTGACTTTGTTATCCTGTTAAGTGTTCTTGCTGTTGTTGAGTTTTAGTCACTTGTTGCCAGTTAATTTGACATTTGCATTGGTAACCTTTTAAATCATTAGACAGTCACAAATAATTTTTTATCATTTGGTAAGAAATGGTGTAAAATTGTGGGGCAGGGGTTTCAGTACTTCAGGTGTCACAGGTTAAGCTGCTCTGAATCAAGGTTGTCTGTAATCTTCCCTGATAACAGTGAAAACCTTGGTGTGTATCTTTAGCTTTCTCCATAGAGCACAGTGTGTTTATCACAGTAACTTGTGGCCTGGTGCACGAATTTGTGCACATTGAAAGGAAATTAATTAGAAGAAATATTTTAATATCGCTATTCACCCTTTATCTGTAATCGAAGTGTCAACCAAATTCACAATCGACAATGACAGATGGAAACACACGCATGCAATTGATGCCAGGAGAGCTTTATATGTATTGTGCATGTGTGATTTAACTTAGCCTTTTATAGATATAGAATGAACTTGCTTAATTAGACCTGCTTTCTGATGCAGCTAAACTTTTTCCAGCCCAGTGAAGCACCCCAACTTCTCTTTCAGGTAGTTGTCAGCAGCACAGCAGTAAATATCAACACGAAGCAGATTATTATTGTAGATCACACAGGGAGAACAAAGGGTGAAATATTTAACTGCAGCAGTGTTTGACTATATTCTGTGCAGTGAGAAAACCTGCAGTCATTTTCAAGGTCTACCATTTCTTTTCAGTCAGGTCAAGTTTCTAAGCTTTCTAAATCTCTGTTTTCCGGCTAATGAGAAGAAAACAGGATTCTGCCGAGTCTCCTATCTACCTACTCCAGGACTTCTGTGAGGGTCAAATGAGATGAGGCACGGGAAAACGCTTCACAGACATTTGGTTAGAGTGTGAAATGTTTGCACCTGGTTATAAAGCAAGTCGTGTTCCTGGGCTGAAGAAGCTGCAAGGTGGCTAATTGCTAGGGAGAGGAAGCTACCTAACATCATTACCTGGTACCCACAGTGACCGTTTCTGGGCTGGGCTGCGCTGTGGGCCGCAATCTGTGGATCTCGGCAGCATTGGCTGCGATTTGGTGGGGTTTTACTCCAAGGTGGTGGCTGGGCCTGTGTCCTACTTAGAGGAAACCAAGTGTTGCTTTGTCAGCGCCAGGTCCACACTGCCGTTTCTGTAAATGGCAAGTGTGTGTCACGGCAGCTCCTGTGTTGAGTGTCTGCCCCTGGTGTCAGTGTGCGCCATAGCAACCAGTCGGACGGGCGGAGGGACACAGCATATTAGCCTATTATATATATAGATGCTTCCTTGAGATTGTCATAGAGCTTTGATTTAGCTATATGGAGGGTGCTGAGAATGACCTAGGTTTAACTTCTTCAGGTCATGTTGATTGCTTTTGAAATGGGGCTCACAGTTTCAGAAGAGAAACTTGATGGGCCATTTACTTTATTGGTTCGACAATGGACCTCACAGACCTCTGAAAAAATACAACTCTCCCTGGCTAGTGGTTGAATGGTTAGAGCATTGGCCCACTGTCCAAAAGGTTGTGGGTTTGATTCCCTGTCAAGGGTGCACACCTGGGTTGCAGGTTCAATTCCCAGCCCTGGTCGTGACACACATGGGGGGCTAACAGTCCATGTGTCTCTTGGGTCAATGTTTCTCTCTCTCTCTCTCTCTCTCTCTCTCCCCCTCTCCCCCCCCCCCCCCCTTTTTCCTTCCTCCCCCTTCCTTTCCACTCTCTCTAAAATTCAAGGGAGTAAGTACCAGGGAGTAAGTGGCGTCGGTGCCTGAGCTGTGTCTGTAGACAAGTTATAGATCACGTCTGTCTGTCTTTTCAGTCGGCCAGCTTTGTCTATCCAGCACCCACCATCTGCGGCCATCAGCATTCAGCGCCCCCCCCAGTCACGGGATGCAGCAACAAGAATCACACTGCCCTCGCACCCTGCCTTAGGGACACCAAAGCAGCAGCTTCACACCATGGCTCAGGTAAACCAGAGGGGAGAACTGTCTGCGTGCTTCTGCTATGGTTCAAGTGAGGACTGTGCAAAAGTCGCGAAGCACATGCAATACTGAAGGCAGTGGTTGCTTCTGAACTGGATGGAGTGGCAGGTGCTCGTCTGTAACTCTGTGTTCTGGGTCTCCCCACAGAAAACAATCTTCAGCACGGGCACCCCAGTGGCTGCGGCGACAGTGGCACCTATTTTGGCGACCAACACAATCTCTTCAGCAACCACAGCCGGTGAGTCAGCAGCCCTGCTCTTGCTTTCTGCCCAGTTCATTTTCACTCCTCGCTGAAAGAGTAGGCTATGAAAATTATCTTAACTTTTCCCGAGAGCTTGTCTCAGGTTTTTGAGAATCTATAATGTTCAGAGAGGCAATTGTTGAAGAATTTTCCTTTTTTCTCCCTTTTTAGGATCTGTGTCACACACACAAGCCCCCACGAGTACAATTGTTACCATGACAGTGCCCTCCCATTCATCCCATGCTACTGCTGTGACCACCTCAAACATCCCAGTTGGTAAGTGTGGTACACCCTTCAGACAGGAGCTTCAAAGGGATTTTTCAGCCCCTCTGACCAACTCTTCTTATAGATGGATAGTATTGATTTTTTTTAGTTGTTGATTTTCAAAGTAGCAGTGAATTTAACTTTTAACATTATTTGTTGTACAGATTTGGCATGACGGTAGGGAGAAAGGAATAATAATCTTTGAGAGCTCAAAGTAAACTTTAACTCTACTTTTAACTTCCTTGTGCATCAAACTACTCTTTTTATGTGTACCTTTTAAAGAAATAAATTAACTTTACTGACACAAAAACAACAGGAAAAGCCAGCAAGAAGCAGAGATCTGGAATGAGGAAAACTGATGGATTGTTCAGGAGAAATCTTTGGGTGACAGTAGTGGGAAGACAGCTAAACGTAGGCTTTCGTTGAAGTGCTGCCTCAAAACACTTGATAACTGTCTTAAAGTTTCTTCTAGGCTTCATTATTCCCCCTTTTAAATATTGTATACTTTGAATATTTTAAAAATCTTTGAAAGGTTTCTGGCAGCAGACGTTAGTCACTAGGAGCAGGGCCTGGCAAACGTCCCGTGTAGTAGGGCCATATAGTAGATGCAGGCGATGCAGGCCTCCTAGGTCTCTGCCCCAGCTGCTCGCCAGTGGCCAGTGTGAACAGGGGCTTTCTGGACACGGAAATTTGAATTTCATATAATTTTTAAGTGTCACAAAATGCTCCTTCTCCCTCAGCCACTTCAATCCGTACACCTTGCTTAGCGCAGGCTTCACGGAAGCGGTCAGCAGGCAGCATTTGGCTCTTGGGCCGCAGGTTGCCAGCCTCTATCCTAGGGGCTGTTCTCACTCTCACGGGCTCCCAGACAGACTGTGGCCTGTGAGGCTGCTCTCGCTAGTCCTCTGGCTGCAGGTTTTAGCTCTAGTGCTAGCTTCGCCTCCGGCCAGCATGATGAGCATGCCATCGTGCGCCCCCCCCCCCCCCCCCGCAAAGTAAGACTGTGTTCTGTTAGATGGCATGCTCACATGCTGAGCACTGAGGCCTCGGGGTCTAGTGGCCAGACCAGAGATGTGGCTGCCCGCCCATATATATATAATAACCTGGCTGCTCTTCTCCTTGCTTGCTTTTTGCACATGCGAGACAGACTGCAGCTGCACGGTCCTCCTACCAAACTTTGAGGACACTTTTCAGAATAATGGTAACCCAGGAAACCCTTACTCCTCTTTCAGGTAACTGGGCTGTGCCCACCCTAAATTGGTACTAAGCACCCCCCCACCCCCCAAGACAGGTAACCGAGAGGACACTGCTGCTGGCTCTTTCTCCTGTCACTGCTCACTCCAGCCTGCCACCACACTTCTTTCATGTCCCTCTGGAGTTCACTTCTCTTCTGTGGAAAGAAGTTTGTTATGTGTGTCTGGTTTCAGCAGTAATGCACTGTTATTGAGAAGATCATTGACAATTCCATATTGTCGTGTCAAACCAATGTCTGGCTATCCTGCCATTGTCGGCAGTTACCCTCAGCTGTAACCTCAGAGCCCAGCCTGTTCTTTTCTTTCTTTCTTTCTTTTTTTTTTTAAATATATTTTATTGATTTTTTACAGAGAGGAAGGGAGAGAGATAGAGAGTTAGAAACATCGATGAGAGAGAAACATCGATCAGCTGCCTCCTGCACATCTCCCACTGGGGATGTGCCCGCAACCCAGGTACATGCCCTTGACCGGAATCGAACCTGGGACCTTTCAGTCCGCAGGCCGACGCTCTATCCACTGAGCCAAACCGGTTTCAGCCCAGCCTGTTCTTTTCATGTTTTCAGTCCAGAGTCTCACGAGGGAATCTGCAGCTGTGAAGAAAATCAGACCAGTAAAGAGGGGGCAGTGTATCTTATAGGGGCGCTTTGGTTTTCTCTTGATCCCTCTGAAAAATTATTTTGAGATTAGTTCTTGTTAATGTCACTGTATCTTCCTAAGAAATCACAGTGGAAGTCACCTCACAAATGTAGCAGGAGATGGTCTGGTATCTCAGTGGTTAGAGCATTGTCCCAATACACCAAGGTTGCGGGTTCGATCCCTGGTCATAGCATATACAAGAACCAACCAATGAATGCACGAGTAAGTGGAACAACAAAATTGATGTTTCTCTCTCTCTTTCTCTATCTTCCTTCCACCCTTTCTCTCTTTTCTCTTCCTTCCCACTTTCTCTCAAATCAATAAATAAAAATTTTAAGTAAAAGTATCAGGAGACAGAACTACGATCATACATTTTTGCTAAAACTAGCAACTTTATACCTGTCCTAAGTTACTGTATTACTATATTCTATATCTACCCAGCTCATTTATTTTTGAATTTTAACCATTTACTGAATTCTAGATATGAAAATCATTTGACAGAAATACCAAAACATTTAACATCTGCCACCTTAATGTGATTGGTTTCATCTAAGTTCAATTGGGTTTATGCTCTAGTTTTGTTTTCCTCTTTTATAGTAACCCAAATACTTTTTTGTTACATCCTAATAGGATCCCTGTACAAAGGTTGAGAAGGAAAACTTGACATTAAACCTAGAGCATTGATCTTCAAGTTTAGGTCTAGGGGATATATTAAATCACCTAAGTGGTTTTTTCCAGGTGAGATTAAATATTGAATTCAGCCATTGTTTCTAATAAGAATATATTGGGTCAGGAATAAAAATGATTAACAATGAACATAGGGTTTTCTCCTCTAATGAATGCTCATCTCCAGTAGATGACCATACTGGTTTTCTCCTTCTCTGGCCCACACATGCCAGTGTCTTAGAATATACAAAGCAGAGTCAGTCACAGCATTCAGAAAATGAAATTATCTTTGGAGGTAGCATTATGGCCAAGTTATGATTTCTGCATTATATTTTTCCTTAAATTTTATTTATTTTTAATAATAGAGAATATGGCTTTTTTAATTAGAAAAAAGTAAAGATTTAAAATTTGGGATGTGTTTACGTTTATGAACCACGGTTTAGTTATCCTACAAATGACAACTGCATTCTTTGGAAGTATTATTTTTCCTGCCTTTCATGGGAAGAGTGAAAAACAAGGCTTCGTTGCTTTCCACTCAATACTCTATCTCCGACTGATGGAGAATGTGCCATTACAGCGCCTCTCTGCCTTAGCCAGCAGATACCATCATCAGTGCTCCAATTGGGCACCCAGGGCATCCTGCAGAAACTTCTCCGGCTGTCTCCCTCAGGAAACGGCTGGGCATCAATGGTGGTTTGTGCTGCTTACCTTTGGTGTTCGATGCATTGCACTGTGGGTAATGTGGGGCATCATCCTAGTCTCTAGTGGTTATGTGCCTGTCACTGGTGTAACTTGCGTCTTTACACAGATGGAACCTTTGTCCCTTTATAGCGGGTGGGGAACATCCTGCCCGTGGACCATATAAGGCCTGAGAAATCATTTGGTCTGGCCCTACCAAGGCATTAGGGGTGAGTTTATGTTTGACCAAATATAGCAGACTAATTTTTTAAATATATTTTTATTGATTTCAGAGAAGAAGGGAAAGGGAGATAGAGATAAATTATTGATCAACTGCCTCCTGTACACCCCACCCACTGGGGATCAAATCGTGACGACCTGGTTCATAGGTCAATGCTCAACCCCTGAGCCACACCAGCCAGCCTAGCAGGCTGATTTTTAAGTTAATAATTTTGTATGGCCTGAGAATGATGTTATAACTATCCAAATGGCCCTTGGCAGAGAAAAGGTTCCCCACCCCTGCTCTATGTCTCTGAGGTCACAGCTTTTATTTGCAAATTTCAAGGCATAGAGTTAACAGATAGGTCTCTTAAGAACAATAAAGTATGTCCCAGTTCAGCTATACCTTCGAAACAAAATTTGATTGTAAACTGTAGAGGAAGGCAAATTTTGAGCCTGATATTAAATTTGAAAACTCTGTTGTTTATTTTGACTTGGCTGTAAGGTATTAGATAAAGTCATAGGAAGTTCAAAATTAAATGATTATCTAGAGAAAGCCTAAGAGATGAGGAAGCTGGGACTTAGAAATTAAAATGATCTACTCAGTACTAATTAGCCACATTGCTACTTCCTTATGGACCCAATTACTTAAGGAGTAGAATGTAAGTCTTTGTCATTTCTATATCTATATTTTCATTTGTTTATGGTTTGTTTGATTTTTTAAAAAAAATATATTTTATTGATTTTTTACAGACAGGAAGAGAGAGAGAGAGAGAGTCAGAAACATTGATGAGAGAGAAACATCGATCAGCTGCCTCCTGCACATCTCCTACTGGGGATGTGCCCGTAACCCAGGTACATGCCCTTGACCGGAATTGAACCTGGGACCCTTCAGTCCACAGGCCGACACTCTATCCACTGAGCCAAATCGGTTTCGGCAATGGTTTGTTTGATTTTTTTAATAAAAAGTTTTCTCCTTCTCAAAAAAAGGATATCAAAGAAGCCAGGTCAGGGGAATGGGGCCTGGTTGCTGATATTTTTGTTAAAGGAATAATGCTGAACCCTGCTTTCACAGGGTGAATATATTATATTAGTGGACTAGAGGCCCGTTGCATGAATTCGTGCACGGGTGGGGTCCTTCTGCCTGGACAGCGATCGGGGCCATCTCGCCCAGTCCTGATTGGGGCCAGCCGGCCAGAGGGAGGGATCACAGGAGGTTGGCTGGCCGCGGGAGGTTGGCTGTGGGAGCACACTGACCACCAGGGGGCAGCTCCTGCATTGACATCTGCCCTCTGATGGTCAGTGCGCATCATAGCTACCATCTGGTTTTAACGGTCGCTTAGGCTTAGATGAGATATATATTTATCTCATCTAAATTGCCAAAATTTGTGCACGGGGGCAGGGTCCCTCAGCCCAGCCTGCACCCTCTCACAATCCGGGACCCCTCGGGGGATGCAGTCGGACATCCCTCTCACAATCCGGGGCCGCTGGCCTGCCTGCCTGCCTCATCGCCCCTAACCACCTCTGCCTCGGCCTCCGCCGCCGCAGCTTTGTCTGGAAGGATGTCCGGAATGATGTTTGGAAGGTTGTTCAGCTGTCTGGTCTAATAAGCATATTACGCTTTTATTATTATAGATTAGATTGAAATAATTTAGTTGAACCTTGTGTACTCATCTTTCATTTTTTATTTTGATTAAAACTAAAAATCCAGACTTCTTATTACTATTTGCATTAAGATTGTTGTGCAAGAATGATTTGTCTTGACAGTGAAAGCATATGAACAGTAATGTCATTGGTTTTCCTTTTTGTAGCTAAGGTGGTGCCTCAGCAGATCACACACACTTCTCCTCGGATCCAGCCTGATTACCCCACGGAGAGGAGCAGCCTGATTCCCATTTCAGGACATCGGGCCTCTCCAAACCCTGTGGCCATGGAGACTCGCAGTGACAATAGGTAGGAGGCAACGTGCCAGTTACACTGCCTCAGTGTGTCATTCATTGTTTTGATTTTTCAATATTATAAAATGTCCCACAAATATGGCATGCATGTACTTATTCTTAGTTTTAAACTAGAGGCCCGGTGCACGGATTCATGCACCGGTGGGGTCCCTCGGCCTGGCCTGTGCCCTCTCACAATCTGGGACCCTTCAGGGGATGTGGGACTGCCGGTTTCGACGCAATCCCCGCAGGTCAGGCCGAGGAACCCCACCAGTGCACAAATATGTGCACTGGGCCTCTAGTATGCATAGAAGATCTTTGGTTAATCTCTTCCGCCCTCCTCCCTTCCCTCTTAGATTCATCAATCTGCTCCATGTTTCCATGCCTGTGCATTGAGTATCTGCTCCCTGGTGGTCAGTGCACATCATAGGTACCAGTCCAACAGTCAGATACTTAGCATATTAGCCTTTTATTTATATAGGTTTTCTCCCTGAAAATAATACATTGTATTATTTCTCTTTTAGTTTTATGAAAATGTCTGTATTCAGCCATTCTCCTTTTGATGGCTGATCTCTTAGGATCTATTGTTTTGTTTTGTGTGTTTCTCTGTATAATTTATTTTAAGAGTAAAGGTTGCAGTATAATGACTCTAAATATTTCCATTTTCATCTCTGAAGAACAAAGGCATTCTTACTTAATCTTGAAAGTATAGTTACCCCTGAAACAACTTTTTAGCTTTCTATCCTCTTTCTTACATTGACATTTTTTAAGGATATGGATAGACCAGTTTTTGTAGAATATTCAGTTTGGGCTTATCAGATTGTTTTCTCATAGTTAGATTCAAGCTATGCATTTTTGGAGTGAATACCACTTGGTTGATATGCTCTTATCACTACTATTACATTAGAGAGCTCATGCTATTTTTTTGTCTCATTATTAGTTAGGTCAACATTAGTTACTTAGTGAAGATGTGATGTTTGCCAGATTCTCCTACTATAAAGGGATGTTTTTCTTTTAATTAAGTAATCTGTGTGGAAATACTTTGAGGCTATAAATATCCTTTCCCCCAATAAACTTTCACGCAATAGTTTGTTTACCGATGATTCCTGGTTAAATCAGTTGAGGGTTCTTGAAATATGTTGGTTACAAAATAGTGACTTTTTCTAACTATTGTTTCACATTTATCAGTTGACATTTTGATATAAAGATATCTTCTCATTTTCTCCCACTTATTTATTTTCTGTATTTTTTTTTTTTTTTTTTTTTTTTTTTTAGAAACAGCATAGGCTCATAGATTTGGTTTTATTCATTACTACAGTCTCAGTATCATCTATTTTGATGTTCAAATTCTCTCTGGGTTGGTCCATGGGAGCCCCTTCAGACTAGTTCCTGTGGTTTTGCCATGGCCTGGTCATTCCAGCCCTTCCCACCACCATAAGATTCTCAGGCCCCTCCTGAACTTTGTCAGCATCTTGGAGTTCACCATTTCTCCAAGGAGCCTGGTTCCTTTCATCATTTAGAAACCAAGATGTAGGCATTAGCTGTTTATTGTCGTTTTCTCTAGGCTCTTTCAGCAGGCAGAGGTAAGAAGTATGTAACGTTTTAAAAATTCTTTACTTAGCACATGGTTATACCTCTAATTCCACCCCGTCCCCTCCCCCATTGCGTACTTGCACAGGAAGTCACTTTAGCATCGGGTCACTTTTCAGTTGTCCTGTCCCATTATGGTGCGTAGGGGTGCTCATAGCTTTTCCTGTATTCCGTGTCCATCCTTTCTGCTGAGCATGACTGTTAGCTCTGAAAGGTTGGAAGTTCTTTTGGATTTCCTACTTAGATGTTTATCTCATCTACAAATAAGGACAGGTTTTTGAGGGATGAGGGAGTTTTTTTCATTTCTATTTTGTATACTTATGTTTTTCTTGTTGGCTAAACTTCCAATGTGATGTTGAATGTAGCAGAGATAGTGAGCATCCTTGTCTTGTTCCTGACCTAAATGGGAAGTCTCTGAAATTTCATAATCAATTTTTGTAGATATTGTTTTCAGTTTCAGGAACAAAGTTTTGTTTCTGTCCCGCTTTCTTAGACATTTATGTCATAAATAAGTATTGAATGCTAATTTAATAGCATTTTTTATATCTTTTGCAAAGTTTCAAGTGATTGTTCTTTTGTACATTTTTAATATGATCTAAAACATTAATAGAAATTTTGATATTGAATCATTCCTACTTTCCTGTGGTAAATCTTATTTGATCATGATGTATTTAATTTTATATAATAACTAGTGACTCAGTGCACGGATTCATGCACATTGAAAGGAAATTAATTAGAAGTTGGCCGCAGGGCGGGACTGGGTGAGACGGGCCAGGCACGCCCTGGAGCCAACCTCTCGCGGTCCCTCCCCGGCCGGCCACACCAGAGGTGGTGCCGTGGCGCAAAAGGCTTCTGTGGAATGAGTGGGGTCCCTCTGCCAGGTGGGGTCCCTCAGCCTGGCCTGCAGGGATCTGGCTGAAACCGGCTCTCCAACATCCACCAAGGGGTCCCCGAGTGTGAGAGGGCACTCTGCAAAGTTGCTGTCTTACAGGGTGTGGAACACAAACGCAAGTGTGCAGTAAACCAGATGCAGGGCTGGCAGTGCCCCAGCAGCAACATAACCCATGGCCGAAGGTGGAATCACCTGGCCCCATGAGGAATCAGGCTCCCTCCTTTCTGGTTCCAGGGTGCATCACCCAAGAACCACCACTGCCAAGTCACTACAGCTGGTCAGTTTATGCATTGAGCATCTGCCCCCTGGTGGTCCGTGCTTGTCGCAGCTACCGGTCAGATGGGAACTTAGCCTTTTATATATATATATATACTAGAGGCCCGGTGCACAAAAATTTGTGCACTTGGGTGGAGGGTCCCTCAGCCCGGCCTGTGCCCTCTCGCAGTCTGGGACCCCTCGGGGGATGACCACGTGCTGGCTTAGGCCCGTTCCCCCGGGGGGATTGGGCCTAAGCTGGCAATCAGACATCCCTCTGGCAGCCCGGGAGCCCTCGGGGGATGTCCACTTGCTAGTGGGGAGCAGGCCTAAGCTGCAGTCTGACATCCTTAGTGCTGCTGAGGAGGCGTGAGAGGCTCCCACCACCACTGATGTACTGGCAGCCGTCAGCCTGGCTTGTGGCTGAGCAGAGCTCCTCCTGTGGGAGTGCACTGACCACCAGGGGGCAGCTCCTGCATTGAGCATCTGCCCCCTGGTGGTCAGTGTGTGTCATAGTGACCAGTCATTCCCAGTCTTTCTGCTGTTAGGGTCAGTTTGCATATTACCCTTTTATTATATAGGATAGAGGCCTGGTGCA
>NW_005370273.1:382896-383279 GCF_000412655.1 Myotis brandtii
CTGGCCAGCCTGGATGGGGGGATGATGGCTGTTTGCAGCTGGTCACACCCCCTTCAGGGTCGGGGTCCCCACTGGGGTGCCTGGCCAGTCTGGGTGAGGGGCTGAGGGCCGTTTTCAGGCTGGCGGGTGACTGAAGCTCCCAACCTCTCCTTTTTTTCTATTTTCTTTTTTTGGTTCTGGGATTTATTTACCTTCTATAATTGAAAGTTTGTGCCTTTAGTGGAGCTCAGAGCCAGCCAGGACGGGCGGGAGGGAAGCTTGGCTTCCTCCATCACTGGAGCAACCAAGCCTCCTGCTCGCTCCAGCTCCGTGGCCACCGCTGGCTGAAAGCAGGTATCTGGGGTTTATTTATCTTCTATAATTGAAACGTTGTTGCCTTCAGT
>NW_005370273.1:385753-393854 GCF_000412655.1 Myotis brandtii
TCCATTAGCTTATAAATGAGTGAGATCATGTGGTATTTTTCTTTCATTGACTGGCTTATTTCACTTAGCATAATGCTCTCCAGTTCCATCTTTGTCGGGTTAATTTGCATAGTCAGTCTGGCTGGTGGGTGTGGTTTGTGGGCATGGCTTGAGTGTAGCAGAGGGATGGTTAATTTGCATGTTTCTCTTTTATTATATAGGACTAGAGGCTCGGTGCACAAAATTCATGCACTTGGGGATTCCCTCAGCCTGGCTTGCACCCTCTCTCAGTCCGGCAGCCCTCCGGGGATGTCCGACTGCCTTGGAAGCGGGAGAGGCTCCCACCATCGCTGCTGTGCTCACCAACTGTGAGCTCAGCTCAAGGCTTCTGGCTGAGCGGCGCTCCCCCTGTGGGAGCTCACTGACCACCAGGGGGCAGCTCCTGTGTTGAGCTCATGGCCCCTGCTGGTCAATGCATGTCATAGCGACCAGTCGTTCTGCTGTTCAGTCGATTTGCATATTAGCCTTTTACTATATAGGACTATGTAGGATAGATTGATTCAGTTTTGTTTAGGAATTTTTGTGTCAGTGTAGAGAGTGAGATTTTTTTTTAAATATATTTTATTGATTTTTTACAGAGAGGAATAGAGAGTTAGAAACATCGATGAGAAAGAAACATCACATCGATCAGCTGCCTCCTGCACGCCCCCTACTGGGGATGTGCGCGCAACGAAGGTACATGCCCTTGACCGGAATCGAACCTGGGACCTTTCAGTCCGCAGGCTGACGCTCTATCCACTGAGCCAAGCCGGTCAGGGCGAGAGTGAGATTTTTTATAATCCTTTCTCATACTGTCCCTGTCCAGTTTTGATATCAAGGCTATCTTAACCTCAAAAAATTAGCTTTTTCTGGTCTCTGAATCAGTTTGTATAAGTTTGGATTATCTGTTTTACGTATATTTGATAAAATTTGCCAGTAAAAACAGTATGAGCTTAGGGTCTTTCAAGTGGAATTGAACAAGGAAGACATTTTATTAATGCGGGCTTTTTAGTCAGTTTTGCTGAGTATTATTCCATGTATATTTACATTTATTGATACAGTTATTTATAATATTCATTTATTTTAAAAATAGAGGCCTAAAACAAATTCATGCAAAGATGGGATCCCTCAGCCTGGCCAGCGATTGAGGCCTATCGTGGAGGCCATACGACCAGGGTGAGAAACCCCAGGAGGTTGGTCAGCCTGCCCCTGATCAGGGCCGATGGGGGGGCCGGCCAGCCAGGAGGTTGGCCCCCGCCGGCCCGGCCCCAATCAGGACTATGCGAGACGCCCTAATAAGCCCTGATCGCCAACCAGCCCTAGGGACCGCACTCATGCATGAATTTCGTGCACCAGGCCTCTGGTGCACGAAATATAGATATTACTCTGTAGATCTGTGTCCTTTGATCTGATTGTTTGAGACCCAGTGGGAGATGTTGGTATGGCAGTAAGGGTGTGCAAGAGGGTCTGGGGGACAGGATCATTTGTAGGTAAAGAAGACAATAGACCGCTTTGGTTCATTCTTATTTGTGTTCCATCCATAGACCGTCTGTTCCTGTCCAGTTCCAGTACTTTTTGCCAACATACCCACCTTCTGCATACCCACTGACGGCACACACATACACCCCAATCACCAGCTCTGTGTCCACCATCCGACAGTATCCAGGTATGATTCCCACTGTGAAGATGACTTAACATTTTCATTTTTTCAAGCAATGAGATAGAAATTGATCACTGGGTATTTACTATGGCTTTAACTACTCTAACTTCTATGTTCAACTTCATTTCAGGCTAAAATATGAAGCTTTAATGTTTTAAATTACCATCTCTTTGTTCGATAAAAAGTTGTTAGTATTGTTAGTGACATTTGCATGATTTTTGTCCTACCTGAGGAGAATTATGTTAACAATTTTTGTTACACCTTAAAATGGTAGTGCAGTTAAAACAAAGCTGCACTCTTACAGGGCTTCTTTTGTTTTATGGGGTGTTTGTTGTGTTTTTAATGTTAGTCCAATTATGCTCAACACTGACTGTTCTTTCTTGTAAATAGCGTGTTTTCTTTATCCAGAAAACAATTCTTAGACGTCAGTGTTTGTATAATATGTTCCTTGGGACTCAGCTCACTTTAGGTTTAGGTATGAGAAAGCCAGGTTGCCTCGCTGTGGACATTGCCTTCTGCTGTGCAAACGAGGCCTGCAGCCAGGGCCACAGGTGGCCATGAGCATTTGAAGGGGAAGGCGGGGGACTCAGCGCAGATGAAGAACTGAATTTTTTGTTTTACTTAATTAAAACTAGACAAACTTCAAATATGTTTGGAAAAACTTACTGATATGAAACTACTTTCTCAAAATGTAGATTTTATTGAATCAAAATACAAATCCAATAAAAAATTTTTATCTGAATTGAGAATGTGCTGTAATAGCAAAATATGCCCTGAATTTTGAAGACATACTATAGAAATAAAATGTAAAATAACTTAATAAAAATTTTATAGTGATTACATTTTGAAATGATAATATTTTGGATATATTAGGTTAAACAAAATACATCTTTTTTTTTTAAACAAAATATATCTTAAACATATACTAATATTAATCTGGCCTGCGTCTTTTTACTTTATGAATTTGGCTACAGAAAATTTTTAAATTGCACGTATGGCATATTTCAATTGGAATGCTGGTCTAAAACTTTGAAAACATGGTATTTAAATCTCTTTAAAAACCGGTTCCTTCATCTCTGCATTGGTTGTTGTATATTGGTTTGTTTTATTTTTAATAAAAATTTCTCCAAGTTTTATTCTAATTTTTATCTCTAATGTGAAAAAGTAGCTGAATTTTCCTGAATATTCTGTCATTTTTTGCTGTTCATCAAATTAATATCTTTTTAAAGGACATTCATAACCATGTTCTTTATTAACAATCTTATAGAGATAAAGTCATGCTTAATTGCTGCCAGAAGTATTAAGCTTATTGCTGCAAAGTCTTTTTCTCAGTGGCAGCACTTAACTCCTCCTACCACCTTGGCCCTCTCTCACAGTGCAGTCATTGTGCCTATCTCCAGAAGGTAGTGTGTGAGCCACATGTATTTCTCTGAAAGCAACTGGAAAGGATGTGCAGAGTATCTCTTAAGCTGACATTGTCATTTTATATAGATATTTATTGTCAAAACCCGTGATACTAGCACTGTCAGTAGTGTTGCACATCCTGCCAGTCACCTGTATTTCTACATTATTATTCCAAGTATCTTCTCTTACCACTACAGCAGACCTGAAAACGAGTAGCACAAGCCACAGGGCTTCATTTCTTCCCGTCCCAGTCTGTGCACCAGTGTGCTGCAGACGAGAGGGAGGGGTATGTCTTTCCCTGACATCATAGCAAGCAGTTGAACTCCCATTCGGTCAAACTACCGAGGGGACAATTTGCATATTAGCCTTTTATTATATAGGATTGTTCAAGGTCTCTAGTTGCTTATAAAGATGGAATCTTGTTGGGCCAATAGATATTAGTAGAATATTTATATGACTATATAATTATAAATATCTATACATAATCTATATAGTTTGTAAGTGATTGATCCCTCTCAAATTGTTCCTGAAATTTCACTTGTTTCAGAGGTGTATTTCATTCATTTATTTATTTGTTCATGCATTTATTAATTCCACAAATACTTATTGACACCCTACTATATGTAAGGTCCTATGCCAGGCTTTCTTTTTAAAACTGACTTTTTTGTTTAAAGAAATTTTATTTATTTTTTTAAAAAAATATTTTTATTGATTTCAGAGAGGAAGGGCGAGGGAGAGAGTTAGAAATATCAATGATGAGCCCTGGCCGGTTTGGCTCACTGGATAGAGCGTCGGCCTGGGGACTGAAGGGTCCCGGGTTCGATTCCGGTCAAGGGCATGTACCTTGGTTGCGGGCACGTCCCCAGTGGGGGGTGTGCAGGAGGCAGCTGGTCGATGCTTCTCTCTCATCGATGTTTCTAGCTCTCTGTCCCTCTCCCTTCCTCTCTGTAAAAAAACAATAAAATATATATATTAAAAAAAAAAAAAAGAAATATCAATGATGAGAGAGAATCATTTATCAGCTGCCTCCTGCACGCCCCCTGCTGGGGATCAAGCCCACAACCTGGGCATGTACCCTTTACCAGAATTGAACCCAGGACCCTCCAGTTCACAGACCTATGTAAAGCTGACTCTTAAACAGATCTTGCTGTCAACGAGCTTAGAGTCTAGTAAGAAGAATAGGACTTGAAGAGATATTACAATAGACAAAAGTATGGGGTCCCAGAAGAGAGGCTTGAGCAAAACCATGCTGCTTCTGCCGTGCAAGACGTGATTTCTACATGAGACAGTAGGGCTGGAAGTCAGGAATGACCTTCCTCGGGGAAGTAATATGTGGAAAGCATCGCTCAGAATGGAGAGGACAGAGGCATGGCAGTTCAGTATTGGCTGAGCACAGTGAGTGACCTTGAGAGGAACGGTGACTAATTGCATGCTCTCCAGGCAGACAACCCAACTACCACTGAACAGAGACAACAAAGCTCACTTCTCAGAGACACGAATAATGCTCTGTGGGTTATTTATTTTACAGCAGGGAAGAATGACATATAGCAATGGCTGGAAATTCACACGTGTACTAACTTCACTATACTTTTCTCATTCATAATAAAAATTTATCTTTTTTTCTCTGGTTTATAAAACTTTTAATTATATCTTTTTTTAAGTTGAGGTGTAATTGACATATGACGTTAGTGTCAGGTGTACAATATAATGATTTGATCATTTCTGTGATAGCTTTTAAAATATATTTTTATTGATTTCAGAGAGAGGAAGAGAGATAGAAACATCAATGATGAGAGAGAATCATTGATTGGCTGCCTCCTGCATGCCCCACACGGGATCGAGCCTGAAACCCGGGCATGTGCCCTGACCAGGAATGAAACTGTGGCCTCCAGGTTCATAAGTCAATGCTCAACCACTGAGCTATGCCAGCTGGGCAGTAACTTTTAAGATTTCTCTTAACAGCTTTCAAATATGCAATTCAGTCACCATGCTATACGTTACATCCCTATGACTTATTTTGTAACTGGAAGTTTGTACCTTTTGACCCCTTCATCCATTTTACCTACCCCTTCCAGCACTCCTACTTCCCCCAGCCCAGCCTCTGGCAACAGTTAAATCTGTTGTCTGTGTCTGTGAAGTTGGTGTATTGGTATGTTGTTTTTTTCTATATGCCACAGATAGGTAAGTTCATCCATTATCTGTCTTTCTCTTCCTGGATTACTCACGTAGCATAATACCCCAAGGTCTGTCCATGTTGCAGATGGCAAGATTCCCTTCCTCTTTATGGCTGAGTAGTATTTGTGTGTGTGTCCCGTTTTCTTTATCCACTTACCTGTCAGCAGACACTGAGGTTGTTTCTATATCTCAGCTGTTGTAAAGCATGAGGGTGTAGATACCTTCTTCTGGATTTTTTTTGATAACTGGGGAGAAAAGTTGTGTTTGTTTTTTTTCCACAAGTATTGAGAAAGTTCTTTTTTGTTGTTGCTTCCTGGGAGTGCTTTTATTTTCAGTTTTGTTGTTTTTGAGTTTTTTTTAATGTACACATAGATGATGTGTTTGCCTGATAGGAAAAAGGAAACTTGCTTGTTCTCTCTTTTTAATGGGTATATGGAACTTAAAATTCATAATTATTGTATTTCAGAAATGCCTATATAGTGATTCTATAAATTAAAACAAAAATTATTTACTTGGGAGCTATGGGTGTGTCTCAGAAGTTTTAGATTACTTATTTAGCACAATTGCCTGGCTCACATTTGGAGTTTAATAGAGTGCTTTTTTGCTTTTTTTAATGCTATTTCTATTAATCTGCAAAAAAATCATATCAAATTGGTATGAAGTGAGTGGAGAAGAACACCTTAACGCGTTAAGTGCCATGTCAGTCACCGGTGACTGACACTATACTTTCCACCCGGACCTCATCAGTTACTGGTTCAGGCCGGTCAGTCACTGTTAAATGATGATATACAATTTAAAAAATTATATTCTTCTATTCATAAATTTTAAATAACTTGAAGATCATAAAAGAATGTACCTAAATATTACTTGTTACCAAAAAAAATTTTTAATGAATATTATTAAAACATGGTCTACACAGAAATGGTTGTCCTGTGCAGGTTTCACAGACTGTTATAACTTGTTTTGTGAACTTTCTGGCAATAGCTCATCCAAATCGTGCTGCATTATCTTCGTAGCATTTTTTACAATATCTTCGAACTTTAGACACTCTTCTTTAGACACACAGTTTTTTGTTGCAGTTTGTGATGAGATATTTGAGGTATTTTTACAGTACTGCTACTTGGAATTTCTTCATCCTGACAATTTGTTAGCATTATAGTCTATAATTTTTGGTTTCCAGTAGTGACCTGATCTGTTTTCAACCTTCACTATCTCTGACGTATGTTTTGTTGAAAGAAGTAAGATGTCCCGCTTATCTTTCCATTTTAAAATGGTTATTCCTTTTTTGTTCTCTTTTGCTATAATTTCTCCCCGTTTTAGTTTCTTTGACGTTACTTCATGAGGATTTCCCCGTCGACTTGAACATAACGGATCATTATAGGCACTCATTTGATCAGATATGTCAACTGCTTTTCCTGCATTATAATCCACTACAATTTTTGGTTTCAAGTAGTGACCTGATCTATTTTCAACAATCACCATCTCTGACGTATGTTTTGTTGAAAGAAGTAAGATGTCCCGCTTATCTTTCCATTTTAAAATGGTTATTCCTTTTTTGTTCTCTTTTGCTATAATTTCTCCCCGTTTTAATTTCTTTGACGTTACATCATGAGGATTTCCCCATCGATTTGAACGTAATGTTCCTACTAAATGAGTATTATTAAGTAATTTATATGCTAAATCTAAACTCGTATACCAGTTGTGTGTACAACGTGTGTCCCTTATTGAATACATCTCTACAAAGAGACATTACAACATTAGTTGGTGTCATATTTTCTTTTTCTAAACTTTTCCCTGCATATACACAAAAAGCATACGTGTACCCAGATCCTCAGCACAACTTAAATAATTTAATACCATATTTGTGGTGTTTTTGTTTTAAATATTGCCTAAATATTATGTGGCCACGAAATGGTATCAAAGATTCATCGATACATACAGCTTCAGATGGATCATAATATTTTTTGACATTTCATGTTATCTATTAGTTGTATTTTGCATAAACGATTGGAAATATCTGTCTCCCTATTGTCTGAAAAATTCAGCATTTGTAATATTTCAAATCTATTTCTTGACATTCTTTTCGGGAAAGTTTGCATTTATGCAGGATCATGGGACCAGTATAAACGTAAAGATGGTAGTCTAACTAGTCCCATCCATAGCATCAACCCAAAAAATCATTTCATTTCATTTTTGTTTGTCACAGTCCACCTATACAAACGCTGCGAGTTTTCAGCCCCTAATTTTTGCGATGCATATAAGTTCGTTTGGCAATATCCTCAAACAATTCATTAGGCACAAATAGTTCATAAGTATTCTCTACTGTTGAACATGACTTTACATTCAAGTCTTCAATCCTAAAGCCAGACGGATGGGTGAAAGGCATAGTCCTTGGTTAATTACCTCTCGGATCATGCCATTCTTCAAAATCCTCATCCTCATCCTCTGATGAAGTAAAAAGAACGACTTTACGACATTACTTAGAAAAACTAATTTCACTTGAATCGCTTTCACGCGCTTCTTCTACTGACATTGTCACTGTTACGGGTAAAGAAAAAATTTTAAACTGCACTGGAACACGAACCACAGACAACTGACCGAAGAGAAAGCATTTCTAAAAGAATACAGAGTACAGATTGCAATAAATACATACAGAACTTTATCTGAAGATGTACATGCAGTCTTTTTTTTTTTTACTATATATAATATGCATGCATTTGTCTATATGTTCTGAAGATGTACCAGTCTTTTTTTTTTTTACTATATATAATATGCATGCATTTGTCTATATGTTCTTTTTTTTTTTTTTATTCTTTTTAAAAAAATATTATAAGTATTACAACA
>NW_005370273.1:399311-407417 GCF_000412655.1 Myotis brandtii
GGAAAAAAAAAAGAAAAACAATGTTTTCTTAGTTAAAAGGTGAAAAAGTAATTAATTAAAAAAAAAAAGTAAAATAAAAATGTGCAGTAATGCAGGTGCTTCAGATCTTCTACTCTTCTTTTTGGCACGCCCGGAATTCAGGAGAATGTTGAATTTCCCTCTGATACACTGTTCCTCCGTGTTGTAAGCCACAGTCCTGATTTTAAGGCAGGCCGTATTGGTTCCCCTTACTGCTGTATTTGTATGTACAGAAGAGTCAGTTCGTGGCTCTGCCTCTGGGTGGCAGTGTGTCTGGATTGACCTCCAAGGCTTTAAGTCCTCTCTGACCAGGAGTTCTCTATTGTACCTGAACCAGCTCCGCCCAGATCTGTTTCACCAGTCGCCACTCTCAGCTCTGTTTTCCAGGCTCCCCAAAAACAATCTTCCCCTACAAGCTCCGCTAGCGACCCCAATTGGGCAATCACATGCACCGGGATCAACAGTCAAACTCACAGATTTAAAAGGAAGTGTGTAAACAAGAGCCTGGGAGGCTGTGTGTACATGCAGTCTTATCGCAACCTTACACAGATCTCCGGCCGCCAGCATATCGGTGAAATCGGATATCGCGGATATAGCGGGCTAAACGGAAAGGAAGACAAAACAAGCCTGGCGCTTACCATGTTAATATATGGTTTTATGTAGTGATTTTTTTTGTTTGTTTGTTTATTTGTTAATCCTCACTCAAGGATATTTTTCATTGATTTTTAGAGAGAGTGGAAGGGAGGGAAAGGGGGAAAGAGAAAACATCCATTTAGTTGCTTCCCACATGGGCCCTGACTGGGGCCTAGTCGGGATCGAATCTGTAACCCAGGTATGTGCCCTTGACTGAGAATTGGACCAGATGCTCTAACCACTAAGCACACCAGCTGGGGCTGTAGTTATTTTTATTTTTTTCAGAGAGGAAGGGAGAGGGAGAGAAAGATAGAAACATCAGTGATGAGAGAATCACTCATCAGCTGCCTTCTGCACACCCCACACTGGAGACAGAGCCCGAAATCCCACATGTGCCCTGACTGGGAATCAAACCGTGACCTCCTGGTTCATAGGTCAAAGCTCAACCGGCCGGGCTTTTTTTTTTTGAGGATTTAAATGTTGTGCAGTGGAAAAATTCTGTTATCACTTTGGTGTTTTTCTTCTTATGTGGACTGTGTCTAATCAAAGCTGCTATTGTAGTCAGTTTTTGCATCATTTTCAGTTTCAGCTCAGGCTCCAAACTCTGCCATAACAGCTCCGACTGGTGTTGGGGTGGCATCTACAGTTCACCTAAACCCCATGCAGTTGATGACAGTGGATGCATCTCATGCTCGACATATTCAGGGGATCCAGCCTGCACCCATCAGTACACAGGGGATCCAGCCAGCCCCCATTGGGACCCCAGGAATACAGCCAGCACCAATTGGCACACAGGGCATTCACTCAGCAACCCCACTCAGCACCCAAGGACTTCAGCCTGCAGCAGTGGGGACTCAGCAGCCTCCGCCTGAAGGCAAAACTTCAGGTAATTGTCATGTTGGGCGTGAACTTTGGTGTGGAGAAAAGAGAGACCCTGGGTTTCAATTCTGATCTGCCACTTGCTGGCTTGTGGTCTCATCATTTCTCTAAGCTTTCGTTTTCACTTTGTAACATGAGATGCTTAGAACTTATCTGTGAGGGTCATTGTGGCTTTAGAAATGCATGAGCAGCCTTATAGCTGTTGGCACAGGTGAGGAGCACTCCGTGGAAAGAGTTCTAAGTTGAGAGAACAGATTCACCTTGTAATAGGAGGACTCTCATTCCTTGCAGGAGTTTTTTTAGGAGAGTTTATGTAACGCTGTAAAATTAAGATAGACTGGAATGTTTGGCACCATTTTTAGGATTGAACGTGGTTGTATTTTACCAAAACTGGGAGAAGATTTCCTGCAATATACTATACAATTATGTATTTTTCTCATTTTATTAATAATTACGATTGTAAACCAATGAAAATGGTTATTGATCATGCATCAGTAGGTGAGTAACCTCCTACTTGCCTTCTGCTTTTAGGCGCATGAGCATGATGTTCCTATTTCTTATCGTCTTGAAATTGGATGGTCAGAACATGGAGACTCTAAGTCTGGTGGTCTGATTGTTTCTACTTATCTTATGTGATACTTTAGTAATGTTTCTTTCATTTCCCTCTCATTGTTCTTGTCTGCCCCGCCCCTGCCTGTGTCCCAGCAATGGTGTTGGCAGATGGAGCCACAATCGTCGCCAACCCTATTAGCAGCCCATTCAGTGCTACTCCAGCAGCAACCACTGTGGTGCAGACCCACAGCCAGAGCGCCAGCACCAGCGCCCCTGCCCAGGGCTCCTCCCCCCGGCCGAGCATCCTTCGGAAGAAGCCTGCCACAGATGGGTGAGTGAACCCAGTAGTGCAGTAACCCCTCTGGTTCTGGTGTCACTTACATAATTGGTATGATTGGGGTGTAGGCTGTGCTTGTGTTCAGCTCTAGTAGATCATGCCAATAGTGTTTTCAAGTGTTTATATCCACTTACACCCTCACCAGCTGTGCGAGTCACTGCGTTCATCGCTACCAGGAGACACGGTGCTTGTTGGGTTTGAGGTGTTAGCTGTCTTGAGGACCAGCGTCTGGATTATTATTAGGCGTTGTAACACGAGACACTCTGGTTGTAGCCACCTTCTCTCAGATCCACTTTTGTCTAACATTTGCTCCCACTCTGCGAAACTGAACGTGTCGAGCTCCCTCTGGACTCTACATTGTTAAATCCAGTGGTTAGTTCTCAGTCTGAGCAGTACTGGTCTTTGATCGCCTTGATCCATGTGTGTTACTTGTCTTCCAGGAACTTGCTAGGTCAGCACAGATACACAGACACAATAATGATCATAAATACTTACCATGGATTTAAATTATAGTGTGAAGTAGAAAGGAGATAAGGCGTGCTAGAAAAAAAGCTAGAAGAGTCACGGTGCCTGCTTCCTAGAGCGTGCTGGGTCAGAAGTGAGGAGGGCAGGGAAGGGACCTGCTGTATTCTGTCTTGTAGTACTGTTTGACTATTCCAGCCGTGGGCAAACTACGGCCCGTGGGCCGGATCCGGCCCGTTTGAAATGAATAAAACTAAAAAAAAAAAAGACCGTACCCTTTTATGTAATGATGTTTACTTTGAATTTATATTAGTTCACACAAACACTCCATCCATGCTTTTGTTCCAGCCCTCCGGTCCAGTTTAAGAACCCATTGTGGCCCTCGAGTCAAAAAGTTTGCCCACCCCTGGACTATTCTCATAATATCGTGCCTATATTACTTTTTTTTTAAAATATATTTTATTGATTTTTTACAGAGAGGAAGGGAGAGGAATAGAGAGTTAGAAACATTGATATGAGAGAAACATTGATCAGCTGCCTCCTGCACATTCCCTAATGAGTATGTGCCCGCAACCAAGGTACAGGCCCTTGACCAGAATCGAACCTGGGACCCTTGAGTCCGCAGGCCGACGCTCTATCCACTGAGCCAAACCGGTTAGGGCGTGCCTATATTACTTTGATAAAATTCTTTAAAATACATGAAAAATACTTAGCCAATGTAGTGCTTTTATTTTGCTGTCCGTAGCCTAGGAAATGTGTCTGGTACTTCTTTTAATACCCTTGAACTGCTGTTTTTTGTGTTTGTCTCTCTTTCAGAATTGCAGTTCGGAAAACCCTCATTCCTCCTCAGCCTCCTGAAGTAGCCAGTCCTCGAGTGGAGGGCTCTGTGCGGAGCACATCCGGGTCCCCGAGGCCTGCAGGGTGAGCACGTCACTCAGGCCTCCAACTTCCACTCGGGCCTGCAATAGCACATACAGTGGGGCCTTGACTTACGAGTTTAATTCGTTCCGTGATGGAGCTCGTAACTCAGATTACTCGTATGTCAAATCAATTTTCACCATTACAATGAATTGAAGGGCTGGGCTGATGTTGTGGCGTTCACTGTGACGTTCGCTGCGCCAACTAGCGGTGGGGTATCTGAAGCTGGCTCGTAACCCAAATTTTAGCTTGCAACTCAGAGCAAAAAATTGGCCGAGAGACGGCTCGTATCTCAAAAAACTCATTAGTCGGGACACTCATAAGTCAAGGCCCCACTGTAATTTGGAAGCAAAGAGTCTCACACGTGACAAATTTCACATCATTTGCTTGTGTGCATTGTTTATGTGCTATTTCTAGCTGTATGGCCGGCACACAGTTTTCAACCTCTCTAACCTTCATTTGCTTCGCTTATGAAATGGGCATATATATATATAACATTGAGCTCATCAGATACTTATCTTTTTATTTTTTGTAATGAGTTGTTTTTTTTTAATATATTTTTATTGATTTCAGAGAGGAAGGGAGAGGGAGAGAAAGATAAAAATATCAGTGATGAGAGATAATCATTGATTGGCTGCCTCCTGCACGCCTCCCTACTGGGGATCAAGCCTGCAACCCGGGCCTGTGCCCTTGACTAGAATCAGTCCGCAGGCCAACACTCTATCCACAGAGCCAAACCAGCTAGGGGGATACTTAAATTTTTAAATAAAATGACTCATTGAAAGTACTTAGAGCCTGTGTCATAGTAAACACCCAGTTATTTCTGCTGTCATCAATGGCATTATGACAATAATTCATTCATGCTTTTTTCTTTATTTTTTGTCATCTTAGTTCCAGAAGTGAAATTATTTTGGATAAAAATGAGACAATATAAAGACATTTAAAGTATAAAGTGAAAATCACTGTTTTACTCTTCACCCACCTTGTCCATCCCATTCCTCAGAATATTATTGATTGGTTATAGTTTTGTTAAGTATCTTTCCATGTCTTTTTCTACATACACATATAGATAGATTGACAGATCCTTCCTCAAAAACAAGATCTTACTGATTGATTTTTCTGTATCTTACTTTTTTCTACTTATTGCTAGTAGCTTACCATGTTAATATTTTTAGATCTACTTCATTCAAAATAATTATGAATGCCTAGTATGTGCCAAGTGTCGTTTTAAAATCTGGAATTATATAAGAGTGACTAAAATTACTTTCTAGTGAGTGTAAAGAAATAATAAAAAGAAAATGTAAAGTGAACATAAAGTGATGGAGGAAGAGATGCTGTCTTACAGAAAGGCTCATCTCACCAGACGCTAAAGAGAGTGAAGGAGTCAGCCATATGCTCCCTGGTCTTTGACTGTCGGGCAGAGGAAAGAGCGGGGATCAAGGTTTTGGGGCCATAACTTTGCACACTAATGCAGGAATGTTAAAAAGTAAAATGCAAACTGAAACTGCAAAGTGGCCTTAATCAGTGGGGCAAAATAAAATCATTATATGAGCTTTAAAAACATTTGTGAAAATATTAACAACTGTCAGTTATAATAGATAGGAAATGACAAAATAGTGAAACTAATATTTACTTAGTATGCTGTAATTCAAAACATTAGAAATATTGAGAATTCAAATGTTTTCTTTCTTAAAATGATTCAAAAATATTGGGAACATGCTGACCTTCACATTGTGTGACTTGAATGCAGGACAGGAGTTTGTCTGCCATGATGAACTGCATCGCCCCTCTGGGTTGGGTCTGCTCTGCCACTTTGTTAGCACAGTTGGCATACAATCTTATACAGTCAAGCCTCGGCCTTGATTATCTCCCATCTTCAACAGTTTGGTTCCCAACCAAGTTGTTCACAGAAAAAATGTCTCAGTTGTTGAGCAAAACTTCGGTTCTCAACCCAACACTTCCCTTTCATGCTGATACCTGTAGGAGCAGCCACACGTCTCTCAGGCATCCAACAAAGGAGAGAGGGTGCGAGTGTGAGTCAGTTACCCCTAAACCTCACAGTAACGGCTCAAGGAATTGTGCTGTGAATATTTTGGTGGGTTTCTTTTTTCTGCTTTTGTTGCTGCTGCTTATTATTAAATACATACAGTAAATCACCATGGGTCCTAAGAAGGTTAGCCATAGCAGCAAAGTGAAAAGGAACGTTGTGAGAACAACAATAGAGCTTAGACATGTAGTGTATATAAAAAAGGTTAAAATGGAATCATTTGGGGGTTTGGAATGGATTAATTCAATTTAAATTAATTCTAAAGGGAAATAATGATTCGGTTTTTGTACAAATCGCTTCTTGAATGGCCTTCTGGAACAAATTAGGTTTGAGAACCAAGATTCCACTGTAGTAGTTTTAGGTGTAAAACGATGATTAGACGTTTATATATCTTACAGTGTGCTTTCCCCATATTCTTTACTGTATACCCTTCAACTTTTCCTCCCAGCCTCAGCCCCTCCTCTCTGGCAGCCATCATTTGTTTCTGTAAGTCTTTTTGTTTGTTTGTTTTTTTAATGCTACATTAACTGAAATTACTCAGTATTTGTCTTTCTCTGATTTATTTCACTTAGCATAGAACCCTTTAGGTTCATTTATGTTGTCACAAATAGGATTTCATTCTTTTTATTTCTGAGTAATATTCCATTATATATATGTGCCACATCTTCGTTATCCATTCAGCTATCGATGGATACCTAAGTTACTTCCATCTTGGCTATTTTAGATAATGCTGCAATGAACATTTTTAAAAAATAGTTCAACTAAGTGCCGTGACAGTTGTATGGCATAGGCTGGTAAAGAGCCCACCAACAAGGTCATCTGGCCAGAGGAGGGCAGAACGGGCAAGAACCCCAGGCAGCCCTGGTGCTGCCCGGCCATGCCGAGTGCTGCAGCACCCAGCTCCCCGCCTGGCTCTTGCTGTGGCAGCAGGAGGACCTGGTGGTGCAAGCCCTGCTGACAGGAGGCAGGGATCTGGAAAACTGGTGTTTTTCATTTCCTTCTAATAAAAACCTAGAAATGGAATTGCTGGGTCATCTGGTAGATGTACTTTATTGTTTTGAGGAATCTCCGTAGTGTTTTCCACAGTGGTTATACCAGGTTACACTTCCGCCAGCAGTGCCCGCGGGTTCCTTCTCTCCACATCCTCGCCCACACTTACTGTGCATTGCCTTTTCTCGGAGCCAATCCAGCAGGTGTGAGGTGGTCTCCTGGTTTTGCATTTCCCTGATGATTACTAATGTTGAGCAAGTTTTCATACGTCTGTTGGCCATCTCTATGTCTTTGAAGAAATGTCTCTTCCCTCTTAGAACTGTTTTTGCTGCATCCCATAAATTTTGGAAATTTGTGTTTTGTTTCAAGGTATTTTGGGATTTTCTGTTTGATTGTCTCTTTGATCCATGGGCTATGTAGTAGCATGTTATTTAATCTCCACATGTTTGTGTTTTTTCAAGTTTTCTTGCTGTAGTTGATTTCTATTTTTATGCCAGTTTGGGCAGAAAATATATTTGATATAATTTCAATCTTGAATTCTTTGAGGCTTGTTTAATGCTCTAACGTGGTCTATCCTGGAAAATGGTCCATGTGCATGTGAGAAGAATGTGTACCTACAGATTGGGGATGAAATGTTCTATAAATGTTTGTTAAGTGATCTGCTCTAATATGACATTAAAGCCATTGTTTCCTTATTAACTGCCTTGTGTGGGTGATCTATGCATTGTGGTAAGTAAGGTATTAGGTCCCCAATTGCTATTGTATTAACTGTTAACTTCTGCCTTTGTGTCCATTAATATTTGCTTTATGTTCTTTGGTGCTCCTCTGTGGGGTACACGTGTATTTAGAGTTATATCCTCTTCTTGGCTGGACTCCTTTATCATTATGTAATGTCCTTTGTCTCTTCACAGTTTCTTTTGTCTGAGTGTTGCTACCACAGCTTTCTTTTTGTTTCTATCTGCACAAAATTTTTTTTCCATCCCTTCACCTTCTGTCTGTGTGTCTTTTATCTAAATGGAGTCTCTCATAGGCAACATATACAGTGGGGCCTTGACTTACGAGTTTAATTCATTCCGTGATGGAGCTCGTAACTCAAATTACTCGTATGTCAAATCAATTTTCACCATTACAATGAATTGAAATGCCATTAATCCGTTCCGGACACCCAAAAAACACCGCAATTGTTTTGTTAAATGTTTTTAAATAAGAAAAATGTATTTAAAAATAATGAATATTGTATAAAAACACAATACTGAACAATAGAATGTAG
>NW_005370273.1:407922-414943 GCF_000412655.1 Myotis brandtii
GTCCATTGAAGTGCCTGGGGTCTGCTGCAGCAAATCAGCGTAAATAGCTCGTGCCTTCTCGCAGATTATAGCCTTCGTCACGGTATCTCCTGCGAGCTGCTTCTCCGTTAACCACACCATTAGCAGCTTCTCCATATTTTCATGGATAGATGTCCGCTGTTTAGAAATTATTTTAACACCCTTGGCTGGAGTTGTAGCCGGTATCGACTCCTTCTGCTTCAGTATGGTGCAGATCGCAGAAGTGCTACGCTTGTACTGCTTCACCAAGTTGATTACATGCACACCTTGGTCATGTTTTTCGATAATTTCTTTCTTTAATTCAATGCACATCATCCGCTTCTTCTTCTCAGCACTGTCCTTCGCACTTACTTTCTTCAGATCCATGGTTGAAAAAACGAAGTTTTGCAAAATAACTGCAAGCACAAATGCGAGCACAACACTGATGCTTCAACTAAGAGCTAACCGCTTAAAGTGAACGAGTGAGACACGTGATGCTGGGCTGATGTGGCATTCACTGTGACGTTCGCTGCGCCAACTAGCGGTGGGGTATCTGAAGCTGGCTCGTAACCCGAATTTTAGCTCGCAACTCAAAGCAAAAAATCGGCCGAGAGATGGCTCGTATCTCGAAAAACTCGTTAGTCCGGATACTCGTAAGTCAAGGCCCCACTGTAGGTGGATCTTACTGTTTTATCCATTAAGCCAGTGGTCGCCAACTGATGCTCCGCGGACCACTGGTGATCCGTGAGGTCCGAAAGGTTGGCAGCCACTGCCTTAAGCCACCCTATCTTTTATTGGAACATTTAGTTCATCTACAATTAAAGTACTTATTGATTGCCATTTTGTTCATCGTTTTTTGGTTGTTTTTGTTATTCTTCTCTGTTCCTTATTCTCTTGCTCTCTTTTGATTTGCTGGTTTTCTTCAGTAATGTCCTTGGGTTCCTTTCTCTTTCTTTTTATGTATTTCTTGTAAGTTTTTGTAGGATTGTGGTTACCATGAGGTTCATGTATATCTGCCCATATCTATAGAAGTCTGTTTAAAGCTAATTGGCATGTAAATTCAAACACATTCTAAAATTAGTACATTTTTTCTACCTGGCCGTTAAGAGTGGGTTCCGGGTGGAACAGCCTGGGGCACAGTGGGCGGTGGCGTTCTGTTCTGGCTGTCCATGGCAGATTGGAGTTGGGCCTGATGCGTGTGACCTTCCTTGCCCTTCTGGTTCAAGTGGAGCTTTCTGGTGTCCCTGAATTTTGGGGTTTTCTGTTTGATTTTCTCTTTGTCTATTGTCCAAATTAGGTCTGAGTGGGGCTGCCCTGAGTGTGCGTGTTGCAGCCCTCCACACGCTCCCCACTTTCTACAGGTGGAGCAGCCCTGTATGCTCCCACACTGTACCCCACTAGTTTCACATGTGCGCTGGGTGGGGCTGCCCTGCATATGCCTGCAGCTGCCCCCTCTAGTTCTGCACTTTCTCTGGAAGACACAGCCCCACATGTGCGTGCAGAAGCTCCCCACTATCTCTGCAGTTTCTCCTGGCACGGCAGCCCTACGTGCAGACGTCATACATAACGCTTTGCTGGCTCCTCACTCTCCCGGCAAGGGAGCCACATGCACATGCAGCCCAGTGGCCGTGCCAAGGGCACCCTGGTTAATATTGGATGTAGAGACCCCGTGCCTGTCACTCTGTCGCTTCCCTGTTCTTCCTGGAGGATCTCCAGGGAGAGTGGCCTGCAGGTCAGCCTGAGCACCTGGGTGGGCTCACACAGTTCAAGTGCAGTGACAGCCAGCGCGCTCCCCAGCTCCTGTGGTCCTGAGCGTTCCCTCTGCTCCCAAAGAGCTTTTGCGGTTTGCCAGCCTTCTCTATGCGGTCTCTCTCTTTTGTTTGTTGTGCAGAAGCTGTTCAATGGCCATCAGTTGTCTCTTGGGAGAAATTGCTCCAAATATGGCGTACATTCCTTCAGCGTGCTCTTCGCAGGAGGCAGCTCGCACCGCCTCTGGCCTGCCATGTCACCCTTTGGCTTTGAGGGTGAAATGTCTCCAAGAGTTTCTTTCACAGGGAGTGTTTGCCAGCATCATTTCTAGGAATAACCTCATCCTTTTTTTCAAAACCATCAGCCTTAACTAATCACGGAATCGAAGTACACATTTCACAGCAGCTGCTTTACCTGAGCTAGCAGCTTCGGCAGGTAGGCTTTTGAAACAATAAAAGTAGCCTTTATTGGTAGCAAAAGGTTTCTTTTTGTTCCTTGTAATTGCCATTTTCTTTCAATGTGGCAGCTACGTTCAACACTTTGGCTTGTATTATTAGGATTTTTTTTTTATAGTCCTCAATACAAAGTAGAAGTGAATACTTCATTTCACCATAGTGACTCTCTGTTCCTACAGCAGTTTAAACTAAAGGGTGATATGAAGTACGTTGCCTTCTTTCTTCATGTTCATTGGGCTTTCTCAGTATGTCCATTCCATAGCTTCGTACGAGGCTAGGTCTCTTCCTGTCTTCTCTTTGCTATTGCCGTTTTCAGTCTTCTAATCAGACCCAATTTTATTTCCAGAAGTAACACTTTTTTTCCAGCTTTTTTTTTTTTTTTTTTGCCCGTTCTCTCTTCCAATCATCCATTTCTATAAAATTTCACATGGGCTTATCACTGGGAAACAAAAGATAGCACAACTACACGCTTTGCTGTCTGCATGAACTAAGTAACAGACATGCGGTGACCAGTGACATACTCCAAAAGAAGTGATGTGATTGGCACAGATCATGATATGTGGTACGTTGGCTGCAGAGCAAAGCTAGCAGTAAGGTTTGCAATTTATGCAGAACAAATAATAGACTGTTACAACTGAACTATGAATAGTGTTGGTGTGGGACTGATATGGTTTTGTGTATATGTAAGCATGTATGTATGTATTTGGTGTGTGTGTAATTAACACATATCAGCATCATGTGAGGTAAGGACTTAGTGTTGAGAATATGCAAGGGAGCCTGTCCTAAAACATGGAGAGAGTGTACAAGATGGTTCAGAGATATCATTGAGGGCTGGATTACTTAGTGCTAATGCCGTTCAGAATTCTTTGGACTTTATTCTGGGTGAAATGGAGAGCCATCAGAGGGCAAACACAGGAGTGATGTGATTTGGCTTCTTTTAAAAAGGAGTTACTCTGGCTCCTAATGAAAAGTGAACTTCAAGTAGTGATGGAAACGCAGGCTGTCTCCATGTCCTGGACCAGCATGGAGGGAGTAAACGCCTTAGGAAGAGCTCGGCTCTGGGCACCATTGAAGGTGCAGCTGACAGATGCTCTGAGGGAGCGGGAGAAAGGGAGGAGCTGGGGTCAGCTACCGCCTCGGCCTGGTATTCTTTCTAAATGAGGACGGCTGTAATAATCGTGGGGCAGGGGAATCAAGAGTTTTGTTTTAAACATTTGTGGTTGGACGTACCCAATTGGAGGTGTCAGTTGCATTGGTGGATGTAAAATTCTGAAGTATATACAGTCTTAGACTTGAAGATAAAGGTCCATGCTGGTGATTAAGATTTGGGAGTACAAGCAGACAAATCTTGAACACCATGAGCGTCTACGAGAACCCATTGACAATGCACATGAGTAGGAAATAGAGGTGGTGCGAGAACCGCATGTAGGACATGCCATCTTTAGAGGTCAGGCCACGGAAACCAGGAAAGGAGACTGTTCCTATACGGTGTGATTTTCCCAGATGTGCTGGTGCCATAATTAGCCCCCAATTAATGAACAATGAAGTTATTTCTGTTATTGCCGTCGTGATCAGTGTTGCCATGAATCTTTGTCCTTGGCCCTCTTGGCAGGCATTTCTCTGGGGTCTGTCTCCGGAAGTCTCGTTGCTGGGGCAAAGGGAACGCACCCTGTGAGTTCTGATTTCCAGTCGCTACACCTGTTTACATCCTCGTGAATTAGTTCTCCAAAATTCTTCAGATTTTATTCTAGGTGAAATTTCTCCACATTTTTGCCAACACTAGGTATTACATTTTATAAATAGTAAATGTTAGTTTTCATTGTTTAAAATACTTTTTTTTTAAAGTAGCATATGGAGCCCGACTGGTGCGGCTCAGTGGTTGAACGTTGACCCATGAACCAGGAGGTCACAGTTCAAATCCCAGTCAGGGCACATGCCCAGGTTGTGGACTCAATTTCCAGTAAGGAATGAAATCTATAGCAGAATATTTGACTGAATTTATATTATTACCTAATGAAATAACCACAACCCCATGAAGGAAAATGCAAAGATGAAATGCAGAGACTTCCAAGAGTAAATGATAAAGTGTAAAGAGATGACACATGAGTTGACAAAACTCATTAAAGGTCTGGAAGAAACTATCACAGAATAAGCCAGAATTAAAAAGGAAGATAGCCCTGCCTG
This sequence comes from Myotis brandtii, assembly GCF_000412655.1. Taxonomy (NCBI): domain Eukaryota; kingdom Metazoa; phylum Chordata; class Mammalia; order Chiroptera; family Vespertilionidae; genus Myotis; species Myotis brandtii. The sequence goes on from NW_005370273.1 coordinate 412,308, forward strand.
GTTTGGCTAAGTGGTTAGAGTGTCAGCCCATGGACCAAAGGGTCTCGTGTTTGATTCCCAGTTGGGGCAGATGTGGGAGGCAACCAGTCAATGTGTCTCTCTCACATCAGTGTTCTCTCTCTTTCCCCCCCTCTTCCCTCCCTTCTACTCTCTCTCTAAAAATCAATGGGAAAAATACCCTCAGGTGAGGATTAAAAAAAATAAAGTAAAATAATGTAGACATAGAGGATAGAAATGAAAAAGGTGAGTAAAATTTTTAAAAGATAAAAACCATAATAAAATAAAAGATCAACATACAAACATCAACATCTCTAAAATCAATATATGATTTAAAAATTGATAGCATGTTAATATTCTGTCATTAATTAATGTATCCTTAAGTAATAACACAAAATATTTGTGTGTTCTATAATTGTTGGCAACTACGATTCAATGAAATAAGGAAATAGTGGTATTATGTGATGGTAGTAGATGGGTTTAGGGAGTGAGGGAGATCTCTATTTTTGAACTCTGAAAATAATACTAATTTAAAACAAACAAACTAAAGTGTTTTAAGATAGAAAACTAAAATTTTAAAAAGTAAATCTAAAAGCTGTAAAAATAAAATTTAAAATTGCATTCATTTTTTTTTTTTTAATCCTCACCTACATACATGCTTAGAGAGAGAGAGAGATTGATTTAAGAGAGAAACATCAGTCAGTTGCCTTTCATGGGATTGGCTCGCAACCCAGGTATGTGCCCTGACGGAATTGAACCAGCAACCTGCTGGTGCACAAGATGACACTCCAGCCAACTGAGCCACTCCGGCAGGGCGAAAGCTGAATTTCAACTAGTTAACTGCCATGATATTTTGAATTCAATTTTAAAAGGTCTGCCGCTTGCATCTATAGGCGCTTATGGCGTACAAACGGTTAAAAGCGGTCACAAGGCTACTACTAACGTTTGCTTAAGTTTTCTCTGCCAATCACTAATGAATCCTCAAACTCCAACAAACCTATAGAGCTGAATACAGGCAGATGTTACAAGATCTCTGTGGGTTCCAGTTTTCCTGGGTGAGATCCTTGAAGCCTGGCCTCCTCCTCCGCAGGCTGCATGGGTTGCTTCCTGGACCTGATGCCGTCATTCCTGTGCCCTTCCTCCGTGCTGCTCTCCTTCCCCTGCGGCTCACCACTGAGCCTACACGCTTCCTTCTTCTTGGTTTACTTTCTTCAATTGTGAGAGCACCTTTTGTAGCAGAGGAAGTACAGAAGATGCCAAATTTTGACACTTCTTATATCAGAAAAAATGTATTTATTCTGCCTTCGCTCTTCATTCTATTTTCTCTTGTTGAGGTTAGTAAATTATCCTGCTGTATCTTCAGAGGACTGATCATGGCCTCTCTCATCTCTACTACTGAGAATATTCCGGGAGCTTATTTGTTCCATTATAATATTTCTCAGTTCTATAATTTCCATCAGTTTTTTTATAACTTTGATTTCTTTGCTGATATTTTTCTGTTTTTTGTTTGTTGATGTCTGCATTAGTGTCCAGCCAGCTGATTGCTACATCATCTCTCTATGTGTGGTTTTCCTGACTTGAGTAGATAGTGGTTTTCTGTGTGTACCTGGGCATCGTAGGCATTCTGAGACCTACAGTCACATAACAGCTTTTGTTTCAGCAGCCCCCGGGGGTGAGGGGCACGGAGAGCAGGGCCTCAGGGCCAGTTGAGGCGTGAAGTCCAGGCTCCCTACATGGCCTCTCCTCACAGCACTGTAGTAGTGGGGGGAGACAGCACGGAGGGCCGCATGGCGCCTGGCAGGATCCGCTAGAGGGCAGCCACACTGTAGTTGTAATGCCTGTGTCACTGGGCTAGAGCAGTCACTGTCTAAAACTTTCTCATCTTGCTAAGCTGCCCCTTTCTTGGCTCCTTGACTCATTGGCTCTAGAGAACAGACTTGTTGGGACATCCTTTGCCAGTGCCCTTTGACATTTCTTTTTTTTTTTTTTTTAATATATTTTATTGATTTTTCTACAGAGAAGAAGGGAGAGGGATAGAGAGCCAGAAACATCGATGAGAGAGATCGATCAGCTGCCTCCTGCACGCCCCTCAGTGGGGATGTGCCCGCAACCAAGGTACATGCCCTTGACCGGAATCGAACCTGGGACCCCTGAGTCCGCAGGCCGATGCTATATCCACTGAGCCAAACCGGTTCGGCCCTTTGACATTTCTTGCTGGCCAGCTCACCAGCCCGCAGTGTGGGACACGAGGCCAATGGAAACCCCAGGACTTGGCTGCAGTGGCGTTCCGCGGGCCCTGCCAGCCCTGCCACGTCTGTCTGCTCTTCACCTTTCAGCAGCCTGTTTTATATATAAACCGTGGCTTTTAGCTGTATTTAGCAGGAGGACAGGAAGATGTGTATATGCCATTTTCCTGTAATCGTAAGTCCTACATCCTGCCCCTGCTCTTAAATGATAGAATGGCTAGGCAAATTTTAAATTGAAAATCTTTTTCTTTTTACATGATATCTTCAACTTTTTTTACAGCACTCTCTTTTTTTAAGTTGCTTTTTTTCCCCTTTTTTTAATTAAATCTTTATTGTTCAGATTATTACAGTTGTTCCTCTTTTTCCCCCCATAGCTCCCCTCCACCCAGTTCC
>NW_005370273.1:418408-441629 GCF_000412655.1 Myotis brandtii
TATTTCAGTCAGTGTATGCTTAATTTCTAGTTGGTCCTTTTTCATAACCTCAAGGGTCTCACTAGATTTCTTGAGGGTCACACTAAATTTATCGGCGGTTTCTAGAAAATTCTTGAAAAACCTTATAAGTGTGGTTTTGAACTCTAAATCCAGTAGTTTGCTTTCCTCCATTTTTGTCATTTGTGACCTGTTTCTTTGTCTCCGCATTTTTTATGCTTCCCTGTGTTGGTAGAGTGGCTTTGTGTGCTAGGTGTCCTATAGGGCCCAGTGGCTCAGCCTCCCCAATTACCTGAGGTGGACACTCTTGGTGCACCCCTTTAAGTTGTTAATATGAAAAGCTATAAATGTAGAGGAAAATATTCAACTGGATTTAACTTGTAACAATTTACCATATATTATCTTTTTTGGTACAATTAAGTTACAGAATTTCACTTTTAAATACTTCCTTGTGCATTTTGACAATTTAATTATGATGTGTCTAGTTGTGGGTTTCTTTTCATTTATTCTACTTAGGGATTGTTGAACTTTGAGGTGTATAGACTAATGGTTTTCATCACATTTAGGGAGTCATTGGCCATTATTTCTTTAGATATTCTTGCCCCTTCCTCTCCTTGCCTCCCATAGGGCGCGCATTGCTGTCCCGAAGATCTCGGGGCTCTGTTTCTTTTTCTCCAATTTTGTTTTCTGTTCAGACTGGGAATCTCAATTGACCTGTCTTCGTGTATGTGGATCTTTTCCTTATGCCTGTTAAACAATGCTTTTGAGCCTTCCATTGACTTCTTTCCTTTCAGCTTTTATATTTTTCAATTTTATCTATTTTATAATTTCTCTGTATTGACATTCTCAATTTGCTGAGACATCATTTTCGTGATCTTTTTTTTTTTTTTCATGATGTTCTTTAGCCATGATCTTCTTTAGTTCTTTGAAGTTATTTAAAATAGCTCATTTACCCCAGTAGCTCAGTGGTTTAGCATTGACCGATGAATCAGGAGGTCACTGTTTGATTTCTGGTCAGGGTATATGTCCAGGTTGTGGGCTCGATCCCCCGTAGTGGGGCGTGCAGGAGGCAGCCAATCAATGGTTCTCGCTAATCATTGATGTTTCTATTTCTTCCTCTCCCTTCCTCTCTGAAATCATTAAAAATATATATTTTTTTAAAGTTTTATGTAAACAGAATCTCATAATTATTCTATGTGTATTGCATACATTATGTGTATTGCATACAATAATCTAATGATACTGGCTTATATCCACTCAACATTTTCTTTTGAGATCCATTCAAGTTGCAGCTTGTATCAGTAGTTCTCTTTTGAGTGGGTAGTGTTGCATCATAGAAATGTACAGAATTTGTTTATTTGCTTATTGAAATATATTGAGGTTGTTGCTAGTTCGGGACTATTACAAATAAAGCTGCTGTGGACATTCCTGTATAGTTTTCTTGGTAGAAACACGTTTTCCTTTCTCTAGGATAAATCCAAAGAGTGCACAAGCTGAGTTGCATATATTTTTAATTTTATAAAAAACTTCCCAACTGTTTTTCCAGAGCGGCTCTACCGTTTTAAATTCTTACCTGCAACATATGAGATTCTTTTATCCTACAACCTTGCTAAATAAATTCAGTTGTTTGGCCCTGGTAGGTGTCCCAATGGTTAGAGCATTATCCCGTGCTCCGGGTCGAGGGTTTGATTTCCAGGCAAGGCATGTACCTGGGTTGCAGGGTCCATCCCTGGCCCTGATCTGAGTACCTGTGGGAAGCAACCAATCAATGTGTGTGTCTCACATCTATGTTTCTCTCTCCCCCTCTATTTTTAGCACAAAAATAGGAAAACAAGCAAAGAAAACGTTTTCCATTTTAATGAAGCTCCGTTTATCAGTTTTTTCTTTCATGGGTTGTGCTTTGGTGTCATGTCTAAGAACTTCACCTAAGTCTAGGTTTTCTTTTGTATTTTCTTATATACATTTTGCATTGAGGTTTACACCATGTTGAGTTCATTTTTGTATATGGTCTGAGGTTTATAGGCCGATGTTGAATTTTTTGCCTATGGAAGCCCATTTGGTTTCGGTTTGAACTTAAGAGGTATCGTTTTGTGTTGTTTTTTATATCCTGAATTTTCAGCAATCTATATATATAAAGCTTAAGCAACCAAATGACTGTTTGACCAGTCGCTATGACGCATACCGACCACCAGGGGGCAGACGCTCAACGCAGCAGCTGCCCCCTGGTGGTCAGTGCACTCCCACAATGGGAGCACCACTCAGCTGACTGACGGGTGCCAGATGCCAGGCTCACAGCTGGTGAGCGCAGCTGCGGTGGCGCAAGCCTCCTGCCTCTGTGGCAGCACTATTGAGTGGCGGGGGCAGCAGACACAGTGGGGCCGGGATGAGCGGGAGCAGTGTGGCGCCCAGCCCGGGCTCAGGGCTCTTCCCTAGCCACCTGCTGCTTCGCACACTACATCCCTCGGGTGATGTCAGACTGCCAGTCAGACTGCAGGCTGGCCTGCAGGGATTGGTCCAAAACCAGCAATCCGACATCCCCTGAGGGGTCCTGGATTGGAAGAGGGTGCAGGCCAGGCTGAGGGACCCTACTAGTGCACGAATCCATGCACTGGGACTCTAGTAGTAATATAAGTAGGTAAATCTTTGCAGCTATTAAATAAAATATTTTACTTAAAAATAATGTTTAAGAAGTTGTAATGACATGTATGAGTTGTTCTTATAAACCTGAGAAAACAGGCTCTGGCTGTGGGCTGGGCGGTGCCCATGCACTGGGAGGTGCTGGTTCAGTTCTCACGCAGTGGGCTGGGCAGCGTCCCGTGCACCGAAAGGTCGCTGGTTCAGTTCTGGGTCAGGACACAGGCCTGGGTTGTGGGCTCGATCCCCAGTAGATGACATGCAGGAGACAGCCGATCAATGTTTCCCTCTTACATTGATGTTTCTCTTTGTCTCTCCCTCTCCCTTCCTCTCTCTCTAAAAATAAAAATATTTTTTAAAAAATTGGAAAAAATAGCCCTCGTTTGTTTGGCTCAGTGGATAAAGCGTCGGCCTGTGCACTGAATTGTCCCGGATTCGATACCGGTCAAGGGCACATGCCCGGGTTGCAGGCTTGATCCACAGTAGGGGTCATGCAGGAGGTAGCCGATCAGTGATTCTCTCATCATTGATGTTTCTCTCTCCCTCTCCCTTCCTCTCTGAAATCAGTAAAAATATATTTTAAAAAACTGATAAAATAGGATGTACATTTTTACACACTGTATTTGTAGCTACTTTAGATGTCTGAAGTATCTCTGGTAACATATACAGTCAAGCCTCGTTTCTCGAATGTCTCCCACCTCGAACAGTTCTGTTCTCCATCATGTTGTGCACAGAAAAAAGGTCTTGGTTGTCGACCAAAACTTCCGTTCTGGACCTGAGAACCCTTTTACGCCGATACCTCAGTGTGACAAAAAGTGTCTCTCAGGCAACAAACAAAGGAGAGATGCTTCTGTTGCGGCTAAATCTATGATTAGCACAATGTTAAAACATAAAGAGGCCGTCCAGAGTGCCAGTGTTGCTAAGGGTATGAAGTGCTCACAAAACAACAACCACGGCCACTTAAGCGGTAGGAAAACTGCTGTTAATTGGATAAATGAAAAGCAGTTAGCTGGTGATAGCATTTCTGAGGCAGTGACATATGAAAAATTTGTTTAAGGCTGGTAGGAGGGTGGGTCGATAAATTTAAGAAAGGAAGTGTGCCGGGACCGGTTTGGCTCGGTGGATGGAGCGTCGGCCTGCGGACTGAGAGGTCCCGGGTTCGATTCCGGTCAAGGGCATGTGCCTGGGTTGCAGGCACATCCCCAGTGGGGGATGTGCAGGAGGCGGCTGATCGATGTTTCTCTCTCATCGGTGTTTCTGACTCTCTGTCTCTCTCCCTTCCTCTCTGTGGAAAATCAATAAAATATATTTAAAAAAAAAAAAAAGAAAGAAAGGAAGTGTTTGCTTATAGATGAAACAGTACATTAGATATGTACTGTACATAAGAAAAGTTAAAACATTTATTTTGCCCTAACCGGTTTGGCTCAGTGGATAGAGTGTCGGCCTGCGGAATGAAGGGTCCCAGGTTCGATTCCGGTCAAAGGGCATGTACCTTGGTTGCGGGCATATTCCCAGTAGGGGTGTGCAGGAAGCAGCTGATCGATGTTTCTCTCTCATCGATGTTTCTAACTCTCTATCCCTTTCCCTTTCTGTAAAAAATCAATAAAATATATTTTAAAAAAACAACATTTATTTTGGGGGTCTGGAACACATTAATTCAATTTACATTATTTCTAAGGGGGAAAAATGATTCGTTTTTCAAACAAATTGGTTCTCGAACAGCCTTCCATAGTGAATTAATTTCGAGAACTGAGGTTCCACTGTACTGGTGCCTCTGGGTAGAGGTCTGCATGTGTGAAGTGGAGGGAAATTACTTTTAATTTGTATTCTTTCCTATCTTTGCCATGTGCATGAGTTTCCTCTTTTATAAGAGAAACTACATATGAAGTATGAATACAATTGTAATCAATCAAAAGACCTCCTAAAACAGCATATGCATTAAGGAATTCTGGGAGGAAAATGCACAACATAATGAAAATTGGTTGTTTTTGATGACATACTTTGATTTCTTTACAATGGACTTGGTTTTCTAAATTAATTTTATTACTGCTTATAAAAACATGTTGGGTGGCGCAAGGAGGGGTATTTTTAAAACTGCAATTCCCTTTCAAACTTTAAAGTTCAACTATTAGAATTAAGAATTATTTTAGTTTTGCTGTGTTTTACAAAACGAATTGGATAAATACCATCCTCTAAGATGTTGCAGGTTAAGGAAATTTTCTGTTGTTTGCTACATTATCTTTGCTTTTGTATTTCAGTGCCAAACCTAAGTCAGAAATCCACGTGTCAATGGCCACTCCAGTCACTGTGTCCATGGACACTGTGTCCAATCAGAATAATGATCAACCCACCATTGCAGTCCCTCCCACTGCTCAGCAGCCTCCACCAGCCATTCCAACCATGATTGCAGCTAGTCCCCCGTCACAGCCTGCGGCTGCCCTCTCCACCATGCCTGGAGCCGTTCCCATCACTCCACCTATCACGACCATCGCAGCCGCCCCCCTGCCTGCAGCAGCTGTAGGTGGCAATCCCTCCTCGATTTTGGGCCCTCCTGTACCTGAGATAAAAGTTAAAGAAGAAGTGGAACCAATGGATATCATGAGACCAGTTTCTGGTAAGTTCACTCACAGAATACAGTGTTGGCAGTTGCTTCCCCTTTTCCTGATTCTCCTCAGAGTCCCAACTTGTGTTACCCTTAGTTAGGAATGCTGACCCCTCCATTCTCATTTTAAATTTGCACTTTATTACTTTTTAATAAATGAAAGCTCTTTTTGAAAACTAAACCATTTTGCTGGTTTTATCATTAATTTTATTTCTTAACCAAAATTAAGAAAAAGATTAATATTTCCCCAAAGATATTTACATATTCTTCATGATAGCTTTTTGTATCCTATCTAATAAAAGCTTAATATGCTAAGTGTCTGGTTGTCCGTTCAACCAATCAAAGTGTAATATACTAATGATATGCTAAGGCGGCTCAACTGCTCGCTATGATGTGCACTGACCACCAGGAGGAAGATGCTCAGACCAGTAGGTTAGCTTGCTGCTGGGGTCTGGCCGATCAAGACTAAGCGAGACACACCAGACATGCCCTGGAGCCCTCCCGTGGTCCTTCCCTGGCTGGCCAACCTCCCCAGCCCTGATCGTGCACCCGTGGAGTCCCTCGGCCTGGCCTGTGCCCTCTCGCAATCTGGGCTGAGGGACCCCTCCAATCCCGAGTACATGAATTTCTTGCACCAGGCCTCTAGTTCATTAATAAAATACTGCCCCAAAAAAAGAATTAAAAATCGCCATGTAAGAGGATACAATCATCGCTAAGTCCTGCTATTTACAATTTATTACCTGCCCATTTTTGTTACACAGTAAAGTAAGATTTATGTTGTTGAAAATACTCTCTTGTTAAACTTAATATGTGTTTAGTAAAATCTTAAAACTATACATTACCCCTTTTTTTCTCTTCTCGTCTGTAAACTCACTGTAAAGCGCAGATGACTGGAAGTTTTCTTTCTGTTTGATTTTGTTTTTTAATAATTTTTTGTGGATCTTGTTTTTCATAACTACAAAAGTAATATTTCAGTGTCTATAAAAACAGACAAAGCCCAAGTGAAAAAAGCACAACTCTGTCATCTAGCAAATGTGACAAACAGAAAAAGAGGCAGGGACAAAATATAAGGGAAAGTTAGGGCTGGAGCTGTGATATTTAAAAGACTTAAAGGAAGGCTTCCTGAGAAAGTATCTTTGAGTAGAGACATTAGAAAGATGGGGGCCTGGGACAGCAACAAGCCGTGTGCAGGGAGCAGAGGCACACAGGTGGAGCCTCATGCCCAGGAAGTGGTCAAAGGGCAGGTCAGAGGACCAGGGTCAAGACAGAGCTGTGGACCATTGTGAGGACGGGAGAGCTGTGAGAGGGTTTAGAGCAGAGGAGGGACTGCAGGTCCCTTGCATTTCTTACCGCTCTGGCTGCCGTGTACAGAAAAGACGGGAGCAAGGATGGAATCCAGGAGCTCTGTTCAGAGGTTATTGCATAAATTGCAGGGAACAATGAAGGCTTCAACCAAGGTAGTAGCAACAGAAGTGGTATGAAATGATTGGATTAGGTATATTGTTAAAGTAGAGCTGAGGATTTCTTTCAAGATTGGATGTTGCGTGTGGGAGAACAGCATCAAGGTCAGGTCTCAGTAACTGGGAGCACAGAGTTGCCAACAGCTGAGAGAGGGAAGGTTGCAGGAGGAGCACATTCTATAGGGAGGGACTGAGGTTTTGATTTGGTAAGTTTGAGGTATCTGCTAGACCTGCCTCCAAACAGACACATCAGGTAGGCGTTTGGGCCTGTGAACCTGGCTTTTGGAATAGAGAGTGAATTGCAGGCATGGACTGGGAGCTGTCGTGTATAAAATGTGTTTAAAGCCATGAGTCTGGATAAAATCCCTTAAGGAATGAGTGCAGATAAAAACAGAGGCCGCTGTGCACTGAGCTCCTCCAGGCCACTGCCCTTTCTGTGGAGGAAGAAGAGGCGGAGCAAACAGGAGACTGAGTGAAGGGGCCAGAGTGGAGAGAATAAACTTGGGGTACGTGATGTCCTGGAAGCAGGGCAGAAATATTTCAGGGAAAGGGGAGTAATCAGCTGGGTCACATGCTGTTGAAAGCTCAATTAGGTTAAGGACTCCTGAATGGACCTAGAGGTTATTATGCTAACTGAAAGCAGTCAGTCAGAGACAAATGCCATATGATTTCACTTATATGTGGAAACTAAAGAACAAAAGAAAAGAACAAAACAGAAGCATGCATAGGTGCAGAGAACAGTCGGATGGTTGCCAGAGGGGAGGGGCATTGGAGGACTGTGTGGAAAGGTGAAGGGACTGAGAAGGACAGATTGGTAGTTACAGAACAGTCGCGGGGACGCAAAGTGCAGCCTAGGAATAGTGTCCGTAATATTGCAGTAACTGGGTATGGTGCCAGGTAGAAGTATCAGTGGGAACACTTGGTGAAGTATTTGATTGTCTAACCACTGTGCTGTACTAATACAAAGTAATTATGAAAATAAACTGTAATTGAAAAAATTTTTAATAAAACATACGTTTTTCAAAAACGTAAGTACTGAGCTGCGACCATTGGATTTAACAGCATGTGGAGATCTTGAGAAGAGCTGTTTTCATGTAATGATATTAGTCCAGGATGATTGGCTGTGGGTTCAAGAGAAAACTGGAGAGGAGCATTGGAGCCAATAAGTGTGAACAGTCCTTGAGCGGTTTGTTAAAAAGGGGTAGAAAAGGGAAGGGCAGTAGCTGCAGGGAAGTAATGCCAAGAGGAGTAACTTTTAAGCTGGGGCATTACAAGTCCAGGTGGGAATGATCCTGTCCAAGGAAAGAATTGATGGTGTGGAGAAAGATGAGGATTCCTGGAGCAGTGTCAGGGCAGGACACACAAAGATAAGGAAATACGTGGTCCCGGTGCAAGGAAGACGGTATACGTGGTGGAATTTATGAGCATTTTCTGATTGTTCCTTTTATTGTGTGTATGTATGTATGTATGTATGTATTTGCAGTAAGATTGAAAGCAAGGTAATCAGCTAAGAGCAGGGCTGGGGAAAGAGGTGCTGGAGGTGTGAGGAAGGAGAAGGGTGAAATGGCCATGTGGAGAGAGTGGACTTAGCAGATACCCTGGGATTGCCCCACAGCAGGAAAGGCGCGGAGGCTGGCCAGCAAGCCAGGAGGCAGCAAGCACAGCGACATTCAGCAGCACAGTGCGGGCTGCTTGGAGAAAGCGAGGACAGGGGAGCAAGAGAAGGTCCAGTGAGAGAATGAACAAATAAAATTGATGGTAGAATTAAAAACCAGTAATAGGAGAGGGATAAGCAATAGCAAAAAAAAAAAAAAAAAAAAGGTAGGATTAATGGATAATAGTTCCTAGTTCCTATTTAATAGTTCCTATTAATGGATAATAGTTCCTCAACTAGAGGTTGTTGGAGACTGGTTGCTAAGAGGAGTGACCTGGAAAAATAGTTGGTTTTGGCTGGAGAATCAGATGCTAGAAATTAAGATGTGATGACAGTGTTCAGGGTGTGCCTGTTGGGACTGGGCGCCGAGGTAGGGTGTGGGCAGGGACGTGGGGATATGGTAGATGGGAATAAGGGTGGAGGCGAGCTTTTGTCCTGATTTGTAAGGCCCCAGGTGTATGATTCACGCACGCCCAGGCGAGTGCTCCCCTCCCGGTGGAGGCTGCTTGATAGGAGGCCGTGTGCCATGGGTGCCAGAGCTTGAGCTCAGCCCGGCTCTGCGCCGCCCCTGCACTTGCCATGACCTGTGCCTTGTTTTCTCATCTTTAAATTGGGAGTAATAAAATATGCCCACTAATTCAGATTATCTTAAGAGTATGTGACTAAATAGGTTAACTTCTAAGAATTCATGCTCAAAAGCTTGAAATAGTGGCTTGACCATGTGGTTTCTTGTTCCCCTTCGACAAGAAGCCCAGAGGCAGGCAGACGCTCAGAGGTGGTATGTGGGCCCCAGAAAGTCCTCAGGGTCGGCCCTGCCACCCAGGTGCTTGACACCGGTGCTTTTGTCACTCCTGCGTCTTCCTGCAAGGACAGTGGAGGTGTGAGGTGTTAGGAAGCACCTGGTCGCCTCTGCACAGCTGGTGCTTACCCGGCGCCGAGCACACAAGGGTTTCTTTGTTCTACTTATTTTCACCGGTGGACATCTGGTGACGCTGTCCGTATGCTCAGGTTCTCATGCACATGTGCGCTCTCTCTCCCGTGCAGCAGTTCCTCCACTAGCTGCCAGCACCATGTCGCCATCTCTTGCATTGCTGGCTAACAACCTGTCCCTGCCCACAAGTGACCTACCGCCTGGTGCCTCCCCGAGGAAAAAGCCTCGGAAGCAACAGCATGTGATTTCCACAGAAGAGGGGGACATGATGGAGACAAACAGCACTGACGATGAGAAGTCCACAGCCAAGAGTCTCCTGGTGAAGGCGGAGAAGCGCAAGTCTCCTCCCAAGGAGTACATTGGTAATGGAATCTGCTGTCGTGTGAAGCTTTCCCACTTGAATCAGGACCAATCCCAAAGCTGTTTACATAGTCCAATCTCACTAGGGCTCACTTACTGGAATTGTACCTTGAGGATTGTGGCAAATCCTATATAGTAAAAGGCTAATAAGCAAATCGACTGAACAGCAGAATGACCAGTCGCTATGACACGCACTGACCACCAGGAGGCAGACGCTCAATGCAGGAGCTGCCCCCTGGTGGTCAATGCACTTTACAGGGGGAGTGCTGCTCAGCCAAAAGCCAGGCTCACGTCTGGTGAGCGCAGCAGCGGTGGCGGGAGCCTCTCCCGTCTCCGCAGCAGCACTAAGGATGTCCGACTGCCAGCTTAGGTGCAAGGAGCGGGCCTAAGCCGGCAGTGGGACACCCCCCAAGGTCTCTTGGACTGTGAGAGGGTGCAGGCCAGGCTGAGGGCCCCCCCCGAGTGCATGGATTTCATGCACCAGGCCTCTAGAATGTAATAAGCTACTTAGCATCTTTTTTTTGTTCCCTTTAAACAGATGAAGAAGGAGTGAGGTATGTCCCCGTGCGTCCAAGACCTCCCATTACTTTGCTCCGTCACTATCGGAACCCCTGGAAAGCTGCTTACCACCACTTTCAGCGATACAGTGACGTCCGGGTTAAAGGTTAGCTTCCCCCAGGAACTTCAGTGTTAATGCATGAAATTGGTCTTTTACTGTGATTACAATCACAGTAGAACAGACAGGTTTACAAGTTTTCACTTTCTAAAAAACCTTAAGTTTTTGTTATAAAATCTGAAGACTTTAATGTTTAACTTAGACAGAATGTACATTTGGGTATAAAATTTGGAAAATTACTCTTTGCCTGAGAAAGCTATGTCTACTTTATTGGAAACTCAGTCTAATAAATAAGTGACAACATTGTTCTTGGTAAATTTCATGTATTCCCAGCTCCTCAAGTGGCGGTAGATGACTCCTCCTCCCCACAGAGCTGTGGAAGGAGCTATACTGGGTGTTTGGCATAGTCCATCTGAGTTCCTCGGATGCTCAGATCCACGTGCATCATAAGCTCCAGGGAGTTTTATTTCCCAAAGGACCACCTTTATTTAACATGTGTAACTCTTGCAGTGGTCAACATTAACTCTTGTTGTTGAACTTAAGAGTAACATTTTTATAAACCAACATGTAATAAAAATGGCTGATAGTACTTCGTAAATATTTGTGCTGATAGACTTTAAGTGTCCTTAATCTCAGATATAGTCATTGCACAAAGAAGTATAAGTTAGCAGAGGGTTGGTCATTATTCCCATTTCCTCATAGAAAGTCTACTTGGGCACTTCTCTGAGGGCTTCCTTGTGGCCTCAAGGTGAGCAGAGCTGGACTGGACTGACTAATCTCTGTGAGCAGGGATGAGGGTCCTGGCAGTTCAGTCTCTAAAGCAAGCGTGTCAAACTCGAAGGCTAACGGGACGAATAAAGGTGTAAGTGTACGTGGCCACAAAAAACAAAAGCTTCAATTTTCCTAGAAACGTAGGTTTATTTCAGTAGAGAAATGCTGAATACAAAGGGCTGAAATAAATGAGTCATCGTTAACATAAAATAATAGAACATTTTAATAAAAATTAATATTTTTTCTTGAACATTAACTTACCAGACACTGAATAACTTCACAAATTAATAAGCGTAACGCAAATAAGCCTATTTTTCTTCTCCAAAAGTGAAATATTTCCTGTTGTGCACACCAAACAGGTCAGTACAAGATTAATGACTGCTGGTATTAGTGGAGAGAAATGGTGCGCCTGCACAGAAGGCACATAAGGGAAATGAATGCAACACGATTCTAGTAATCAGTCATTAGCGAACGGTGTAGTTCGTTATTAATAATTATGTATAACAGGATATTGTAAAAAATAAGTTACGAAATTTTTATTAAAACATTTCTTACATACCATTATATTGGCTGGGCTGCAAAAATATTCATTGTGGACTGCATACGGCCTGCGGGCCACGAGTTTGACATGCTTGCTCTAAATGGAAGTACAGAAGTGGCAACACATTCCAGGTTTTCTTCCTCACAAGTGTTCCCTGAGGTTTGAAGAGCAGGTAAGATTTCCAAAGGTAGAGAATGTTGGCCTGTGATGGAAGCAGGGTATGGACCACTACACCTCTCTTCATGCCAGAATTCCACAGCCTAGAAGTTAACATTTAAAGGGTTCCCTAGTAACATTTTAAGCCATACTAAAAAAGTCTTATTGCTTCTTGGAACTCACCATAACTGTATCAAGAAAGGTAATTTGATGACTGAAAATGTTCATGATTCCTACATCTTCTGTTTGAACATGTCCATATTCATCACCTTTGCGCCAAGTCTCTTGACTATTAAACTTTAGTTGAACTGCTTTGCCTATGTTTTAAAATCATATTCTTAAAAATAAATCAAGATGAACTGTTAAAAACTGGTCAGGTAATTTACAGGAAGGAAAGAAAAGAAATAGAGGATCAAGAAGCCCAAGAAATTCCCTGGCCATTTTGGCTAACTGGTTAGAGTGTCAGCCCATGGACCGAAAGGTCATGGGTTCAATTTCCAGTCAAGGGCACATACCTCAGTTGCAAGCTTGTGCAGGAGGCAACCAATCACTGTATCTCTCTCACATCAGTGTTTCTCTCGCTTTCTTTTTCCTCCCTCCCCTCCACTGTCTCTAAAAAAAAAAATTATCGGAAAAATACCCTTGGGTAAGCATTTAAAAAATAGAAGCAGCACAGGAAAGCAATAATAACATGGCAGATTTAACCTTACATATCAATAATTACCTTAAATGTGAATAGTCTGAATATACCAATTAAAACACAGAATGACAGGATGGATGGGAAAAAGATCCACCTATATTCTGTCTATAAGAAACACACTTCAAGTACATTGACATAGATAGATTGACAGATGGAAAATATATGCAATGGAAAAATTTTAAAAAGCAAAAGTAGCTATATTAATATCAACTAAAAGTAAACCAGAGGAAAGAAAATTACTGGAAACAAAGAAGGGCATTGTGTGCTATTAAAAAATGTAGAGGCAACAAAAACCAAGAGCCTCAGAATACTTGAAGCAAAACGCTGGAGCTGGAGGAGAGATTGGCAGATGTGCGGTGACGTGATAGCTTCAGCGCCTTGGTCTCAGCGACTGGTAGGAGCACTGGACAGAGTCAGCGAGGATGTAGAGCTGAGCACCATACACCAGCATCTAAGAAACGTTCATACACACTTGAACAGCGGCAGAAAATACACATTCTCTCAAGTGCACACAGAGCATGTTAAGACAGACAGTGTCCTGGACCAGAAAGCAAACCTTAGCAGATTTAACAGAATTGAAATTATACAGATTATCTTCATTTCCTATAATGGAATCACATTGGAAACCAAAAACAGAGAGAACCAAAAACCTCCAAACCATGGAAATTACACAAAACACTTCTAAGCAATGGGTCAAAGAGGAAGTGTCGAAATTTTTTAAAATACATAAACTGAATGAAAATAAAATGAAGGGTATTCAAAATATATGGGAGGCAACTAAAGCAGTGCCAACAGGGAAATTTATAGCACGAAATGCTACATTAGACAAGAGGGAACATCTCAAAGTTCCTACAACAAAAACAGTAAAAAGAGCAACATAAACTCAAAGCAAATACAAGGAAGAAAATAGTAAAGACAGCAGAAATCAGTGAAATTGAAAAGAGGAAATTAAGCCCTGGCCGGTGTGGCTCGGTTGAGTGTTGTACCATACACCAAAAGGTCACTGGTTCCGTTCAGGGCACATGCCCGGGTTCAGGCTCAGTCCCCACTAGGGGACATGCAGGAGGTAGCTGATTTATGTTTCTCATCAATGTTTTTCTCTCTTTCCATTCCTCTCTCTCTAAAATCAATAAAAGTAACATTTTTTTAAAGAGGAAATTAATAAAACAAAAACTGGTTCTTTGAAAAAAGATCAATAAAATCAAATCTCTAGCAAAACTGAAAAAGATAAAGGAAAACAGGCAAATTGGGATTATCAGGAGTGAAACAGGATATTACTACATATTGTGCAGCCATTAAAAGCATCCTATATAATAAAAGCTTAATATGCTAAGTGTTCGGTTGGCCATTCAACCAGTCAAAGCATAATATGCTAAGGCCGCTCAACCGCTTGCTATGACGTGCACTGACCACCAGGGGGCAGATGCTCCTACCAATAGGTTAGGTTGCTGCTGGGGTCTGGCCAATCAGGACTGAGTAAGATGGGCCGGACACGCCCTGGAGCCCTCCTGTGGTCCCTCCCCAGCCCCGATCGTGCACTGGTGGGGTCCCTCAGCCTGGCCGGCACCCTCTCACAATCCAGGCTCAGGGACTTCCCCTCCCCCCACCTCCTACCCACTCCACCCCCCCTCACCTGCCCAGGTGTACAAATTTCGTGCACCAGGCCTCTAGTAAGAAAATACTACGCAGTCCCTCCCTGGTTGGCCAACCTCCCGTGTCCTTCCCCAGCCCCAATTGGGTACCAGTGGGGTCCCTCGACCTGGCCTGCACCCTCTTGCAATCTGGGATCCCACAGGCCATGCCGAGGGACCCCACTGGTGCACGAATTCGTGCACTGGGCCTCTAACGTCTTAGATAAAATGAACCGATAACTTCAAAACCATAAATTACCAAAACGCCACCATAAATAGACAAATCTTAGTAGTCCTATAACCATTAAGTAAGTTGAATCCATAATTCAAAAGCTTCTTAATAGAATCCATAGGCTCAGCTACTTTTTTTAAATATAATACTAGAGGCCCAGTGCACAAGATTTGTGCACTTGGTGAGGGGTCCCTCAGCCCTGCACTGGTGTCCCTCAGCCTGGCCGGCACCCTCTCACAATCCAGGCTCAGGGACTTCCCCTCCCCCCACCTCCTACCCACTCCACCCCCCCTCACCTGCCCAGGTGTACAAATTTCGTGCACCAGGCCTCTAGTAAGAAAATACTACGCAGTCCCTCCCTGGTTGGCCAACCTCCCGTGTCCTTCCCCAGCCCCAATTGGGTACCAGTAGGGTCCCTCGACCTGGCCTGCACCCTCTTGCAATCTGGGATCCCACAGGCCATGCCGAGGGACCCCACTGGTGCACGAATTCGTGCACTGGGCCTCTAACGTCTTAGATAAAATGAACCGATAACTTCAAAACCATAAATTACCAAAACGCCACCATAAATAGACAAATCTTAGTAGTCCTATAACCATTAAGTAAGTTGAATCCATAATTCAAAAGCTTCTTAATAGAATCCATAGGCTCAGCTACTTTTTTTAAATATAATACTAGAGGCCCAGTGCACAAGATTTGTGCACTTGGTGAGGGGTCCCTCAGCCCAGCCTGCACCGTCTCGCAGTCCAGGAGCCCTCAGGGGATGTCTGACTGATGGCTTAGCGGCGCTTCTCCTGTGGGAGCACACTGGCCACTGGGGGCAGCTCCTGCATTGAGCGTCTGCCCCCTGGTGGTTAGTGCACATCATAGCAACCGGTCATTCTGCCGTTTGATTTGCATATTAGCCTTTTATTATATAGGATAGTTTAGGTCCCTTTCTTTAAGATGTTCCCCACCCCTTGCTGCTGGGGTCCAGCCAATCAGTACTGAATGAGATGAGCCAGACACGCCCTGGAGCCCTCCTGCTGTCCCTCCCAGGCTGGCTAACCTCCCGCATCCCTCCCCAGCCCCAATTGTGCACCGATGGGGTCCCTCAGTCTGGCCTGCACCGGTTTCGGCCCCATCCCGCAGGACAGGCCAAGGGACCCCACTGGTGCACGAATTCTGCCGAGGGCACGAGGGCGTGATGACCATTTGCATATTAGCTCTTTATTACATAGGATATTTTTTATTGATTTCAGAGAGGAAGGGAGAAGGATAGAAAGAGAGTCATCGATTGGCTGCCTCCTGCATGCCCCCAACTGGGGACTGAGCCCATAACCCGGGCATGTGTTCTTAACCAAAATCAAACCTGGGACTCAGTCTGCAGGTCAATGCTCTATCCACTGAGCCAAACCGGATAGGACAGCTCAGCTGCTTTTACTGGGAAACTCTCCAAATGTTTAAATGAACAATCAACATAATTTTTTACAATCTCTTCCAAAATACAGGAGGGAACAGTTTCAAATTCATTTTATGAAGTCATTATTTCCCTTATAGAAAAACCAAAAAGGGTATCAATACAGAAAACTACAGATTGATATTTCTCATGAATATGGAAGCAAAAAAACTTAAACTGTTAGTAAATTACAATCCAGCAATATATAAATAGAATTTTACACCTTTATCAAATGAGATTTGTTACAGCTATGCAAAACTTCTTTAATATTTGAAAATCATAAAGTACCACAAATGAGAGAGCTTAAAATAAGACATTTATCTCATAGTTCTGGAGGCCAGAAGTTCGAAATGAAGGCATCAGCAGGATCAGCCTCTCTGAAGGCTGCAGAAGACCATTCTCCTTGCCTGTCTAGCTTCTGGCCAGCAAGCGTTTGATAACACTGGGCGTGCAGCTGCTTCCCTCCGGTTTCCGCCTCCGGACCCACAAGTGTTCTTCCCTGGGTATCTGACTCTTGTCTTCAGAAAGACATTCGTCATTGGAGTTAGGGTCCATCTTATCTCAGTGTAACTGCGTTACATCTGCAAAGACCATCAAGTTTTAGGTACCAAGGCTTAGGACTTTAACATGTCTTTCCGGGGGGAACACAATTCATCCCATAACAAAAGCTACAAAAGGAAAATTACGTGATTATATCAATTGATGCTGAAAATTATTTGACAAAATTTAACACTTATAAAAACTCAAAAATTGGAAAAGAGAAAGACTTCCCTCAACTGAGTAAAATGTCTTCAACGGGGGTGGGAAACTTTTCTGCCAGAGACCACTTGGATATTTATAACATCATTCGTGGGCCATACAGAATTACCAACTTAAACATTAGCCTTACCTGAGATGAGCAAAATGACAAGGCTGTTCTGTCCCACTACTCCACAGAGAACTGGAAGTTCTAGCCACACTTTAAGACAAGAAAAAGAATAAACAGCTATACAGGTTCAAGAGAAATAAATGAACCCTATTTGCAGATGACATCATCTACGTAGAAAATCTCAAAGGATTCTTTGCAAAAACTCCTGGACCTAGTAAATGAGTTCAGCAAAATCACAGGGTCCAATATCCACACACAACAATTTTAGATACTTGTAATGAACTTACGAGAATTTTGAGAGGACATACAATGTTCATGGGTTAGAAAGCTCTATAAAGATGTCAGTTCTCCCTAGATTGATTAATAGGTTTAATATAGTTCCTATTAAAATCACACAAAGGCTTTTGTAGACATAATAAAGAATATTTTAAACATGACATTGAAAAGCATAGGAGGTAGAATAGCTAAAATAATCTTGGGGGAAAAAAAGCCTATAATTTAGCCACAGTAATTGTAGCAGTGGTATTTATGGAGGGCTTGACATATAGATGATGTAACGGTATAGAAAACGCAGAAATAAGTCCACACAGATATGCTCAGCTGTTTTGTTTTGTTTTTTATTGAAGTGCAATACCAATTCAGTGGAGGAAGTAAAGTCTTTTTAACAGACAGTCCTAGACATTCATAAGTTAAAAAAAACACAACCTCAACCTAATTTATACAAGAATTTACTCAAAATGGATTTAACTTTGAAATGTAAGACTTTTAGAAGAATACGTGGTAGACATTCTTCTGCACCTAGAGCCTGGTGAACACTTCTTAGGACTGATGCACATCCCTGTGAACATTTTAGGTATGCTACCTTCAGCCTCTATTGTAAAAACACCGTCCTACATAATAAAAGCCTAATATGCACATCGACTGAACGGCAGAATGACCAGTTGCTATGATGCACACTGACCACTAGGGGGCAGACGCTCAACGCAGGAGCTGCCCACAGGCTCCAACCCATGGCGGCGGCAGTAGGGGGCAGGCCGACGAGCAGCAGTGCCAGGCCACCAGCCAAGGCAGGTGCCCAGGAAAGCCCCCCCCCCCCCCCCCCCCCCAGCCCCCAATCGCCCCACCGGTCATCCCACAGATCGGCCCTGATCGCTATTCAGGCCTAGGGACCCTACCTGTGCAGGAATTTTATGCACCAGACCTCTAGTGTATTAAGAAAACTGAAGAAATTGAGCTTCATAAGAACTTGTTATCTGTGAAGACCCGTTAGGAAGATGAAAAGACAAGCCATAAGCTGGGAGGGAATGTTAACAAACCTCGTAAAGGAACATTTCCCCAAAGAGGATCCAGCACAGGAGATGCTGAAGGTCCTTCAGTGTTGGCTGTGTAGACTTCCCCAGGGTGCTGTGCAGGGAAAGGGGGATTGGATAAGGTCACAGACCTCCACAGGTGCTGTGCCCGCGGGGGAGGGGGTAAAGTCACAGGCTTCCCCAGGGTGCTGTGCCGGGGAGGGGGTGGGGGTTGGGTAAGGTCACAGACCTCCACGGGGGCGGAGGGGGTGGCTTCACAGAGAAGGAACCTGCCAAACACCCCTCAGTGAGGTGGCCAAGGCCGTGGCAACACGACTGAGTCAGGTTAATAGTATGTTCTCTATAGACTGTGAAGGCCCCTCAGAATCCCAGAACCCAGTCTAGCCTGTGAGCCAGGCCTATTGGCAGGGAAGGGCACCCTGCAGCACTGGCCGGAATCGGCAGCCTGGGGTCATCGGGAGCAGGAGCCATCAGCCAGGAGGGGTCGAGGGAGACATGAGTGAGTGGGATGTGGTATCCTGATTAGATCCTGGAACAGAAAACAACTATTTTTTAAATGTTCAACCTCGCTGAAACCGGTTTGGCTCAGTGGATAGAGCGTCGGCCTGCGGACTGAAAGGTCCCAGGTTCGATTCCGGTCAAGGGCATGTACCTAGGTTGCGGGCACATCCCCGGTGGGGGATGTGCAGGAGGCGGCTGATCGATGTTTCTGACTCTATCTCTCTCCCTTCCTCTCTGTAAAAAATCAATAAAAAATATATTTAAAAAAAAATAAAAATAAAAAAAAATAAATGTTCAACCTCACTAGCCATTAGTGAAATGTACATTGAGATGTCACTACACACCCTTCAGAACAGCTGACATGGGAGTCGTGGGGTGCTAAGTGCGGGGAGCCGAGGACCCGTCCCCCCTGCGCTTCATGGCCTGCTGCCTGTCGCCCGGGCCTCGGCTTTGACCTGATGGGTTGTCTGGAGAATGGCACCTCCTCCTCCCCCTTCCCTTGTGCCTCCTTACACAGACCTTCTCCAAGGCACTGCTCACTCTCTTCTTTTTTCTCTCAACAACGTGGATACTCTCTTTTGATCTGATTCTCTGTTGTACAGTTCAGATCTACTGTTGCTCCCACTTGTGGATTTTAAAATGTTCATTTATTGTACTTTTTAACTCCAGGATTTTATCTTGTTTCTTTTCTCTTTTAATTTCTTCCTCTCTGACGTGATCATCATACCGTCCTGCTTCACTCGCGCTCTCCTTTCAGTCTGTGGGCTTACGTGTAATCGCTGCTCTGGAATCTCTTTCTGGTCAGTGACACTGGTCATTCTCAAAAAGCAGTTTGCTGCCTCCCCCCGCTCCCATGATAGGTCACACTCTCCTGTTTCTTTGGCATGACTCATCGTTCCTTGTGGAAAAGTGGGCTTTTAGATGCTATCACGCAGCACCTCAGGCACTGCATCCCCACCCGTGTTACTGCTATTGGCTCCTTTATTTGTTTGGTGGCTGGTTATTCTCGTGACCTCTAACTGCTGCCCCTACCCCACCACCGCTGCCCAGAGTCGAGCCTCCGCTGCTGCTCCTCAGGGAGGCACTGCTCTGGGGTGCCATGCTCCTGGGAGAGCAGTGCTGCTAGGGCTCTCTGCTCTCCTGATGACACCAGCTGGTAAGCCCACGGTTGCCTGCCTTTGCTCTGCTAGGACACAGGGCATGCTGGAATTTGTCCTGCGGCACAAGGTCAATTCCTCTGCAAACAAATCCAGTGAACTTGCAGCTTCTCGTCAGAGATGTGCAGGAGGCGGCTGATCGATGTTTCTGACTCTATCTCTCTCCCTTCCTCTCTGTAAAAAATCAATAAAAAATATATTTAAAAAAAAATAAAAATAAAAAAAAATAAATGTTCAACCTCACTAGCCATTAGTGAAATGTACATTGAGATGTCACTACACACCCTTCAGAACAGCTGACATGGGAGTCGTGGGGTGCTAAGTGCGGGGAGCCGAGGACCCGTCCCCCCTGCGCTTCATGGCCTGCTGCCTGTCGCCCGGGCCTCGGCTTTGACCTGATGGGTTGTCTGGAGAATGGCACCTCCTCCTCCCCCTTCCCTTGTGCCTCCTTACACAGACCTTCTCCAAGGCACTGCTCACTCTCTTCTTTTTTCTCTCAACAACGTGGATACTCTCTTTTGATCTGATTCTCTGTTGTACAGTTCAGATCTACTGTTGCTCCCACTTGTGGATTTTAAAATGTTCATTTATTGTACTTTTTAACTCCAGGATTTTATCTTGTTTCTTTTCTCTTTTAATTTCTTCCTCTCTGACGTGATCATCATACCGTCCTGCTTCACTCGCGCTCTCCTTTCAGTCTGTGGGCTTACGTGTAATCGCTGCTCTGGAATCTCTTTCTGGTCAGTGACACTGGTCATTCTCAAAAAGCAGTTTGCTGCCTCCCCCCGCTCCCATGATAGGTCACACTCTCCTGTTTCTTTGGCATGACTCATCGTTCCTTGTGGAAAAGTGGGCTTTTAGATGCTATCACGCAGCACCTCAGGCACTGCATCCCCACCCGTGTTACTGCTATTGGCTCCTTTATTTGTTTGGTGGCTGGTTATTCTCGTGACCTCTAACTGCTGCCCCTACCCCACCACCGCTGCCCAGAGTCGAGCCTCCGCTGCTGCTCCTCAGGGAGGCACTGCTCTGGGGTGCCATGCTCCTGGGAGAGCAGTGCTGCTAGGGCTCTCTGCTCTCCTGATGACACCAGCTGGTAAGCCCACGGTTGCCTGCCTTTGCTCTGCTAGGACACAGGGCATGCTGGAATTTGTCCTGCGGCACAAGGTCAATTCCTCTGCAAACAAATCCAGTGAACTTGCAGCTTCTCGTCAGAATCGCGTCTGAGGTCAGTGTTGGCTGTCATTGTCTCTCCTGCCCACAGTGAGCCCACAGTCTCGGCTGCGTCTCCCTTAGACCTACAGGGGTTCTCTCCCTGCCCTTCCCTACACCCCCTTCTGGGGGCGCCTTTATGTCAGAACTTATCCCTTTACAAATGGAGTCAGTTCCTTTGGGAAGAGAGTAGCAGCTCCCTGCTTTAAGACTGTTTCTCCTGAGGGCGGGGGGCGGGGGGCACCCTGAGGAACACCTGCTTTCTGGGGGGTGCGCTCTGTGGGGGCAAGGCCCGAGCAGCTGGAGATCCTCGGCTCGCCTCACCTCACAGGACCACACGCACGCGGGGAAGGGCTCCTCCCGCTGTCCGCAGCACGTCGTTCCCAGGCATAGTCCGTTCCACGGTGGGGTTGAGCCCAAGGAAGCCCCAAAGCTCAGTGCTCACCTGTGACTTAACCTCCGCAACAGGTACAGGGCAGGCAGGGAAGTGCTGGTGCCCTGCCCAGGGTGGGGCCTGCTTGTGGCAGCGAGGGGGAGCAGGGGGGTGTCGTTCGGAGGCTGCAGACCTGCTCTTCCTGCTACATTGGCAGGACCTTTTCCAGAGGGTTCAATGGTTATTTTAACACGTTTCGCCAGTCTCACTAGGGAGCAGATTAGCAGAGCACACTCGTACATGCTGAGCTGCTCTGAAAATAAATGAGCAATTTCATAAACATGAAATACATACTTGTATGACCCAACAGTTGCACTTCTAAGCATTTTCCCCAGAAGAATGAAAACCTATGTCCACACAAAAATCTGTGCCCAGATATTCATAGCAACTGTTTTGTAATAACCAAAAACTGGAGACAAGGCGGACGATGTCCGTGGGCAGTGGTCACACAAGCTGTGGCTTATTAGATAGGAATGAAAAGGGAAGACTGTCAGTCATGCTGATTTTAAAGGGACACATGCGGTGTGACGTGTGGAAGGGACTCCTATCTATGTCACGTTCTCAAAATGACAGAGTCGTGCAGACAGTGTTCGCAGTCGGTGGGGCAGGGGGGTGACCTCATGGTGCGGCAGGAGGGGCTCTTCCGTTTGGAGTCTTGGGGGGAGGGGGGCGGGCAACACAGGAGTCACTGGCCTGTGAAGTGGCAGGTGCACCCTTTCGGTCCACGGTGATTTCCTGGATTTAATACTGTTCTCTGGTGATGTCAGATGCAACCAGTGGGGTGAACTTGACCTCTTTACTATTTTTTATTAGCTTTATTGAGATATAATTCACATATTAAAATGGACAATTTAGTGATTTTTCATATATCCACAAAGTTGTGCCTCCATCACTACAGTTAGTTTTTAAACATTTTCTTTACGCCAGTAAGAGATGCCATGCTTGCCCTAACTGGTTTCACTCAGTGGATAGAGCGTCGGCCTTCGGACTGAAGGGTCCCAGGTTTGATTCTGGTCAAGGGCATGTACCTTGGTTGCGGGCACATCCCCAGTAGGGGGCGTGCTGGAGGCAGCTGATCAATGTTTCTCTCTCATCGATGTTTCTAACTCTCTATCCCTCTCCCTTCCTCTCTGTAAAAAATCAATAAAATACTTTTTTTTTTTAAAAAGAGACGCCATGCCCGTTGGCTCGCCATCACCCCCAGTCCTGCCATCTTCACTCCCTGCCCCTCCACCAAGGCCACCTCTGATCTACTTTCCGTCTCTATAGGTTTCCCAATGCTACACATGTCAGATGCATGGAATCATACAATAGGCCATCTTCCGTCATCCACGTAGCGTGTATCAGTACTTCATTCCTTATGTACCATGTTTTATCCATCATCACTTGATGGGCATTTGGGCTGTTTCCACTGTTTATTATGAAAATGATGCTATGATCATTGGTCCAATTTGTGGGATATCCTTTCATTTCGCTTGGATATATAATTAGGAATAGAATTTCTGGGTTGTTTAGTAACTTTGTATTTAACATTCTCATAACTGCTAGACTGTTTTCCAAAGTGAATACACTTTATTTTTCCATCAGCTATGTGTGAGCCTTCTGATTTCTCCACATCCTTATCATAACTTACTGACTTCTTTATTGCAGCATACTGGTGGGTGGGCAGTGGGGCTTCTTGGTTTTGATTTTGTGTGTTTTTTAATCCTCGCCCAAGGATATATTTTTATCGCTTAGAGAAACATTGATGTGAGAAACATCAATCGGTTGCCTCCCACATGTGCCCTGACTGGGGATTGGACTCAAAACCTTCTGGTGTGCACCACAACATTCCAGCGACTGCACCGGGCCAGGGCCCCTCAGGGTGGTTCCGATTGCTGTTTCCCTAGTGACGTTGAATATCATATAGTTATTGACCGTTTGTGTTCTTCTGAAGAGATGTCCTTTTGGATATTTTTGCTCTTTTTATTTTTTTTCTAATTAAATCTTTATTGTTCAGATTATTACAGTTGTTCCT
>NW_005370273.1:442937-461592 GCF_000412655.1 Myotis brandtii
GGGGCAAGACTTGCTTCAGTGGGGCTTTGGTGCTCACTGAGTCTGCCCCCTGAGTGTGTCCTTTATGAATCTGAGAAGTTGTAATCTGGATGGTCCCACTCTGACCACTGGGTACACTGGCTCCTGGATCTCTAAGGAGGTGCTAATCTAGCCTCTGCCTGAGGCTACCCAGCAGGAGCTCAGCTGTGAAGCAATGCAAGTTGCCCTGGGGCCTTGGGCCAGCTGCAGTTTGTTAAGTAATTTTCAGATTGCAAAGGGCCAGGCCTTTCATATGCAAAAGCCGGCGCACAGCTTGGGTGGGGCGGGGGTCCCAGGGGATCAACAGGGCAGAGCAAGCAGCTATGGCTGCCCTCAGAGACCCCGCTTCTCAGTGTCCCGGTAATCGCTGCAAGCACCTCTGAGAGAAAGCTGTCCTCGAGTTCCGACCGATGCCAGACAGTCCAGTTTCTCCCGTATGAGTCTGGGTCCCCAGAGACTCGCCGGGAACTGGAGCTCAGAGCTTGAGACTCCCTACCGATTGAAAAAGACAACCGTGTCCTCAGCCGCCAACCCTCTCCGCATGCGCCTCTGTACCTCTGTATTTTACTTCCGCACCACACCTCCTCTGAGTCTCGGTATGCTTTTCTCTTTCCTTCTAGTTGTAGAATTTCCACTCAGACAGTCTTCCTGTGGTTCTGTGGATGATGTGTTTTGTCTTTTAGTTGTATTCTTGAAGTGGTTGTGCGAGGCAGCAATCTCCGATGTTTACCTATGCCGCCATCTTGATTTTTCTCTTCTGTTTTTGCCCTTTTTAATTGGTTTGTCATTTTATTGCTGAGTTGTAATTCTTCGTGTGTTCTACCTAAAAGTCCCTTATCAAATATATCTCTACTGTCTCTGCAATTTCTTGTGAGTCTTTATTTCAAACTGAAAATGTATGTAAACGCTTACAGTGGGATCCATAAGCACATCTAAAATGTGGTGCCTATCGGGTCAGTTCTGTGTCAGCGTTGTGGTTGTGGTGTACAAAACTGCAGCACAGTATTCTTTTGAGTAATTCCGAAGCATTGGGGGAAACTGGGTGAGACGACACAGTATCTCTGTTACTCCGTACAGCTGCATGTGAATCTACAATTACCCCAAAAAGTTTAAAAATTGTTTAATCATATTCACGCTAATATTTGCCTGCTACGTAGGGTTTTGGGTTTTTTTTAATTGATGAACTTTCTAGAGCCGTTTTAGGTTCACAACAAAAACAGAAAGTGCAGAGATTTCCCATGCACCCCTGCCCCCCACGCAGAGCCTCCCACTAACAGCCCCACCGTGGGCACCGTCATCACCACAGCTCACCAGGCGGGCCTGCACTGGCACCGTCGTCAGCTCACCAGACGGGCCTGCACTGGCACCGTCGTCAGCTCGCCGGAGGGGCCTGCACTGGCACCGTCGTCAGCTCGCCGGAGGGGCCTGCACTGGCACCGTCGTCACCACAGCTCACTGTGTGCATCAGGGCTCAGTGCTCGTGGTGTGCATTCTTTGGGTTTTGACAAATACATAGTGGGTGTTTGGTTTTTTTTAAGAATTTTTAAAATAATTTTTAAATTTAAAAAAAACACTTTTTGTCATACTACACAATTCTGATTACTGGACTTTTCTACCCAAATTTAAATGTTATACAGATTTGATTCCTGTGATTTCTTCAAGACCTGGTAGCACTGTGGAGCCTCTGAGGACGTCTTGCCCAGCTCCCCACCTGCTTGCGAGCATCACACATGAGCGAGGCTTCTGCCCACTGAGGACCATTTCCCTCTTTTAAGAAAGTAGAATAATAACTTGCCGTCTTTTGAACTCACTAGATCAGCAGAGCCTGTCTTTCAAGCATTCTTAGTGATGGACAAAGAGCTTTTACTCATGTTGTGACCTCTATTCCTAATGGCTTAAATGCAAAGGATTTATATTTAAAGACATTTAAGTAAAGGAATTCTTTTGTTTCTTATTGTCTAAAGTTTTACATATGTCTTTTTTTTTCTTCCCATTGACCCCCCCCCCCCCCCCCCCCCCCCCCCCCAGCTCCCATCCCCAAGGGCAAGCCCCCACCACCCAGTGTCTGTGTCCTTTGGTTCTGCTAGTTGCATGCATACAAGTCCTTTGGGTGATCTCTAACCCTCCCCCAAGGAAATTCTTGATAGAATAGTTGCACTTAAGGATTTTACTTTCTGGAAATTGATTGTGCTCTGTTTTTTCATGTTCCAGAGGAGAAGAAAGCCATGCTGCAGGAAATCGCCAGCCAAAAGGGAGTGTCCTGTCGTGCCCAAGGCTGGAAAGTCCACCTCTGTGCTGCCCAGTTGCTACAGCTGGTAGGTGGGGGTGGGGCTGGGCCCGCGAGGAAGGCGCGGTGCTGCAGGTGCGCGTTCCCGCCGAGGTTCTCCTGAGCGATCCAAAGCATCCTCAATCGCATGGCGCTGAGATAATTGGTAGGGCGTGCCCATTCCTGTGTCTGCTTCATACGTGTAATTATGATCTAACTATATCTTAGTTCTGGTTCGCAGAACCAAAGCCTATGTGCACCTCTGGTGTGAGACCTGCAGTTCAGCTCAGTGACCTGAAACGGCCTCAGACGGCCCACTGTGCACCCTCCCCGCTCTGCTCTTCCCCGGCCACTAGGCACGGTCCCCACTGCTCACTGCCCTGTGGGAGCCCTGGCTCCCTCCCCCTCTGACACTACAGAGCCTGCCTGCTGCAGCCGCTGCGTGCGCACTGGGTCCTGAGGACAACCCTCCTGGCCCTGGGGCCCCGCGAGGTGCAGTGTCCTCCCCCTGGGCTGGGAGTGTATTGGCTAGTAAACTGCTCTTGATCCCATCTGTCCAGTGTTGGTGAGGGTCGCGGTTTCAGCCATTTCCAGAACCCTGGGGCGGGGGTCTCCTCTTCACCAGCGAGGGAAGGGCGCAGGGAAGCAACCGCCTCAGGAGTCTCACCATCGCTGGAGTAGCTGGGACCCGACTGTGGTTTTGTGTGTGAATGGGGCGGGGCTAGTTCTTACTTCACAGAGAAGCACGTGTCTGTGCACCATGTGGACTTGTTTCCCAGAGGAGTTTATCCAGGGCAGTGTTTAATCCTTGCCCAGCCCACGGGGCTCAGTGAGTGAGCGGTGACCTACAAACCAGGAGGTCACAGTTTGATTCCCAGTCAGGGCACATGCCCGGGTTTGGGGCTCGATCCTCCGTGGGGGGCGTGCAGGAGGCAGCCAATCAATGATTCTCTCTTATTGATGTTTCTATCTCTTTCTCCTTCCTTCTCTGAAATCAATAAAAAAATATATATTTTTTAAAGTTATCCTTACCCTAGCCAGTTTGGTTCAGTGGATAGAGCATGAGCCTTTGGACTGAAGGGTCCCGGGTTCGATTTGGGTCAAGGGCACATACCTCTGTTGCAGGCTTGATCCCTGTGCAGAGGCAACCAATCAATGTGTCTCTCACATCAGTGTTTCTCTCTGTCTCTCCTCCTCCCTTCCACACTCTCTCAAAAAATCAATGGGGAAAATATCCCTGGGCGAGGATTAACCAAAAAAAATTACCCTTGAATATGGACTCTGAATTACAGCAGATTGTATTGTAAGTTGTTACTGATCACTTTCGTCATTGAGAGAACAGCTCACACCAGTTTAAAAAGGTGGTTCAAGGTGGTTTATTTGCCTTGGTGGTGTTCCTTGAGCTTTTCAGACAAAAGCATTTCTGAGGTCCCACTGTCACCGCCTTGTGTGTTGCAGACGAATCTAGAGCACGACGTTTATGAAAGGCTCACCACCCTCCAGGAAGGGATCATCCCCAAGAAGAAAGCGGCGACGGACGACGACCTGCACCGCATCAACGAGCTCATCCAGGTGGGAGCGAGCTCTTCCTTCCTCCTCACCCGCTTGCTTCTCCCTTTCTCTCCTACAGCCACTCCTTTGTTTATCAAAAGCTTATTCACTTCAGCCTGCATTACCAAGAAACACTCAAACATTTTCTGTGTGAAAGCCTCAAAGTGTCTCAGTCCACAGATGGAG
Source organism: Myotis brandtii (assembly GCF_000412655.1). Taxonomy (NCBI): domain Eukaryota; kingdom Metazoa; phylum Chordata; class Mammalia; order Chiroptera; family Vespertilionidae; genus Myotis; species Myotis brandtii. Next base: position 446,959 of record NW_005370273.1, read on the forward strand.
ACGTTCTTTAAAGCCGAGGCACCTCACGATGACTGACTCACAGTGGCCTGTCTTTTGTTCCAGGGGAACATGCAGAGGTGTAAGCTGGTGATGGATCAGATCAGCGAGGCCAGAGACTCCATGCTGAAGGTTCTAGATCATATAGACCGTGTCCTGAAGCTTCTCAACAAGAATGGGACTGTCAAGAAGGTATCGAAACTGAAGCGAAAGGAAAAAGTCTAGACCCAGGAGTCAGGGCTGTGGAGACGGAGTTTATGAAGAAAGATGCGGGGCGGCGGAGGGTTTGGTTATCTTCCAAGTGGAACATTGAAATAAAGGAAGCGTTCCTTAACGCCCAGCCCTGGCATCAGTGTCACGGAGGATCAGAGCTGAGCTGACTCCTCAGTGCACTGTCATCAGGGACTCCTGGGCCCAGGGGCTGCCTACTGGAATCAGTGGACGGTGATGGCTGGATTTGTCAGCTTTCCGGTTTAAAACTGTTTACCTGATGAGTCCTGTCGGCCCGTGCTGAGCCTGGGCTGGGAGTAGCCCCTGGACCGCTGTTCTCATCCACACAGAAGCCCCCCTCCCGCTGTCTTGATTCTGTCCACCTTTCTCAGCTGCGCCATGGCACTGAGAACGGCACATCTCACACTCTAAGGGGTTTGAACTATCAATTATTGTCATTTTTAAGAACCATTTCAAAGTGAAACTATTCTATTGTCTGTCCTGCGTGTGTCCATTGGGTTTTGTGGAGGCTCGGAGCAGGCAGCACCACGAATGGCCCTGAGGTCCCCGTTCTGAAGTGGCTCTTGGTTGTCTGTGCTGCTGCGGCCGGTGTGACGCCATCAGCTGTATGTACCACACATCTCCCAAGGTCAATAAAGGACTCGCGGAGTTTTGTACATGAGCATCTGAGTGGTTTTAGAGTCAGTGCTGTGCTGAACGCCACTGGCAATGCTGACCCCCTGGTCTTGTGGTCATAGTTACCTGCTTCCTGGTAACTAGCTCGACGGGTGCGGTAGCCCAGGCCTCCCTGCGCACCAGCACCCTGTCTCCTGCCCAGCCGGGGGTTCTGCTGGCTACACCTGTAGTTCCAGTTGCCACCTTGGGGCTGGCACTCCTCCCTGTGCCCTGATCTCAGCAGACTTGAGACCGTCGGTGCCGATGCTGCCCAGGCCTCCCTGAGCAGCCTTCCTAGACCTGGAGTGGGAAGGTCTCACCTGGGGAGGGCTGAAGGAGAAGCTTTTGGCTTCTGGTTCGGACGCAGGCCTGCACGCCCTTGGGAAGAAGTCCTTGGAGCAGGCGAGCTGCTCCCCCTGGGGCTCCGTGGGGCGTGGAGCCCACGTGGAAAACACTGCTGCTTGTTATGCCACCGGCTGGTGTGCCTGCTGAGGAGCGCTCCCCGGCTTGGCTCCGCTCCGTGCACATTGCCCTGTGGCTGGTGGGGGTGCTGGCCAGTGAAGGGCAGTCTCGGGTATTAGGGACCCTGCTTCACAAGCCTGTTCTCCAAAGGATCAGCCCCTTCATTTAAACAAGACTTAGGTGACCTGTCAAAGGACGCCCGGCAGCGCAGGCCTCGCTGTCAGCGCAGGTAGAACAAGTGTCGGTTTGCCTCCACCTTTTGAGGGAGCACAGTCAGAAGTTGGGAGAGCGGGGGTGCATCTTGCCTTTGTGCACAACATTATTAAACAGTTTTGTTGAAAACTAACTGGTATACAATAAACTAAACATTTTAAAGTATGAAATTCAGTTTGATATTTGTTTATACCCATGAAAGCACCAAAAGCAAAATAGTCAACTTGTCTATGAGACCCATAAGTTTCCTTGTACCTGTGACTTCTCTCTCTTGCCCTTAACTGCCTCCCCAATTTCGGCTAATGTGCTTTCTGTCGCTCTCGTGTGCATTTTCTGGGATGTATGAATGGGATCATCCAGTATATTATTTTTTATGGGAAGTAGTCTGGCTTTTTTTACACAGTGTAATGGAAAGCTATACTGAGTTATATTCATGTTGCTAGTTTCAAGAGTTCATTGCTTTTTTTAATTAAATTTATTGAGGTGACGTTGATCATTGCTTTTTATTGCTGATTAGCGAGCATTCCATCGTATGGCTGTCCCACAGCTTGGTTCCCCGTCACCAGTGAAAGGCACTCTGGTGGCGGTGGTGGTCATTGCAGATACAGCCGTCCACGCATTCTGCTCTGTTTTAACCCTCACCCAAGGTTATTTTCCTATTGACTTTTAGAGAAAGTGGAAGGGAGGGAGGAGGAAGGGAAAGAGAAACATCTATGAGAGACACATCAATTGGTTACCTTCCACATGCACCCAGACCCGGGCCAAGGATCAAGCCGGTAACGGGAATATGTGCCCTTGACCAAGAATCGAACCCACAACCCTTTGGTCTGAGGGCTGTCGATCTAACTGCTGAGCCAAACCAGCTAGGACTTGCATACAGCCTTTTTTTTTCCTTAACTGATTTTAATAGTATGACTTAAAACCCCTATACTTCATATAATCATTATGCAAAATACACAGATGAATAGTCTTAAAATATAAAATAAATAAGCAAGACATGAAAATAGGCAGGTTTCCATTAAAATAAATGAAAATTGTTTTACAAAAGAAAACTTTGCCTTCGTATCCTTTGAAGAAGAGAAATCATTTAAACAATATTCAAGTTTGTTAAGCAAGTTTTTTAAGTATTATAAAATATTTAACTTTTTATACATATTTATTTTTTAATTGATTTCAGAGAGGGAGAGATTGAAACATCAATAATGAGAATCATTGATCAGCTGCCTCCTGCACACCCCCTATTGGGGATTGAGCCCGCCACCCTGGGCATGTGCCCTGATGGGATTGAACCATAACCTGGTTCATAGGTCAACGCTCAACCCCTGAGCCACACCAGCCAGGCAAAATGTTTAACTTTCATAAGCTGCAAGGTCTATGTTGTTCCCCAAATTTTTCATATAAACTGAACTTTCAAAACTGCAACACCCGCTGAGCTGGGTTCTAAGGCGGTCAGGTTCTTGAACATTTTTCTTTGCATTTCTAACATTTCTTGTGCTTGTTTTAGAGAATGGCTGTGAAGCCCCCAATGTGGTCAGATGGCATTGAGCATTGCAGGATGTCCTCAGAAGCACCTTCCACGTTTGGGGTTGTATCTTTTTTGCATCTGTTTCTCCCTTCAGCTCTGATTCCACTTGTATTCTGTGCAGACTTGTTTACCTTTTGTTGATCTTCAAAAGTAACATCGACATCCTCTGCAGCTTCCTTCATGGTAGCCACCAGCTAAGCTTTTAGTTGGTGATTCTGTTAGTTGTGCTCTCCAGGAATTTATGACCAGGAGGTAGTGCTGAGAAGTCCAGATATTAAGGGCTGTTGGTCCAGAAAACTACAATTCAAATACTTATTTGAAGATTAGAAAGAATTGGAAATGTATTTGAGATAAGACTTGGATTTGGCATCTGTTTATAGTGAAAAAGAAAAATAAACCTGGAAAAACGTGTTAATCCATCTGCTTGGATTAGAAAATCGTATTTTTTTTAAACCTAGAAATTTCAGAAGCTCATTTTTAAAATGCTATTTCATTTTCAGCTACTTTGTCAGAGTAATGTAGACACCACTTAGAGTTTAAAAGTTATTTGGAGGCTATCTGACCCAGCCGAGCCCAGGGTGAAATTGACACCTTTGAAAGGCATTTTCCGTACTTTTTTGTCATATAGCACAGATCCACAAAACTAAATGAAACAAATGTATAGCTTCATAAATTCTTAAAAGAACAATTTTGAAATTACTCCCCAAGGTAAGGCATAGAATTTTGCTGTTGTCCATGGAAAGCCACCGTTGCCGATGCAGTACTGAGGAGTCCCCAGTTTGGGGGTGGTGATTGGAGACTCCAGTGAAAATGGCTTAACTGTGGATTAGCACACTGTTTAGTAGGAGGGCTGTGGGGCAGCTCAGGGGAGCAGCCTGGCCAGGGGCCCAAGGTGGGGAGGGTCACAGTTTAGCTCCAGTGAGCCAGCCCCGCCCACGCAGGTGGGACAGCGCCAGCACCCAGGGGCATGCCCAGTTCAGCCAGAACTGGAAGTGTGCTCTGCTGAGACGCAGGTGAAGCTGACTTACCTAGCACAGAGTGCCTGCCCCCATCCCTGATTGGCCCACTTCTATGCAAATGAGGACTCCAAGTCTTCACAGCTTGATTAATCCAAATAGCACTGCCCTGATTGGTAGGATGGAACTGCTCTGATTGGATGGTGAAGATGCAAATAAGGATATAGCTGTGCAGCTCCAATTGGACAGGGAAGACCAAGTTCTACTGGTCAAATTCTATCCTAGGGACTGCTTTCTAAGGGTCAACTCCTAGCGCAGGAGCACGTGCAGGAGGCCAGGAGGCTGGCAGCCCAGTCTGGGTTTTCCCTAGAATGCAGCCTGGGCGAGGGACCGCTGTAAACAATGGCTGCCAGATCTGGCTACAAATTTGAGCCCAATTAACCACAGGTGTCTTTTAGCAGCCAACATTAGTCACCTCAGAAGCCCTGAAACTGCTCTACCCCAATCACAACCCCTGTGACCCTCCAAAATAGCCAGTATCTTGACATTTTTTAAGTAACCAATTTTATTGTGGTATAATATTGCATGAAGTAAAATACCTAAGTCTTAAGTATACCATTTTATGTATTTTGACAAATATATATACCCATAGCCAACATCTGCGTGAAGACGCATGACATCACCAAAACTCCAGGAAGTGCCCCTTTGTAGTCAGTACACCTCTGCCCCACCCAAGGGCAACAACACTGGTCTCTCATGGGTTTGTCTGCCCTTGCACTTCATGTAAATGGAATTATCCCATCAATACTTATTTGTGTCTGGCTTTTATACTCAACATAACCTGAGATTCAAACATTTGTTTTATGTATTATAATTTCCTTTTACTGCTGAGTGAGACTATGCAACCATTTGTTTATTCATTTCCCTATTAAAGGACCTACAGCTTCCAGGTATCGACTATTATGAATAAAGCTGTTATAAACATTTGCATGCAGGTTCTTGTGTGGAAATAAATTTTCAAGTCAGTTGGGTAAAAACCGGACTGTGGGTCATAAGGTGAAAAGAAACTGCCTTCCAAAGTGACGGCCCCATTTTGCGTTCCCACCAGCAGTAAGGAGTTTCTGTTGCTCACATTGGCCAACGTTTAGTGTTGTCCTTGATTTGTAGTTCATCCATTTTAATAGGTGTGTAGTGGCATCTCACTGATTCTATTTGTAGTTCCCTAATGATATATGATGTTAAGCATTTTATATGTTCCTTGGCCATTTTTATATTGTTTTTTTATATATTGTTTGTTTTCTGATTGTGTTTGAAGAGAGTACTTTATATATTTTGTATATCAGTCCTCCTTCAGATGCGTTTTGCAAATATTTGCTCACTGTCTCTGGCTTATCTTCTGAAGAGCAGAAGTTTTTTATTTTAATAAATTACAACATCAGGTTTTTTCTTTCATGGGTTGTGCTTTTGAGTTATACCTAATGACTCATCACCAAACCCAAGATGATCACCTATGTTTTGTTACAGGCTTTGTTGTTGTTAGTCCTCACCCGAGGACACTTTTCCATTGCTTTTCAGAGAGAGTGAGGAGGGACGGAGAGAGGGAGGGAGAGAGAGAAAGAGAAGAGAGAGAAACATCAATGTGAGAGAGACACACAATGACTGGTTGCCTCCTGCATGCGCCCGGGAGCAAACCCGCAACCCAGGTACATGTCCTTGAACAGGAATGGAATCCGTGACCCTTCCATGCACTGGACGGTGCTCTAACCATTGAGCACACCAGCCAGGGCTTATAGGCTTTTTTATAGTTTTGTGATTTACAAAATGGATCATCACTTTGAGGTAATTTTTGTTAGAGTGTAAGTCTGTGTTAAGATTTATTTATGTTTTGCTGTGACAATCTGTTGGAAAGTCTTTTTTCTGCAGTAAATTATCCCAGCAGTCTGTTTATGTGAAAGCTTGTGTCTGGACTCAGTTATATTCCCCTCATCTATGTCTAGACTTCCACTACCACACACTATCGTATCTACTGAAACTGTTAAGTTAGTTGTGAAACTGGGAAGTGTGAGTTCTCCATTTTGTTACTTTTTAAAAGATTGTTCTAGCTGTTCTGCATTCCTTAGATTTCCAGGCAAATTTTAGGATCTGCCTGTCAATTTCTGCAAAAATGTCATTGGAAATTTTGAAGATATATTGAGTCTATAAATTTTGGAAATTTTTCCACCTTTCCAGTCTTCTGGCCATGATCATAGCTTGTTTTTCTATTAATTTAGTACTAATTTAATTCCTTTCAATAGGGTTCTGTAGTATTCAGAGTAAAAGCTTTTTGTTCAACTCATTCCTAAATTTTATTATTTTTTTATTGATTGATTTTTAGAAACAGAGGAAGGGAGAGAAAGAGAGAGAGAGAGAGAAAAACATCGATTTGTTTTTCTCCCTAATCATGCCTTCATTGGTTGCTGCTTGTATGTGCCCTGACTGGGGGTCACTCCATAATCTTGATGTTTGGACGACGCTGTCATCAGCTGAGCCCGGCCAGGGCCTCACTTTATTATTTTGATGCTGGTGTAACTGAAATTGTTTTCTTAATTTCATTTTTGTTTACTCATTACTACTGTACACATACAATTGATTTTTTAATACTGTATTTTTTATTTATTTGAAACAGTTTGAAATATAATTTACAACCAATACAATTCACCTATTTAAAGTATATAATTCAATGTTTTTTATATATTGCATTACTAATTTTGAAATTGTAAAAAATATATAACACAAAATTTGCCATTTTAATCACGTTAAGTATACAATTTTGTGGCATTAATTACATTATGCAAACATTACCAGTATCTATATCCAAAGTGTTTTTATTGCCCCTGTGTAATCATTGAGCAATAATTCCTCATTCTCCCTAACCCAACCCCTGATAATCTCTAAACTATTTCCTGTCTCTATGTATTTGCCTAATTTAGGTAACTTATATAGGTGGATTCATGCGATATTTGTCCATTTATGTCTGGATTATTTCATTTTGCATAAGATTTTATTAGGTTTATCCAGGTTGTAACATGAATCAGAACTTTATTCCCTTTTCTGTCTTAATAAATTCCTTATATGTATGTATGTATCACTTTTTATTTTATCCATTTATCAATTCATAGACACTTTGATTGTTTTTACCTTTTGGCTATTGTATACTGTATACTGACATCACTGAATAGATCTTCTAGACCAGTGGTCGGCAAACTCATTAGTCAACAGAGTCAAATATCAACAGTACGACGATTGAAATTTCTTTTGAGAGCCAAATTTTTTAAACTTAAACTATATAGGTAGGTACATTGTTATTACCTTAATTAGGGTACTCCTAAGCTGGCCTTTGCTAAAAACATCCTCAATCTGATTGAGGTACGTTCACTGAGGTTGACCCCTTCCAACTCTCCCATCCACACTCGTCTTGTATACTTGTTTCGTCTATCTTTTGTCACCAGCGCGCAATTTGCGGATGCGACTAGCACTAACCAGTGCACAATGCGACTGCTGACTGACTGGCTCACTCAACTCATGCATGAATCACGCGTGCCTCCCCCGCGCTGCATATCCCGCGGCCCGCCTGCACCGTGTCTCCCCGATGCCCGACCGACCGACCGCCCAACCGACACCCCCCACTTCTTCTAACGCCACTGCTTCAAAATAGACTCGCCCAGGCCGAAAACCGACTTCTGCGCATGGGCCATGAAGTTTCAATTGCACTGTATTTGCGCGCCCGCACGTGGTATTTTGTGGAAGAGCCACACTCAAGGGGCCAAAGAGCCGCATGTGGCTCGCAAGCTGCGGTTTGCCAACCACTCTTCTAGACAAAAAAAGCAAACAGGAAACAACCCTAAATGACACACTATATCTCCTGGATTTAATTGACATGTACAGAACATTTCAACCCAAAGCTACAGAATATACATTCTTCTCTCAAGTGCACAGGGGACATACAACACATGTTAGGATACAAAGTAAGTCTCTACAAATTCAAGAGCATTCAAATTATATCCAGCATCTTCTCGGATCACAATGGCATGAAACTAGAAATCAACTACAATAAAAACACCCCAAAACATTCAAACACATGAAGGTTAAATAGCATGTTATTACATAAATAGTGGGTTACCAATGAGATCAAGAAAGAAATAAAAAACTTCCTGGAAACAAACGAACATGTACAAAAACAAAAACAAAGAAACACACCACGGAAATCTATGGGATACAGTGAAAGCAGTCCTGAGAGGGAAGTCCATAGCACTATAGGCCTACCTAAAAAAACAAAATTTTGTAATAAGTTATTTAACCCTACAATTTAAAAATTAGAAAAGCCCAGAGTAAGAAGAAGGAAGGATATAATAAAGATCAGAGTGGAAATAAATTACATAGATACCAAAATAAAGCAAAACAAACAAACAAACAAAAAAACAACAATATAAAGATCAACAAAACCAAGAGCTGGTTCTTTGAAAGGAAAAGCAAGATTGATGAACATCTAGCCAGGCTCACCAAGAAGCAAAGAGAGAGGACCCAAATAAACAAAATCATATATGAAAGAGGTGAAGTAACAACCAATCCCACAGAAATACAAAGGATTAGGAAATAATACTATGAGCAACTACCCCCTACTGGGATGTGCCCACAACCAAGGTACATGCCCCCGACTGGAATCGAACCCAGGACCCTTCAGTCCGCAGGCAAACGCTCTCTCCACTGAGCCAAACCAGTTATGGCAAGACTAATGAATCTTTATCCAGACTCATCAAGGAAAAAAGAAAGAGGACCCAAACAAAATCAGACATGAAAGGTAAAGTAACAACTGACACCACAGAAATTAAAAGGATTGTAAGAAAGTACTATTAACAACTATATGCCAACAAGCTGGACAACCTGGATGAAGTGGACAAATCCCTAGAAAAATACAATCTCCCAAAACGGAATCAGGAAGAAGCAGAAAACCTGAATAGGCCGATAACAACTGATGAAATAGAAGCAGTAATGAAAAACCTCCCAGCAAACAAAAGCCCGGGTCTGGACAGCTTCACAGGGGAATTTTATCAAACATTCAAAGAAGAACTAACACCTATCCTCCTCAAACTATTCCAAAAAATACAAGAGGAACACTTCCAAGCTCTTTTTACAAGGCCAGCATTACCTAATTCTAAAAACAGATAAAGATGCTACAAAGAAAATTTAGGCCAATATCCCTGATGAACATAGATGCTAAAATCCTCAATAAAATATTAGCAAATTGGATCCAGCAATATATTAAAAAGATCATACACCATGCTCAAGTGGGATTTATTCCAGGGATGCAAGGCTGGTACAATATCTGAAAATCAACAAATGTGCTACATCACATAAACTTAAAGAAAAATCACAGGATTATATTAATAGACACAGAAAAAGCGCTCAACAGAATCCAACACTGACATTTTATAAAAACTCTCAGCAAAGTGGGAATAGAGCAGCAGTTCTCAACCTGTGGGTCGCAACCCCTTTGGAGGTCGAACGACCCTTTCACCGGGGGTGCCTAAGACCATCGGAAAAAACATAAGTTCAATTTGTAACAATGAAAATACATCCTGCATATCAGATATTTATGATTCATAACAGTAGCAAAATTACAGTTATGAAGTAGCAACGAAAATAATTTTATGGTTGGGGGTCACCACAACATGAGGAACTGTATTAAAGGGTCGCGGCATGAGGAAGGTTGAGAACCACTGGAATAGAGGGATCATCCCTCAACATAATAAAAACCATATGTGACAAATCTACAGCCAAGATCATACTCAATGGGCAAAAACTAAAACCACTTCCCCTAAGAACAGGAACAAGACAGGGATGCCCACTCTCACCACTCCTGTTCGATATAGTACTGGAAGTCCTAGCAACAGTGATCAGACAAGAAAAAAAATAAAAGGCATCCAAATTGGCAAGTAGAAAGTAAAACTGTTACTATTTGCAAATGATATAATATTGTACATAGAAAATGCTAAAGACCACCAAAAACTACTAGATTTAATAAATTAATTCAGCATTCTAGTAGGATACAAAATTATCACCCAGAAATTGATGGCATTTTTATACACCAATAATGAACTCTCAGAAAGAGAAACTTTTAAAAAATCTCATTTACCATTGCACCAAAAAAATAAAATACTTAGGAATAAACTTAACCAAGTAGGAAAAAGACCTGTACTTGGAAAACTATAGGACACTGAAAGAAGAGATAGAGGAAGATATAAACAAGTGGAAGGATATACTAGTATTGTGTTCATGGATTGGTAGAATTAATATCATTAAAATGTCCATACTACACAAAAAAATCTATAGATTCAATGCAATCCGTATCAAAATACCAATGGCATTAAAAAATACCAAAGGTTGCCCTAACGGATTTGGCTTAGTGGATAGAGCATCGGCCTGCGGACTCAAGGGTCCCAGGTTTGATTCTGGTCAAGGGCATGTACCTTGGTTGCGGGCACATCCCCAGTAGAGGGTGTGCAGGAGGCAGCTTGTCAATGTTTCTCTCTCATCGATGTTTCTAACTCTCTTTCCCTCTCCCTTCCTCTCTGTAAAAAATCAATAAAATATATTTTAAAAAATAACATTTCATGACCTATGAAAATTACAGGAGCCCTGGCCAGGTGGCTCAATTGGTTTGGGTGTTGTCCCCTCTATACCCAAAGGTTGCCAGTTCAATTCCCTGTCAGGGCACATACCTAGGTTTCTTCAGGTTCAATCCCCCGGTCAGGGCACATAAAGGAGGCAACCTATTGATATTTCCCTCTCTCTGTCTCTCTCTCTCTCACCTTTCTCTCTCAAATCAATGAACATATCCTGGGGTGAGGATTAAAAAAGAAAATTACATGAAAGTCAAATTTCATGTTGACAAATAAAGTTTTATTGGAACACAGCCACGCTCATTTGTTTACATATTGTCTATACCTGCTTTCCAGCTACAATTGCAGAGTTGAGTGGTCGTAACAGAGACCATATGGCTGCAAAGTCTAATATATATATATCTCCTTTATAGCAGCGGTTCTCAACCTGTGGGTCGCGACCCCTTTGGGGGTCGAATGACCCTTTGACAGGGGTCACCTAAGACCATTGGAAAACACATATATAATTACATATTGTTTTTGTGATTAATCACTATGCTTTAATTATGTTCAATTTGTAACAATGAAAATACATCCTGCATAACAGATATTTACATTACGATTCATAACAGTAGCAAAATTACAGTTATGAAGTAGCAACGAAAATAATTTTATGGTTGGGGGTCACCACAACATGAGGAACTGTATTAAAGGGTCGCAGCATTAGGAAGGTTGAGAACCACTGCAAGGGTTGGAGTGCCCCAGAGCATTCTGCACTCACTTCCAGAGTGATCTCATCTAATCTCATGGATTGAAATCCCACCTTTATACTGATGACTTCCAAATTTATATCTCTACATGGGACTTCTTCCCTGAACTTCAAACCTGTTTATTCAACTGCCTACTTATTTCTCTTTTGTATCTAATAGGCATCTCCAATTTAACTTGCTTCTTTTTCTCTACTTTCTTTCTTGCTTTTTGACTGTTCTCTTATTCCAGTTTCCCCTTTTAATAATTTTTAGGTTACATATTCTGTTTCTGTTCTTTTAGTGGTTACTATAGAGATTGCAATATTTATTAGCTTTTACTCTTTTTCTGAAAAATATGAAGACCTTAAAATGCTATAACACTTTTTATTCCTCCTTCTTGATTGTTATATTATTAATGTATTTTTTAAAAAATTTTAAACTGATTGTTAGAGAGAGAGGAAGGGAGAGAGAAACATCAATGTCAGAGTGAAACATCCATTGGCTGCCTCCCCCCACCCCGCACTGGGGATTAAGCCTGTAACTCAGGCATGTGCCCCAACGAGGAATCAAACCAGCAACCCTTCAGTGCAAAGAATAATACCCAACCAACTGAACTAAAGTACCTTTTTAACACTTTAGGACATCATTATTATATACAGGATGTCCCCCAAAAAATGTATACACAGAATATAGATTCTATTACATTTTGAAAATAAAATGCATTTTACTAAACACTGCCTTTATAATTTTTCAAAGTGTGTATACATTTTCAGGGGACACTCTGCATATTTAATTTTTATTTGTGTTTTTCTTTTCCTTTTTTAAAAATATGTTTTTACTGATTTCAGAGAGAGGAAGGGGAGAGGGATAGAAACTTCAGTGATGAGAGAGGATCATTGATTGGCTGCCTCCTGCACACCCCCTACTGGGGATGGAGCCCACAACCTGGTCATGTGCCCTGACCTTGCATTGAACTGTGACCTCCTGGTTCATGGGTTGATACTCAACCACTGAGTCACATCAGCTGGGCTATGCTTTTTTTGTCTTTTTATTTCTCATATTTCCTTTTGGGAATCATTTTATTTTTTCTTGAAGTTCATCCTATAGACTTCGCTTTAGTTAGGGACTATCTGTGGAAAAACTCTTAGTTTTTGTTTGTTTCTTAAAACATATTTTTGCTGGGTAACTCTGAGTTTACAATATTCTTCTAGCATGTTGATTTTAGTGTCTTTTAACTTCTACTCTTACTGTCAACTGTTTAAGTTTTGCTTCTTTGAAAATGTCTTCTTTTGCCTCCTACTTATTTTTATAAAAGAACTTTGTCTTCAGTGTTCTCCATTTTCACCATTACACCCTAGGTGTGAATGTCTTCGGTCACCCTTCTTGGGATTTGTTTGGGCTTTTTGAATAGGGGATTGATGCCTTTTTCAGTTGTCGGAAACCCTTAGTTATCATCTCTTTAATTTCCATGTCCTGTTTCTGCCTAATCCCAAGGCACTAATTACATATTTGTTAGACTTTCTCACTCTTTTTCCCAAATTTCATAAGCTCTCTCATATTTTTTATACCTTTGTCTCCTTGGGCCTCATTCTAGATTACTTTTTATTTCCTATCTTGTCTATTACTAATTCTCTTTACAGCTGTATCTAATCTGCTATTTGACCTATCCAGAGTTTTATATTTCAATTCAAAAATTTCTAAGTACTAGAAATTTTACTTGGTACTTTCTCAAGTCTTTGTGGTAAATATTTATAGTTTGATAATTCCTGTGAGTATTTTCACCCTGGTCTTTTATTGCTTTAAACATACTAAAAATAGTTTTATAGTCTTTGTATTACAATTCTAATATTTAATTTTTTGTGGGTCTCTTTCTCCTGTTTGTTTTTTCTGTGAATTCTCACTCATGTGCCTAGTAATTTATTTTTCGTTATTGTTATTATGGGAGCTGATCTTTCTTTAGAAAATTATTCAACTATTTCATGCCTTTGATGAATATACTTCCTTCCAGGCACCTGGTGACCATGACACTACTAGTGTAGTGCTACTTTAGACAGAATCCAGGGCTTGGAGCTTTTTTTGATTACCCACATAATATAAATTTGGGCTATAAATCCCAGTGAGAGCCAGCTCATGGTTACAAATTCTCAGGAAATTTTATCCCCCTGAGGTTTTCAGCCCCTAGAGAATACCATTCTCTTTAGTCCCATGTGGATGGGAGGTATGTGGTAGATGTTCTTCTCAGTGCCTTAAACTGAGAATCTAGTCCTTAATAGAAATCCCAGGGTTATTTTTGGGAGGAGTTGGGGAAGATTCTATTAGTTATTCCACCTATGTAAACTCTGGGGTTTATTTGTTTCCTGAAATTCCAGGCTCTGTGAGGCTAGGTTTTAGATTATAAAGGTCTTAATATTTGTGAGTTCTTCAGCAATTATATACATCCTATCTAATAATAGACAAACATGGTAATTAACCATACCTCTGACACGCTTCCCATTGGCTAATCAGGGCGATATGCAAATTAACTGCCAACCAAGATGGCAGCCGGCAGCCAGGCAGCTGAAGCGAACAGGAGGCTTGCTTGCTCCAGTGACGGAGGAAGCCAAGGTTCCCCGCCTGCCACTGCCCAGCTCTGAGCTGCACTCTAAGCAACTATGTTGCAATTATAGTTGCAATTAAACAATCCCCAGAAACCTGCTTTCAGCCAGCCGGGCCTCAGAGCTGGAGTTGCAACAGTGTTTCAATTATAGAAGCTAAACAAAGCCCAGATACCTGCTTTCAGCTGCCGAGGTCTCAGAGCTAGAGCCGAGCCTCAGAGCTAAAGCCGGCTCTCAGCTCCAGTGACAGCCATAGAAGGTAAATAAATCCCAGAAGAAAATAAAAGAAGAAAAAAAGGAGAGGTTGGGAGCTTTAGTCACCCGCCAGCCTGAAAACGGCCCTCAGCCCCTCACCCAGACTGGCCAGGCACCCCAGTGGGGACCCCCACCCTGAAGGGGGTATGACCAGCTGCAAACAGCCATCATCCCCTCATCCAGGCTGGCCAGGCACCCAAGCGGGACCCCCACCCTGATCTGGGACACCCTTCAGGGCAAACCAGCCGGCCCCCACCCGTGCACCAGGCCTCTATCCTATATAGTAAAAGGGTAATATGCAAACTGACCCTAACAGCAGAAAGACTGGGAATGACTGGTCACTATGACACACACTGACCA
>NW_005370273.1:463704-464601 GCF_000412655.1 Myotis brandtii
GGAGGGGGGGTGGGAACTGGGTGGAGGGGAGCTATGTGGGGAAAAAAGAGGAACAACTGTAATAATCTGAACAATAAAGATTTAATTAAAAATAATAATAAAAAAAGAGAGAAACATGCAAATTGACCACACCTCTGGTATGCCCCAAGCCATGCCCACCAGCCAATCAGAGCAACTATATGCAAATTAACCCAACCAAGATGGCAGCCAGCAGCCACGGAGCTGGAGCAAGCAGGAGACTTGGTTGCCCTGGCGATGGAGGAAGCCAAGCCTCCCGCCTGCCCTAGCCAGCTGTGGCCTCTGCTCAAGGCAACAAAGTTTCAATTATAGAAGATAAATAAATCCCAGATACCTGCTTCCATCCAGCCTCCACTGGGAGCTTGGGTGGCTGGGGGCCGTGGCCAGCCTGCAAACAGCCATCAGCCCCTCACCCAGGCTGGCCACACCCTCATGGGGAGAGGGTCTCCGCTGGGGGGCTTGGCCAGCCTCCAAACAGCCATCAGCACCTCATCCAGGCTGGCCAGAAACCCCAGCAGGACCTCCCTCCCTGAAGGGGTTGTGGCCAGCCTAAAAACGGCCCTCAGCCCCTCACCCAGGCTGATCAGGCACTCCAGCGGGGCCCCCCACCCTGAAGTGGGTGTGGCCAGTCTGAAAACAGCCCTCAGCCCCTCACTCAGGCTGGCCAGGCACCCCAGTGGGACCCCATCTTGATCCAGGACACCCTACAGGGCAAACCAGCCGGCCCCCACCCATGCACCAGGCCTCTATCCTATATAATAAAAGGGTAATATGCAAACTGACCCTAACAGAAAGACTGGGAATGACTGGTCACTATGACACACACTGACCACCAGGGGGCAGACGCTCAATGCAGGAGCTGCCCCCTGGTGGTCAGTG
>NW_005370273.1:465239-473168 GCF_000412655.1 Myotis brandtii
GGCTCTTTGACCCCTTGAGTGTGGCTCTTCCACAAAATACCACATGTGGGCGCGCACGTACAGTGTGATTGAAACTTCATGGCCCATGCGCAGAAGTCGGTTTTCAGCTTGGGCAAGTCTATTTTGAAGCAGTGGCGTTAGAAGAAGTGGGGGGTGTCGGTCGGTTGGGCGACGGGAGATGCAGCCCAGGCGGGCCATGGGATACGCAGTGCGGGGGAGGCGTGCGCGATTCATGCACAAGTTGAGTGAGCCAGTCAGCAGTCTCATTGTGCAGTGGTTAGTGCTAGTCGTGTCCGCAAATCGCGCGTGGGTGACAAAAGATAGACGAAACAAGTATACAAGACGAGTGTGGATGGGAGAGTTGGAAGGGGTCGACCTCAGCGAACGTACCTCAATCAGATTGAGGATGTTTTTAGCAAAGGCCAGTTTAGGAGTACCCTAATTAAGGTAATAACAATGTACCTACCTATATAGTTTAAGTTTAAAAAATTTGGCTCTTAAAAGAAATTTCAATCGTCGTACTGTTGATATTTGGCTCTGTTGACTAATGAATTTGCCGACCACTGCCCTAGCTGGTTTTCCTCAGTGGATAGAGCATCATCCTGTGGACTGAAGGGTCCTGGGTTCAATTCCAGTGAAGGGCACATGCCTGGGTTGCAGGCTCGATCCCCACCAGGGGGTGTGCAGGAGACAGCTGATCAATGATTCCCTCTTATCATTGATTAGAGGTCCAGTGCACAAATTCGTGCACTAGTGGGGTCTCTCGGCCTGGCCTGCAGGATGGGGCCGCAACTGACTCTCTGACATCCCCCAAGGGGTTCTGGATTGCGAGAGGGTGCAGGCCAGGCCAAGGGACCCCACTGGTGCACAATCAGGGCTGGGTCGGATGGGGGAGGTTGGCCAGCCGTGAAGGGACCACGGGAGGGCTCCAGGGCATGTCCAGCCTGTCTTGCTCAGTCCTGATTGGCTGGAGCCCAGCAGCAAGCTAACCTACCGGTTGGAGCGTCTGCCCCCTGGTGGTTAGTGCACATTATAGCGAGCGGTTGAGCAGCCTTAGCATATCATTAGCATATTATGCTTTGATTGGTTGAATGGCTGACCAGTCAACCAGACACTTAGCATATTAGGCTTTTTTTTTAATTGATTTTTTACAGAGAGGAAGGGAGAGAGATAGAGAGTTAGAAACATCAATCAGCTGCCTCCTGCACACTCCCCACTGGGGATGTGCCTGCAACCAAGGTACATGCCCTTGACCAGAATGGAACCTGGGACCCTTGAGTCCACAGGACGATGCTCTATCCGCTGAGCCAAACCGGTTAGGGCAGCATATTAGGCTTTTATTATACAGGATGTTTCTATATCTCTCTTTCCCTCTCCCTTCCTGTCTGCAATCAACACAAATATTTTTTTAAATGGGCAAAAGACCTGAATAGATAATTCTTCAAAGAGGACATACAAATGGCCAAGAGACATATGAAAACATGCTCAAAGTCACTAAGCATCTGAGAGATGCAAATCAAAAGGACAATGAGATACCACCTCACACCTGCCAGAATAACAATCATCAATAAATCAACAAATGACAAGTGCTAGTGAGGATGTGGAGAAAAGGGAACCCTAGTGCACTGTAGGTAAGAATGCAGACTGGTGCAGCCACTGTGGAAAACAGTATGGAGTTTCCTCAAAAAATTTAAAATGGATCTTCCATTTGACCCAGTGGTCCCACTTCTAGGAATACATCCAAAGAAGCCAGAAACACTGATCAGAAAGAATATATGCACCCCTATGTTTATAGCAGTGTTGTTTACAATAGCTAAGAATTGGAAACAGCCCAAATGCCCATCAGTAGATGAGTGGATTAAAAAACTGTGGTACATTTACCTCATCGAGTACTATGCCACAGTGAAAAAGAAGGATCCCTTACCCTGTGAGACAGCATGGAGGGACCTGGAGAGTGTTATGCTAAGTGAAATAAGTCAGTCAGAGAAAGACAAGTATCACATGATCTCACTCATATGTGGAATCTAATGAACAAAATAAACTGATGGACAAAATAGATGCAGAGGCACAGAAGCATGGAACAGACTGCAGAATCTCAGAGGCAAGGCGGGGGAGGGTAGTGGTCAACCAAAGGACTTGAGTCCTATATGCATAACCCACAGACACAAACAACAGGGTGGTGAGGGCCTGGAGCTGGGGTCGGGGGCAGGGGCAGGCTAGAAAGGCATCAATGGGGGGCAAAAGGGGACATATGTAATACTTTCAACAATAAAGATTTAATTTTAAAAAATAGCCCTAGCCGGTTTGGCTCAATGTATAGAGTCGGCCTCTGGTCAAGGGCACGTACCTCGGTTGCAGGCTCCTCCCCAGCCCCGCTTGGGGCGCGTACTGGAGGCAACCAATCAATGTGTTTCTCTCACATTGATATTTTTCTCTGTCTTTCCCTCTCTCTTCTACTCTCTCTAAAAAAGAAAGCATAGGAAAAATATCCTCGCGTGAGGATTTTTTTTTAAGTTTTAATTTAAAAAGAAAAGAAGAAAGAGGATCACTAGATTAGGATGTCTGGGCTCTCTGTCAAGAAATACAGGGTGGGGCAAAAGTGGATTCACAGTTGTTCATATGGAAAATAATACAATAATTAATAAATAACAATAAAGATAAAACCTGTGTTTCCTGTACTCACAACTTGTGTAAACCTACGTTGCCCACCCTGTATGTGTGCCAAGGTTCTGTAACTGGACATCGGTGAGTCTGTTGTGCCTGTCACTACTCGAGCCAACTAAGCAGAGACAGGGTTGAATCATTATGAGCGTTTATTCCAATCCTGCCGCAGCGTGAGAGAGCAGCAGCTCATCCACAAACATCTCTGCACCCCCCATAAGCCAGCTGCTTATATTGCGTAGAAGGACAAGATTATGTGGGAATTAGCCAAAGGGTGTGCCAGATGGGCAGCGACAGGTAAGCAGAGGGCTGGGGTCTTCAAGGGGCTGATGACAGGCACAGGGCTGGCGGCTCTGGCTGCTGCAGCAGGTGTGCACCTCTCCATGGGGCGGGGCTGTGTCTGGGGAGCTCCCGGTCCTGAGTGGATCCCGAGATAAGAACCAGAAGAAAGCAGTGTCGGTTAACAGAGCATGGTTAATGTTTCTTACAAATCCACTCGGTTCCCCAGCATTCTGTTTCTGCTCCTATAGGTTCCAAAGCTGGAAAGCTTGAGGTTCAAGGAACTCAAATTCTCAATGAACTCAGTTTCTCCCTAAGTGAAATCCCTGCCCTGAGAAGAAAATATTCAGGGCATGGGTAGCCTTTGAAACTTACTCATTTACTTACTTTCTCGTCAGACCCATGGTGCCCAGTGCCGCAGTCACACGCACCCTCACTTGGGCGTGTGCACACACTAGGGCACAGCTTCGGCGGGGCCTGCAGGGGTCGGGCAGGTGCGCAGGGGCCAGGGAGCCAGGTCCGGAGCTTGCAGGCACGCTCAGCTTCTTTCACTTTGCCTTGGTGGACCCTCCACAGTTCAGTGTTTCTATTGCTCTGTGTGTGTTCATTGACTTCCATTCAACATGGTTACTTTCTGTTGTCCCTAATCAAGCCCCCAGCAAGTGGCAACTCCCCCAGCACTCCCCAGACTCTGTGCTTGCAGCTTCCCTGCAGCCCTTCCTTCGGGGACCCCATAGCTTGCCTTTGCTTTTGTGGTTAGATGTGAATTGCTTATTCACTGTCATTGTGTAACCGGACAACCAAGGGTCCGGCTGCCTGTCACTACTTGAGCCAATTAAGCAGAGACAGGGTTGAGTCATATATGAGCGTTTATTCCAATCCTGCCGGCAGCGTGGGAGAGCAGCAGGTCACCCACAAACATCTGCTCTGCACCCCCCATGAGCCAGCTGCTTATATTGCGTAGAAGGACAAGATTACGTGGGGAAGTGAGCACAGGATAATCATCACAGGTTACAAGTCATGCAGGCTAGGGGGTCCACAGGAGGGTGGCCGACAGCGGGCACCCGGGACCAGATTACAGGTGATAGGTCTGGGGGTGTAAAGAGCAGGTGTCTCCGGGACTAGGTTGTTTCGGCCTCGATGCTGTAAATCTTTCCATAATGATGGCAGTTCTCGGAAGGAGGGGGGACTGCATTCCCATGTGACTCCCATGTCCCAGGGCGTACAGCTCCCAGCCAGGTTAGAATGTGCTTTCCAATCAGAACAGAGCCATCACGGTTAACAGAGCAGGATTAATGTTTCTTATCATTATAATTATTCCAATATTATAGTTCTGCCCCTAACAATTGTTCCCTCATAAAGGTCTCCTAACAGAGCAGTGAAGGAAGAAGATGGGGGTCTTCAATCGCCCTCATTCTTGTTCATCTCTGAGAAACTGAACTCATTTACCTCCAGAGACTCCTGTGACTTTGTAAAGCGTTGGCTCTGAGCATTGTGAGACTGGAGTTGCTCAAGGAGTTAGGCGGATGCAGCGAGCAAGTAAGAGGAATTTTATTAGAGGGAACGAGGGGATGGAGCCAACCGAGGAAGGCTGGGACTCAGGCTCTGCTGTCCTTGGGGTGGAATTTTATGCGCCAAAACCGCAAGGGGCGGAGGCTGGGGGGATGCAGGTGTCCTAGCTGATTGGAGGAGCTCTTTGTCCTTCAGCGGATTAGCGCTGGCCGTGGAGGCTGTGGGCTGCAGGCGCCCGGTGATCAGTGGCCTGCTGTCTGGCCCTCAGGGCAGCTGCCTCCTGTTGAGCCGGAGAGGGTGACCGCAGGCTGTTCCCCGCAATGAGGCTGGCCCCTTTCTCTTCCTGTCCGCCTGAGCCAATGGCCCCTGCGGGCCTGTCGGGCAGGGCTAAGAAGAGGACGCACATCTGGCCTCTGGCCTGTCCCCCCCCTGCTGGGTGTTAGGTCTGATCAAATAACTGAATCGATGCCCCTCCCCCGGGAACTGACCTTCAGGCCATTTCCCTAGGACGTTCCCTTTTGCTGAGACCACATTCCATTATCTCTCCCCTCCAGACCTGCGCAGAGAATTCTCCGCCTAGAAAAAGCCGCCCAAAGTCCTTTAAAAACCCCCGACCCCTGTCACTGGGGGCTGGAGCCTTCCTGGCTCAGCCAGCTGGTGTGCAGATGACCGAATAAAATCGTAATCCCTCACCACTCTGGCCTCGTGCGTTCCTCCTTCAGCGACCTAACAGTGTGCATCCAATTGAAGTTGCTTTAGGAGTTAAAAGTGCAGGAGCTCAGCAAATTCTAGGGTGTAGACAGTTCAGGGGTGCTGGCCACTTTCAGCATCATTGGGAGAAGGCACAAAACTTTTAAGGTTTCAACCAAGACCCTAAAAAGTTGCTAGGGGCATGTTCCCAGTGAAACCAGAGGGCAATTTCTTTCTTTGGTAAAACTTCGAAGTGATGGTCGTGCCATTATTTACCTATCCTTGCCAGGGCCAAGCCTACCCTCCTCAAGTCTGCTTTGTGGTTTCTGGTCTGGGAGTCTGCAAACTACTTTCCCAAACAAGGCGTTCCCTTTCAAGTTCTACCAATGGAAGGTTCTGGTGAAAGACTGGAAGGTGGAAAGAGATAAGAAGAGCATCTCTTCCCATTTCAGGCGCTGCAGGAAGCCCCTCCCCACTGCTCCGGCTCTCTGAGCGCCAGCCCAGGGCTCCTCTCAAAGCGCCAAGCACCAGCGGCACAGCAGCCTCTTCGACATGCCAGCACGGAGATGAACCAGTCACTCCATCCAGCACCAGCAGGGCCATCCTTCCGGTTCCTGGGTTCTGGTAACACTGTCTTCCCTTTTGTTTTTGAAACCTATAGGTGAGAGCTGCCAGCTAGATGTCAGAGCGGCCAGCGCACAGCTGCTCTGAGTCCGTATCGTCTGGATTCTGCTCACTACACTAACCGTCAGGCCGGGTTCCTTCTCGAACCCTGCCCATGGCACCAACTGTCAGGGCAGAGCCCCTCTGCCAGGGCTGGGCCTCCTTGGACGCTGGGTCTTAGACAGAGAAGCCATGAGAAGTTGTGGGTGTATAAGGATGAGTCTTTAGTGCAGAAGCCAGTGGCCATTGAGCCATCGGATGAAACGGTTTTTCAAGCAGTCCATAAAACAGGCCACCGCCCTGCCCCAGACCCACTCTCACGTGGCAGCGGCCCCTGGGCTCTGCTCTGGCCTCTGGCCTCTCCCGTCTCCAGCCTTGCCTGCAGTCCTCACAGCAGCAGCACCAGCACACTGGCTGGTCAGTAACATGTTATATTGCACAGACTACAGAGGCTGGTTGCCAACAGTAACACAATCATTTGGGCTACAGACGGGCACAGTGTACCGTGTGATCACTTTGGCCTTGCAGCTGTGTAGTCCTTGGACACCCCGATTAAGAGTTCCATGTTCAGAGTGACCTTGGCCGTCCGGCATACTACCAACAAGGCCTCCACACTCTAGTTGGCCTTGGCTGTCTGGCGACTCCGGCATGGTTCCCACACTGGAGTTGCTAATTTGGGGGCCATCTGCTTCATTCCTTTAGACTTACAACATCTGTGTAATTAGTTCCTCATATTAAAGCCCTTCGGTTTGAAGTGACTCGTGTGGTTTCTATTTCCTAGACCCTAATTGATACAGTGCATGGTACCAGGATTAAGGGTTTTTTCCCACCTTTTGGAACATGTAAACCAAAAATATTTTAGATAGTAATAAAAAAACAAAAATCATTTAAGTAAAAAGTAGCTGTAGCCAGGAGAAAAAGCATCAGACACTGAGACAAAGGGGAAGACCACCTTTTATAATGAAAGTTCGGCCCTGCCAATGTGTCTTAGTGGTTGAGCATCGACCTGAAAGGGCGAGGGCTACGCCCTCCATCTTGCCCCAGTGTAAGGGCTAGGCCCTCCATCTTGCCCCAGGGTAAGTGCTCCATCTTACCTTGGCCATGTGCTTGGCAAGGAGCTTCTTCCCGGAAGTCTAGGTCTCTGCTAGCCACACCCAGGAACAAGACACCGACTTGCGCCTGGCCAATGGGCAAGGCCACAGCCCTTTCTCCTCCCCTTACTCCAACCCCCTATAAAACCCCTCTCCACACAGAGTTTTCTCTCTCTCTGCTTCCTGTCGCTGCGTCGGCAAGGTGGGGGAGCCGAGCTAGCTCAAATAAAGACTCTTATGCTTTTGCATCGGACTGGCTGGCTCCCTGATGTGGTTTCCTGGGGATCCTGAAATCTGGGCATAACAGACCTAAGAGCCAGGAGGTTACAGTTCACATTCCCTGGGTTGCGGGCTCAATCCCCAGTGTGCAGCTTTCAGGAGGCAGCTGATCAATGATTCTCTCTCATCATTGATGTTTCTATCTCTCTCTCTCCCTCTCCCTTCCTCTCTAAAATCAATAAAAATAAATAAATAGATAGATAAATAAATAAATAAATCAGGTTTCATTTCTTTCCTGTATCCTCTGTACACCTTCCAAGAGTTGTGGACATGAGTACCATGTTGTGGATAATATCTAAAAAAGGATTTTTTTCCTTTCTGCATCAAAGATAACACTGATCTATCACATGGCACACTTTATACAAATTACAATAACACAAATTACAGAATCAATAACTTTTAAAATTATGTTCAATGTTATCCATTCTAAAAATTTTTTTAAATGTTAGGCTTATTCTACCTGACATCATTTAAAATGAATTTCAATTTCCTACATTGGCATGAGGTAGAAGACATGAAACTCACAAGGGAAGTAATCTTCAAAATACTGGACTCTATTCCATACAATTAGCCCTGAGAGTGAAATAAGAAAAGTTACATCCTTAAGCTGGCAGACTACTGATGAACTATTACTCTTTCCTGAAAAAAAAAAGTCTTATAAAAAAAAAAAAAACCAAGATGGCGGCATAGGTAAACACCGGAGATTGCTGCCTCGCTCAACCACTTCAAAAATACAACTAAAAGACGGAACAAC
>NW_005370273.1:473716-481912 GCF_000412655.1 Myotis brandtii
GCCGGATTGCCTCAGGCAAAGGCTAGATTAGCACCTCTCCAGAGGACAGAAGTTTTCCCACTGCAGACACAGCTGATTCTCACTGCCAATTGGCCTGGAGGTCAATTCCTCCCAGTGACACCTAAAACAATCAAGGCATAACTACAACAAGACTGTGCACAAAGCCCACAAGGGGGTGCACCAAGAGTGTCCACCTCAGGTAACTGGGGAGGCTGAGCCACTGGGCCCTATAGGATACCTAGCACAGAAAGCCACTCTATCAACACAGGGAAGCAGCCAAAATGCGGAGACAAAGAAACAGGTCACAAATGACAGAAATGGAGGACAGCAAACTACTGGATATAGAGTTCAAAACCATGGTTATAAGGTTTTTCAAGAATTTTTTAGAAACCCGCGATAAATTTAGTGAGACCCTCGAGGATATGAAAAAGTACCAACTAGAAATTAAGCATTCACTGACTGAAATAAAGAATATTATACAGACTCCCAACAGCAGACCAGAGGATCGCAAGAATCAAGTCAAAGATCTGAAATGCGAAGAAGCGAGAAACACCCAACCGGAAAAGCAAAATGAAAAAAGAATCCAAAAATACGAAGATAGTGTAAGGAGCCTTTGGGACAGCTTCAAGCGTACCAACATCCGAATTATAGGGGTGCCAGAAGAAGAGAGAGCGCAAGATATTGAAAACCTGTTTGAAGAAATAATGACAGAAAACTTCCCCTACCTGGTGAAAGAAATAGACTTACAGGTCCAGGAAGTGCAGAGAACCCCAAACAAAAGGAATCCAAAGAGGACCACACCAAGACACATCATAATTAAAATGCCAAGAGCAAAAGACAAAGAGAGAATCTTAAAAGCAGCAAGAGAAAAAAAGTCAGTTACCTATAAGGGAGTACCCATACGACTGTCAGCTGATTTCTCAACAGAAACTTTGCAGGCCAGAAGGGAGTGGCAAGAAATATTCAAAGTGATGAATAGCAAGAACCTACAACCAAGATTACTTTATCCAGCAAAGCTATCATTCAGAATTGAAGGTCAGATAAAGAGCTTCACAGATAAGGAAAAGCTAAAGGAGTTCATCACCACCAAACCAGTATTATATGAAATGCTGAAAGGTATCCTTTAAGAAGAGGAAGAAGAAGAAAAAGGTAAAGATACAAATTATGAACAACAAATACACATCTATCAACAAGTGAATCTAAAAATCAAGTGAATAAATAATCTGATGAACAGAATAAACTGGTGATTATAATAGAATCAGGGACATAGAAAGGGAATGAACTGACTATTCTTGGGGGGGAAGGGGTTTGGGGGTGCGGGAAGAGATTGGACAATAATCATGCACCTACGGATGAGGACAGTGGGTGGGGAGTGAGGGCAGAGGGTGTGGTGAGAACTGGGTGGAGGGGAGTTATTGTGGGAAAGAAGAGGAACCAATGTAATAATCTGAACAATAAAGATTTAATTTTACAAAAATGTCTTATATTTGAAATTACCCTTTTCAGTTTAAGGTATTGAGAAAACTACAATATACATTCTAAAATTTTCATGAAGATTGTATACAACAGTTATTCTAGCCATCAATTTTATCTTACCATGTTGTTCTAAATCACATCATTTGAAATACAGGTTCCTTTCACTTGAATAATTGATCAAATATCTATATTGGGATTAAAAATCCTTATAGCAACATAAAAGGAATGATTCACATAAAAAATGATGTACCTTTCTTTTTTTAAAATAGATTTTATTGATTTTTTACAGAGAGGAAGGGAGAGGGATAGAAAGTTAGAAACATCCATGAGAGAGAAACATCTATCAGCTGCCTCCTGCACACCCCCTACTGGGGATGTGCCCGCAACCAAGGTACATGCCCTTGACTGGAATTGAACCTGGGACCTTTCAGTCCACAGGCCAACGCTCTAGCCACGGAGCCAAACTGGTCAGGGCAATGACGTACCTTTCATAAACTAGCAGCACTTCATTCCACAAGGACATACAAATTTGGTTTCATTGACTCATCAGAAACAAAGAAAAATGCACACAGGTCCCAAATAGATCCTTCTACAAGGAAAATGCAAGGATAAGTTCTTTTTATTTTTTAAGTTTTTATTGGTTGCAGAGAGGAAGAGAGAGGGAGAGAGAGATAGGAACATCAATGATGAGAAAGAATCATTGATCAGCTGCCTCCTGCATGCCCCCTACTGGGGATCAAGCCCACAACTGGGGCATGTGCCCCAACCAGGAATCGAACCGTGACCTCCTGGTTCATGGGTCAATGCTCAACCACTGAGCAACATCGGCCAGCCAAGGATAATTTCTTTAAAATAAGTTACAGGGTCTCTTAACAAAGCAGGTTTGTACATTCCCCAGTCTAGTCTTATAGGTTTTCTGGTAATGACTTCAAAAGAATGCAGTTGAGAGGGAGGTCTCAGGTTAAGCAATATCAGGGAAAGGGCTTTTGGCCAAGGCAGGTTAAAGGCTTCAACAAGTTGAGTTTTGACTATCTCATTGGTTTGTTCTACAAAGCTACAGGACTGGGGATGATCAGCCAATGAAAATGCTGCAATATCGACCAACATTTGCATACCTGGTGTAGAATTTTTCTTGTAAAGTGGGCTCCCCAATTGCTGTGAGGCTCTGGAGGGATTTTTCAAGCAGGAAAATGCTTTCTTGCGGTATTATAGTAACTGATGCAGCTGTGGCCCTTCAACATGGGGATGCTCTACCCAGTGAGAATACATGCAAACCATCACTAATCCATTGTTCTCCTTGAAAAGGGGGCAATTGGATTAAAACCCACTTTCCAAATCACAAATAAGCCATTAGTTTCATCTTCCCCTTTTGTAAAGAGATTCCCTTACTTTACTTATCTATTTAATCATGGTAAGAATGAAAAAAAGCAATTACAGATATTTAAATGATTAGAAGCAAAACTAAGCTATTATAAAATTGAGAAAAGTTGATTTACCTGAGCAATTAAAAACCAAATGATGCAGAGCACAGTAAATAATTTTAATGAAATCTTTACCTTCCCTTTATGCTTTATTATATTATTGTTTATATTCAATAATATTTTGTATTAATTTCAGGTGTACAGCATAGTGGTTAGACAATATGATACTTTAGAAAGTGTTCCCCTTGATATTTGCAGTAGGCATCTAACACCATACATAATTATTACAATACTAGAGGCCCAGTGCACAAAATTTATGCACAGGTAGGGTCCCTAGCGGCTGCCGGCTGCCAGCTGGGGCCTTCCTTCTGGGGCCTTCCCCCTGGTGGTCAGCGCAAGTCATCGCAAGCAATTGAAATCCTGGTCTGTCAAAGTCCTGAGGGGACACTTTGCATAGTATGCTTTTATGTATATACTAGAGGCCCGGTGCATGAAATTCGTGCATGGAGGGGTGGGGGTTCCCTCAGCCCAGCCTGCACCCTCTCCAATTGGGGACCCCTTTGCAATCTAGGACCGCTGGCTCCTAACTGCTCACCTGCCTGCCTGCCTGATTGCCCCTAACTGCCTCTGCCTGCCAGCCTGATTGCCCCTGCCCTCCCCTGCCAGCCTGGTTGCCCCCAACTGCCCTCCCCTGCCAGCCTGATCTCGCCCCCAACTGCTGCCCTCTGCTGGCCAATTTGGTTCTGATTGTTCGGTTTCTATGCCAGTCAGCGTCAAAAGCTCCACCTCCTAGGCAGCCATTGGCTCCCCACAGCACCCACATTTTGTTCTGATTAGTCAGTGTCTATGCTAGTCAGCGTCAGAAACTTTGCCTCCTAGGCAGCCATTGGTTCTTCACAGTACCCACATTTGATTCTGATTGGTAGGTTCCTATGCCAGTCAGCATCTCCGGGCCTATCTCCGGGCCCCATCAGAGAGGCAGGGCTGAACAGCAGCCCCCACAGAGGCCAGGAGAGAAAAAAAAGCCCGGCTGCTGGCGAAGCTCCATAAGAAAGAGGGAGAGAAAGAGACAGGCAAGTACTGATCAACAGCTGCCACTGAGACAGCAGATCAGACCCTGCCTCTCTCTCTGGGTCTCAGCCCCCTGGGCAGTCAGTGCTGGGTTGCCATGGCTGCAGCAGGGCAGTCAGTGCTGGACTTTCGTGTTGGTCAGCCTTCGGTCGTGATTGGTCACTACAACCCTGGGCATTTATATATTAGGATAGATTATTGGCCATATTCCCTATGCTGTACTTTCTGAAACTATTTTCTAACTACTGATTTGTACTTTTTAAAAAAATCCTTTCCCTGAGGCTGTTTTTATTGATTTTAGATGTGAATGTCCCCCCACGTCCCACGTGGTTCAGGGTTCAGGCTCTGGAAGAGGGGCCGCACACAAGTGAAAGAGATGAGACAAGAAATAATAATTTGGAAATTGGGGGGCCAGGCAAGAGCCCAACACAAGAAGATGGACTCTGCTTTGGCTCAGGCCTTGCCAACCTTTTATTCAGTTTGGGATACACCTATAGCCCTTAGGCAGGCAATTCCAGTAACAGACAGACTATCTTATCAGTAAGGATTTACATAACTATCTGGTGGGGAAGGTGCTTCAGCTACCATTGTCTCGACTAAACAGTGGGTGCATAGCCCTGACCTTTGCCAGGGCTCAAGGGTCACCAGCCTTCCGGGCTCCTTGTCCACACCTCTCTGCTAGTAAAGACAATGGGCGGATTCCCACATCTCCCCCTTTTCTTTTCCTTAAAAAATCTTGAAAGGTGAATGCCGCCTGAAGGGCTTGAGTCCTTTTAAGATTCTTCATTCGCATCTGCAGACTAGAAATAAACATGAGAACAAAAATGAGACAAGCAATAGTGGTTATGCTGAGAGGCAAATGTCATGTCCTTTTTAAATTGCTGCCAGGTGTCCAAGGAATCAGTCTGCTGTAAGTTTCTTTCTGGGCCAACAGTTCTTTGAGTCCTCTTTCCAATGTCCAACAGTTCATGTGTACATGCCAGCAATGATATTCTAGTTTTGGATGGTGGACAAATGGTGGCAATGCAGGTCCGACTTTCTCTGGCTGGGTCCTGGGCAACCTGCAGCGATGCACAGCTGCTGACTGCTATTATGGCAAGGTGTCTTCACCATCTCCATTTCTGGACTGTTTCTCCTCTTGTCTTCAGCGTGTTGTTTGGGGGCCACTGCTATTCTGTGGCTGGAGCAATCTGGTCAGTTCCTCTCTGGGATTCCTTGTTGCAGGAATCCACACGGGCTTGGAGGAGTTTTCTGGAAATATACAAACATATTCTCGACCAAAGGTTAATAAAGGAATCATTTCTATAACCTAGATTTGGGGTCCTTTCTTTTTATTGTGCCCAAACCATTTTCCTTTGGTTTATTTTGACACCATGTGTGTTTTCATGGGTGTCTTGTCTTCAGCCTTACAAGTGAAAATTAATTTTTAAAGTAAAAAATTTTCTTGATGTAATTTACTCACAGGGGATTATTCCTTTATCCCCTTTCTTCTTTTTTTTTATTTAAATAATATTAAGAGGCTTTTAGAGCCGAAACCGGTTTGGCTCAGTGGATAGAGCGTCGGCCTGCGGACTGGAAGGTCCCAGGTTCGATTCCGGTCAAGGGCATGTACCTGGGTTGCGGGCACATCCCCAGTGGGAGATGTGCAGGAGGCAGCTGTTCGATGTTTCTCTCTTATCGATGTTTCTAGCTCTCTATCTCTCTCCCTTCCTATCTGTAAAAAATCAATAAAATATATATTTAAAAAAAATAATAGGTTATAAAAAAAAATTTTTAAAAAAGAGGCTTTTAGAAATTTTGCAATGCAGTCTTGACTACTTTTTAATTTTCAATTTTATGCACAGAAATATGACTGCTTTGGATTCATTCCATGTTAAACAAGTTTACTATGATAAACTATTAGTGAAAAATTAGTTAATGCTTCAGGAACAATTTCCTGCCCAGTACAACAAAGTTCTTACGAATATTCAATTTATTTTAATTAGCCAATTTAAATCAATCTTAAATAAGATTTATTTTTTTAACTTTACTTGTCCTAGGTTATGGACAGTAAATGACATTAATTAAATTTCTGTTATTAGTCTTTGGGTAACTTTACATAAACTTTGTTTAGGGAGGCAAAAACACAAGTTACTTACTTTAGCTTATGAGGCCCAATAGATTGATTTTTAATTACAGTTAGACATCTGAAGGAAACCTCTTTAACGCCTTCCAGAGACTTTTCTTTCTTTTTTACACCAAGCAATAAATGTAACAAACATGACTGCTTTTTGAGATTTTAACAAATACTGCCACAAAGCCATATATTTCAAGTTATTTTACATTTATGGTGACTGTAATTATTGTCAGATTTAGTATATTAACAACAATCTTTAGTTTACCCTGTAATTATTAGCAGAAGAGATTTCAAAACTTTTAAATTTCTCCTTTTTATTAAGCTTAGAATTATATTTTTAAAGAGTATCCCCTTTGGCTTATTTGCATATACAGAGGGATTATGAGAGATTTCAGTAATTTTCCTAGAATTTACTTGGATTCAATGATAATTTCAGCATATAAAGAATAAAAAATATGTAAGATTTTAAAATGAGGCACATGGCTTATTGCAAGCAGTGTACTGAGCATTGAAAATAATTCATAAACTCCCAATCTGTGAAACGCAATTACCTCGAGTATCACTGGCAGATGCCCCCACGGGGGATCCTGACTCTTGGCTTGCCTGTTGTCCCTAATGGGACACATGCTACCCTACCCCCCTGAAAGTTTCCTGTTTGAACTTGGCTCTGAATCTTTGCAAGTTCCTTTCTGAAGCAGATGCCTTAACAATGCACGTGACCCGTCCCTTGCTCTTGACTGGAGCTCAGGTGCACGGTCTCTCTCACGCTGTCAACCCCACTGCACACAACTAGGCTTCCCCAAAGCGGGACTTGCCTCTTCTTTAAATAAATTAAACAACAATAAAGAGACACAAAAATATCAACACTCTTATACAGGCATGCAGAACACACTAAACATTTACACCAGAGAATGTACAGCATTAAAATTACCAAAGCAGTGTCTTTTGTCCCTGGTTCAGGAACTACCCCTCTCTAGAATTTCAGTATATCCCCAATGGACTATTCAAAAAAAAAATTGGACTGGGGTCTTTTCTAGTTGCCTCTACCTCCCTTTGTCCGGGGGAAGGATAGCTAGCCCAGCCCTCTTCTTCAATAAGGAGCAAAACTATTTTTTCCTGTACCAATTGGACCTTTATAATTAATATATTAATTAGCTATGTTTCAACAATTTTGAGATTCCAGAGCTAATTATAATTATCCAGTTGGTAAATTCTATAACAGAGATGATTTACTGATTTTCTTGGCAGCTTTAATGGTAACTTTTGAATGCAGTCCATTGTTATTTAAATAAACTACTTTTTATTATGGAAATACCAATCTTGTTACTAGAACCTAGCCTGTATTTTTTCCCTGGGTCAAATCCGCCATATTTCTGAGGGAAAACCAGTCTTGGGTTTTGTTCTATAGCATTCATAAAGAGATTAAGTTTAGCTCAATGTCGAAGCCAGTCCATCCTTGCTGCTTGACACAGTCTCTGCAGGGAAGAAACATCTGCACAGCTTATGTTTCAAGGGACCTGGCGTATATGGCATACTGTTCTTAATATGTTTGCTCCCCTTCTTGGTGCTATGTGTTTTAACCAAAGTCACCTCTCCGAGAAAGGTTGTTTCCCCAGGTAGGGATTTTTCCCTGAAGTTAGGGAGGGAATAAAACCCCTTAACTAAGTGCCAGGCCGGTAGTTAATCACTTTAACTACAAACAGTCACACTTAAGCTACATAATCTTTACTCCCTGGAATGGAGATAAGAAACGCCCTAACCTTTGGAATAGAAATTGATAGGATTAAAACCAACTGTTATAAATACAGATGTAACAAGACAATAAAACACAGAACCTGTGGTTGCCTCCCACATGCATGCACCGGGACCAGAGCTGGGGATCCAGCCTGCCACCGAGGTCCAGGCCCTTGACCAGAATCAAACTTGGGACCCTTCAGTCCACAGGGCGGCGCTCTAATCACTGAGCCACAGCAGCTCGAGCAACAACACATTTTTAAAAATTTGTTTACTGCAGTAAGCTCTGCAGGGTTCTTTATTTTATAGATTGTGCTCTGGCTAAGTAAAGTTACATCTGATTTCATAAAAAAAAAAAAAAAAAAAAAAAAAAAAAAA
>NW_005370273.1:482069-486622 GCF_000412655.1 Myotis brandtii
AAAAACACAGAACCTGGCTGGAGAACCTAGCGAGAGAACATGGCAAGAGAACCTGGACAGAACCTGGCTGAAGATCCTGGCTAGAACCTGGCTAGGCTGCTGATCAACTGAACACTGTCTCCGTGTCATTCCTTCTTCGCCGACTCCATCCACACCTTTGGGAACCCCTAGACCTGTTGGGGTTGGACCCCAACATAATTTGCCGGAAGCCGGTCCACCCTTGCTGCTTGACACAGTCGCTACAGGGAAGAAACATCTGCACAGCTTATGTTTCAAGGGACCTGGCGTATATGGCATATGTTTGCTCCTGCTCTTAACGCTATGTGTTTTAAACAGGACCACCTCCCGGAGAAAGGTTGTTTCCCCAGGTAGGGATTTTTCCCTGGAGTTAGGGAGGGAATAAAACCCCTTAATTAAGTGCCAGGCTGGTAATTAATCACTTTAACTATGAACAATCACACTTAAACTACATAATCTTTACTTAGGATAATCGCCTTCAGTTACTTCCTTGTAGCTTAATAGAACAATAGAGTAACCTTGGAATGGAGATAAAAAACGCCCTAACCTTTGGAATAGAATTGATAGGATTAAAATCAACTGGTATATATACAGATGTAACAAGACAATAAACACAGAACCTGGCTGGAGAACCTGGCTACAGAACCTGGCTATGATGATCACCTGAACGCTGTCTCCGTGTCATTCCTTCTTCACCGACTCCGTCCACACCTTTGGGAACCCCAGCAGGTCAAAACTATCTAATATCCGAAATCGGACCGTGTGTGCACATTTAAGCTAACTTCTCTCTTTACACATGCACAGAAATCCCAGACACATTTCCAACTTTTGTAAAATTTTTCATGGCAAGAAGGAGACTTTTTCTAGCACACTTGGGAGGGGGACAGGATCGCCACATGTCTCCCTTCCCCCGCGGTTTGCGTGGGCTTGCTCCTGACATTTCTCCAAAAGTTCTCCCTTCCATAGTAAATAATCTCCTCCATCCAATCATAAGGAGCTAAGAATGCTTCAGAAATGTTATTCATAATTTCTCCTGTAATCCTTCTCGGATAGCTCTTTGCAGAGGTGATTCTATTAACGGCAAATTAAACATTTCAGGATTAGGACATGGAGGTGGAGGGGGCCATGAAGGCCATTCCTCCAATTTTTCTTTTCTTTTTGTTCTTCTCTAGGAGCGGAGGGTGCAAGGAGAGGAGATTTATTCTCCTTAGCCTCTCTAAAAGGGGGAACAGTTTGGAGGCAAGTATTTTCCTTGCTGCTAAGCTTTTTTCAAATTTTGACCCACTCTTTGCCATTATTCAAGATGAAACCAAGGGTTATGTTCTGTAACGTCAGGCAAAAACTGTAAGAGAATACCTTCTGAAACTTTAATTCCTTAAGCATGCAAACCAAAAGTCTACAATAAAGTTTCTTACTTTTTAACCAAATTCTGCCCCATTAGCCTGGCTAAAAAAGACACTTTCTCACCCTACTTACAGATTGCAATTTCTGCAGCTCACTGTGGGCTTTGCCTGCGGTGAATATACCCCACCTATCCGTTGTCCCCACCTATCCGGTGAAATCTTTGTTTTTTTGCTCTAGGTAATAGCTTCTCCTCCAGAGGTCCCTTCGTGGTCGCCAGATGTGAATGTTCCCCCACATCCTGCGTGGTTCAGGGTTCAGGCTCTAGAAAAGGGGCCGCATGCAAATGAAAGAGATGAGACAAGAAATAATAATTTGGAAATTGGGGGGCCAGGCGAGAGCCCAACCCAAGAGGAAGGCAAGAGGGCACAGGCCAGGCTGAGGGACCCCCCCAAGTGCACGAATTTTTTGTGCACCAGGCCTCTAGTTTATATATAAAGATAAAGGTTTGCTTGTTTGTTTATTTGTTTTGTTAATCCTCACCCAATGATATTTTCCCATTGATTTTTAGATTGAATGTGAGGGAGGGGGAGGGAGATACAGAGAGAGTGAAACATTGATGTGAGAGAGACATTGATTGGTTGCCTCCTGCACATGCCCCAACTGGGGCTGGGTATCAAACCTGCAATCGAGATATGTGCCCTTGACTGAGAATCGAACCCAAAACCCTTTGGTGCATGGGCAAACACTCTAACCACTGAGAATACTGGCCAGGGCAAGGTTTACTTTAATCAGATAAATATTCATCATCCCTTCTAGGTGCTCAACTGGACTGATCTGTGGTGAATACAGAGGAGGCAGGAGCTATCTCTGGAGGTGACAGTCTCCAGGGCTGCCTTTGTAGAGCCTGGAGCACAGATTCAGACTCTGTCTCCTACCAAGACCACTCATGTCAGCCTGGAAAGCGGGACAGATAAAATCGTTATCACCCGTCAACGTCGCCTGTGAAAGCTATTTCATCACTGCAGATTGGCAAATACTCTTACCACATCGATGCATTGCTCATCCCAGGTGCAAATCCAAAAGAATGTGGATGTCTGGTGTGCAGAATAATTCCACACTTATCACAACAGCCTAATAGTAATGAGGCTCACAGCTATTTCATTATTTTGTTGTTGTCGTTAATCCTCACCAGAGGATATTTTATTTATTTATTTATTTATTTATTTATTTATTTTTAAAGTATTACATATATGTCTCCTTTCCCCCCACCATTGACCTCCCCTCGTCCACTCCCTCCCCCTAGCACATGCCCTCACTCCCCTACTGTCTGAGTCCATTGGTTATGCTCATATGCATGCATAAAAGTCCTTTGGTTGATTAATAATTTACAGAGAATCAACAGTAGAGTAGAGGATGCTGAGAATCAAATCAGTGATCTGGAATATGAGGAAGCAAAAAACACCCAATCAGAAGAGCAGAAAGAAAAAAGAATCCAAAATTTGAAGACTGTGTAAGAAGCCTCTGGGGCAACCTCAAGTGTACCAACATTCACATCATGGCAGTGTCAGAAGAAGAGAGAGAGTAAGATATTGAAAACCTGCCCTAGCCAGTCTGGCTCAGTGGATAGAGCCTGTGGACCAAAGGGTCCCAGGTTCCATTCCAGTCAAGAGCACATACCTTGGTTGCAGGCTCCTCCCCAGCCCGGACCCAGGTTGGGGTTTGTGCAGGAGGCAACCAATCAATGTGTTTCTCTCACATTAATGTTTCTCTCTGTCTTTCTCTCTCTCTTCCACTCTCCCTAAAAATCAATGGAAAAATATCCTCAGATGAGGATTAAAAACAAAAACTAAAAAAGATATTGAAAACCTATTTGAAGAAATAATAACAGAAAACTTCCCCTATCTGGTGAAAGAAATGGACTTTCAAATCCAGGAAGTGCAGAGAGTCCCAAATAAGAGGAACCCAAAGAGGCCCACCACACCAAGCATCATAATTAAAGTGCCAAGGGCTAAAGACAAAGAAAGAATCTTAAAAGCAGCAAGAGAAAAGCAATTAGTTACCTACAAGGGAGCACCTATAGGACTGTCAGCTGATTTCTTAACAGAAACTTTGCAGGGTGAAAGAGAAGGGGGAGGGGGAGGAGAAGGGGAAGTGAGGGAGAGGGAGAAGAAAAGGGGAAGGTGCCAGGGCCAGGGAGTGAGAGAAGAAGAAAGAAGAAAAAAATATTAAAAAATATGAACAATAAAACAATATCAAACAATACATAGGTATCAACAATTGAATCTAAAAATCAAAATAAACTACAAGGAATCAAATGAGCAAAATAAACTGATGAATAAATAGAACCAGAAACATGGAACAGATGGATGAATCTCGGTGGGGAAGGGGCGCACACAGGAAGAGATTAACTAAAGAACTTACATGCGTACTAGAGGCCCAGTATAGATATTTGTGCACATTGAAAGGAAATTAATTAGAAGGTGGCTGGCGGGGCGGGACTGGGAGAGATGGGCTGGACACACCCTGGAGGCAACCTCCTGCGATCCTTCCCCAGCCAGCTGCACCTGGGCGGCACCTGGGCTCGAAGGGCGTCTGGAGAGTGAGTGGGATCTCTCTGGCAGGCGGGGTCCTTCGGCCTGGCCTGTGGGGATTGGGCCGAAACCAGCAGTTCCAAATTCCCCCAGAGGTCCTGGAGTGCATGAGGGCACTCTTCACAGTTTCTGTCACTTGGCAGCTCCTGCGTTTAGCATCTGTCCCCTGGTGGTCAGTGTGCATTATACAGTTCGGCTGGTTGCCCGGTCAGCAGGTCCTTTGCTTTTTATATATATACTAGAGGCCCGGTGCACAAAAATTTGGACACTCGGGGAGGGGGTCCCTCAGCCCGGCCTGTGCCCTCTCGAAGTCTGGGACCCCTCGGGAGATAACGACCTGCTGGCTTAGGCCTGCTCCCGGGTGGCAGAGGGCAGGTCCTAGGTGCAGCCCCTGGTCGGGCTCAGAGCAGGGCCGATTGGGGAGTTGGGGCGCCACCCCCTGTCATGCACAGAGCAGGGAGGATTGGGAGATTGCGATGCCACCCTCAGTCATGCTCAGGGTGGGGCCGATTGGGGGGTTGGGGCACCGCCACCTGTCACACTCAAGGCAGGGTCGATGGGGAGATTGCGGCGCCACCCCCTGTCATGCACAGAGCAGGG
>NW_005370273.1:487639-488964 GCF_000412655.1 Myotis brandtii
CAAGCAAGCCTCATGTTCGCTTCCAGCTGCCTGGCTGCTGGCCGCCATCTTGGCTGACAGTTAATTTGCATATACTCGCTGATTAGCCAATGAAAAGGGTAGCGGTCGTACGCTAATTACCATGTTTCTCTTTTATTAGTGTAGATACTAGAGGCCCAGTGCACAAAAATTTGTGCACTCGGGGGGTCCCTCAGCCTGGCCTGTGCCCTCTCGCAGTCTGGGACCCCTCAGGGCATGTCCACCTGATGGCTTAGGCCAGCTCCCTGGGGGATCAGGCCTAAGCTGCAGTCAGACATCCTTAGCGCTGCTGAGGAGGTGGGAGAGGCTCACACCACCACCACTGTGCTGGCAGCCGTCTGCCTGACTGTGGCTGAGCAGAGCTCCCCCTGTGGGAGCACACTGACCACCAGGGGGCAGCTCCTGCATTGAGCGTCTGGCCCCGGGTGGTCAGTGTGTGTCATAGTGACCAGTCATTCCCAGTCTTTCTGCTGTTAGGGTCAATTTGCATATTACCCTTTTATTATATAGAATAGAGTCCTAGTGCACGGGTGGGGGCCGGCTGGTTTGCCCTTATTGGGGTGCCTGGCCAGCTTGATTGAGGGGCTGATGGCCATTTTCAGGCTGGTAACATCCCCTTCAGGGTGGGGGGCCCTACTGGGGTGCCTGGCCAGCCTGGGTGAGGGGCTGATGGCTGTTTTCAGGTTGGTCATGGCCGCGGGCTGGAAGCAGGTATCTGAGATTTATTTATTTTCTATAATTGAAACTTTTTAGCCTTGAGTGGAGCTCAGGGCCGGCCAGGGAAGGTGGGAAGCTTGGCTTCCTCCATCACCGGGGGCAACCTAAGCCTCCTGTTCACTCCAGCTCTGTGGCTGCTGCCATCTTTGTGACAGACTGACAGAGTGAAGGAGTGAGGGTGTAATGGTTAATTTGCATATTACTCTTTTATTAGATAGGATATATATACTTGAGGCCCACTGCATGAAATTCATGCACAGGGTGTTGCCCTCAGCCTGCCTGCAACCTCTCTAATCCAGGAGCCCTCGGGGGATGTCCGTCTGCTGGTTTAGGCCCAATCCCGGCGATCAGGCCTAAACCAGCAGTTGGACATCCCTCTCACAATCCTGGACCACTGGCTCCTAATTGCTCACCTGCCTGCCTGCCTGTTTGCCCCTGACAGCGCCCCCCCTGACAGCCTGATCACCCCTCACTGCCTTTGCGTGCCAGCCTAGTTCCCCCTAACTGCCCCCCACTGCCGGCCAGCTCACCCCCAATTGCCCCCTCCCTGCCAGCGTGGTCACCCCTAACTGCCCCCCCCCCGCTGACCT
>NW_005370273.1:489189-491057 GCF_000412655.1 Myotis brandtii
TCACTGCTCTGCCTGCT
This sequence comes from Myotis brandtii, assembly GCF_000412655.1. NCBI lineage: Eukaryota > Metazoa > Chordata > Mammalia > Chiroptera > Vespertilionidae > Myotis > Myotis brandtii. Next base: position 489,207 of record NW_005370273.1, read on the forward strand.
GGCTTAATCCCCCCTAACTGCCCCCCCTGCCAGCCTGGTCACCCCCAACTACACCCCCTCACCAGCCTGGTCACCCACAACTGCCCCCCTCTGCCGGCCTGGTCACCCCCAACTGCCCTCGCGTTGGCCTGGTCACCCTTCATGGCTCCCTCACTGGCCTGGTCGCCCCACACAGCCTGCTGTTCAGTCATTTGGTCGTCCCTCACTAACCCCCCTGCTGGCCTGGTCGTAGGCAGCCATCTTGAGAGGGTGTGATGGTTAATTTGCATATCACCTCTTTATTATATAGGAGAATAGACTAGAGGCCCAGTGCATGGATTCGTGCACCGGTGGGGTCCCTTGGCTGCCCAATGCTGTCTGCCACTCCTGCTTGCCGCTGCTGCTCATCCTGGCCCTACTGCGCCTGCTGCTGCTGCTCGGTAGGCTCAACGCCACACTGCTGTGGTCTCCGGGCTGTGGCGGCCAGCCATGAGCCTTGCATCTGGCACCCATCGGTCAGCTGAGCGGCGCTCCTGCTGTGGGAGCACACTGGCCATCAGGGGCCAGCTCGTGTGTTGAGCGTCTGCTCCCTGATGGTCGGTGTTCGTCATACGACCAGTCAACTGGTCAAGCTGTTCCCTGGTCGATCAGTCGCTTAGGCTTTTATATATATATACTAGAGGCCCGGTGCATGAAAATTCATGCACTGGAGGGGGGTCCCTCAGCCCGGCCTGCCCCCTCTCACAGTCTGGGAGCCCTCAGGGGCTGGAGGTGACCCGGTGATCAGGGGAAGGCGACTCCCCCATCACACCTCTGCTGCTGCCTTTGCTGGCAGCACAAGCCTCGACCGGCCCTGGTTACCTGCGCCTCGGGCCAGCCCTGGGCGGCTGGGCAGCCACCATCTGAGACTTGCCTGTGCCTTGGGCTGGCCCTGGGCGGCTGGGGGGCTAAGGGGGCTGGGGGACTCCAGAGGCAGGCCCGCGGAGCCTGCAGCCCCGGTGGGACTAAGGGGACTGGGCACCGCCATCTTGTGGCTGTGGGGTCACCATCTTTTAGGGTATGGCAGTCAATTAGCATATTCCCTCCTTATTGGCTGTGGGCGCTGCCATCTTTATGACAGCATGAGGGTTAATTAGCATATTCCCTCTTTATTAGGGTAGACAAGAGGTCTGGTGCACAAAATTTGTGCATGGGTGGGGTCCCTAGGCCTGGCCGGTGATCAGGGCCTATAAGGGCCATCTCGCCCAGTCCCAATTGGAGCTGCCAGCTGCCAGATGGGGCCGGAGGGAGGTTTGCCGGCCAGGGGTAGGGCCTGTGGGAGGTTGGCTGGCCATGGGACGTTGGCTGTGAGAGCTCACTGACCACCAGAGGGCAGCTCCTGCATTGAGCATCTGCCCCCTGGTGGTCAGTGCACACCATAACGACCAGTTGTTCCGGTCGCTTAGGCTTTTATATATATAGAGTAGAGGCCTGATGCACAAAATCCATGCAAGAGTAGGCCTTCCTTCCCCCAGCTGCCGTCACCGGCTTCCCTCTTTCACCCGGGACCCAGGCTTGCTTCCCTCCGGCTGCTGGCAGGCACCCAGAACCCAGGCTGGCTTCCCTACAGCCCCAGCTTCGTCCAAAATGACGTTCTTAGCATATTACCCTTTTATTATTATAGACTAGAGGCCCAGTGCACAAAAATTTGTGCACTCAGGGGGTGGGGGGAAGGGGGTCCCCCAGCCCGGCCTGTGCCCTCTCACAGTCTGGGACCCCTTGGGAGATAACAACCTGCTGGCTTAGGCCTGCTCCCGGGTGGCAGAGGGCAGGCCCAATCCCTAGGTGCAGCCCCTGGTCAGGCTCAGAGCAGGGCCGATTGGGGAGTTGGGG
>NW_005370273.1:492265-495199 GCF_000412655.1 Myotis brandtii
CCGCCATCTTGGCTGACAGTTAATTTGCATATACTCACTGATTAGCCAATGAAAAGAGTAGCGGTCGTAAGCCAATTACCATGTTTCTCTTTTATTAGTGTAGATAGGCATTACATATGGACACAATAGGGTTGTGAAGGCTTAGGGCGGGCAGGAACCGGGTTGAGAGTGATGCTGGGGGGAAAAGGGGACATCTGTAAGGTACATCAACAATAAGGATTAAAATAAACAAACAAACAAATGACTAAATGTTCTATTAAAAAAATTTAAAAATCTCACCTTTGCTTTTTGGTATTAAACAAGAGTAGCAGCATCTAGGTCCTACTTCTCAGTGAAATGCCTTTTTGATAGCACAAAGCAAGGTTTCTTTTTGTTTTAATTTGGTAATGTTTCAAGTCCAACTTAGTTCCATCACTTACTTCCCCACAGCTTGATAGTCAGGGAGCAATAATTCCCTTATCTGTGGGCTGTTTAAGGGTGATATAGTACTGCCCTGGGAACAAAACAGACTAAGGCCGTTTTCCAGATGCATGTTTTAAAACTTTCAGCTGGAAAGACCTTCATTATGTGAAATTTATTCTGATTATTGTAAGTCAAGATTTGATCTTATTCAGAAACAAACCCATAAGTTGACCTCTGGCTATTGCCTCCTACATTTCTGGCTCTAGGCCAGGGTTGGGGAACCTTTTTCCTGCCAATGGCCATTTGGATTTTTATAACATCATTCTCAGGCCATACAAAATTATTAACTTAAAAATAAGCCTGTTCTATTTGGTCAACCATTTAATTAACTCATCCCTAATGCCTGCCAGGGCCAGACCAAATGATTTCTTGGATCTTATACAGCCGGCGGACCTGCCATTCCACACCCGTTCCAAGACATATGAACATCTCATTTGTAGATTTCAGGCAGACAGGGGTTAGAATATGGCAAATGTGACCTCAACAGCAGATAAAGTGTGTCAAGATTGAGAGGAATTATGAACACTGTTATAGAAATCACCTTTTTAAAAGTCACCTGTTGTACAAAGCACTGCAGTCTCTTCCTTTCTTTCTTGTCCTTTGCCAGGTTGTGTTTGAGAGTCCCCAATCCAAGAGGCACCCCAAACATTCCATTTCCTGTTTTTGTTGCCTACATGCAATAATGCTGAAAGTCTGTAGTAGTAGATCTTATCCTACTTGAGTACATTTTGTTTTTTATTTTTTAATCCTCACCTGACGACATTGATTCTAGAGAGGAAGAGAAACACGGATGTGAGAAACATTGATGGGTTGCCTCATGTGCACCCCCTGCTTTGGATCAATCCTGCAACCCAGGCAGATGGCCTGATGAGAAATTGAACTGGAGACCTTCCCTGTGCACAGGAGGATGCTCTAACCACTGAGCACACCAGCCAGGGCCATTTTGCATTTTTTCTTTGCATTTTCTACTAGAGGCCAGGTGCACGAAATTCGTACACTCGGAGGGGTGGTTCCTCAGCCCGGATTGTGAGAGGGCACAGGCCAGGCTGAGGGACCCCATAGGTGCACTATCGGGGCCAGGGAGGGATGCAGGAGCCTGGGCAACCGGGGAGGGACCGAGGGAGAGCTCCAGGGCATGTCCGGGCCATCTTGCTCAGTCCCAATTGGCCGAACCCCAGCAGCAAGCTAACCTACCAGTTGGGGTGTCTGCCCCCTGGTGGCCAGTGCACATCATAGCAAGTGGTTGAGCGGCCTTGACATCATTTTCATATTACACTTTGATTGGTTGAATGGATGACCGAATAACCGAACACTTAGCATATTAGGCTTGTATTACATAGGATACTTGTCTTGGCTCATTGGGGACAAACATGTTAAGAATTCCTCTGTGCATAACAGAATAGCAAGACAAAGCAGTCTATACTGGTGTGTGAGATTGAGTGTGTGCTGCTAACAAGACTGCCGTGCTCTGCCCTGGCCCAGTGGGTTGGAGCATCTCGTCTGGTACATCAGCAGGTCCCATTGTATTCATGGATTCCTGGCCAGGGCACATACCTAGGTTGCGGGTTCAATCCCCATCCAGGAAGCAACTGATCAATGTTTCTCTCACATCCATGTTTTTGTCTCTCTCCCTTTCTCTCTCTTTTAAAAAAAAAATCAACATATTCTCAGGTGAGGATTATAAATATATAAACAAAACAGGGCGTGTCCATGCTGCAGGCCCATACAGTTTGGGTAGGTTGAGGGAGCAGGGTGAAAATAGGACTTTCAGTGCAACTCTGAGCCTACAAATAGAAAGGCTGTGGTGAGGCTATGGACCCAGAGGTCGCCTTTGACTGTCAGTCGGGCAAGGCCTCAGGGGCGGGCTCCCCCGGCGGGCGAGCAGGAGGCAGCCAATCCATGATTGCTCTCATCATCGTTGATGATTGCTCTCCCTCTCTGAAATCAATAGAAATATATGTTTAAAAAAATAGATACGTGCCAAAACCGGTTTGGCTCGATGGATAGAGCGTGGCCTGCGGACTGAAGGGTCCCAGGTTCGATTCTGGTCAAGGGCATGTACCTGGGTTGCGGGCACATCCCCAGTAGGAGATGTGCAGGAGGCAGCTGATCGATGTTTCTCTCTCATCGGTGTTTCTAACTCTCTATCCCGCTCACTTCCTCTCTGTAAAAAACCAATAAAAATAAAAAATAGATACGCAAGTCATCAATTCAAATCCAATAGCAAGTACGTGAAATTAAAATAATTTATTGCTAACTTTAATAAAATGTTTGTTATTGTTCTTTTTGAGGCCTCTGTCGTGCTAGCGCTGTTTGAATAGTTCCGTACGCGGGTAAAAGCACTGAAGCACCGGCAGCCCTAGGATTCTGCCGGCAGGGCCCTGGGCGCGTGCAGCCGGCCCTTCCGGCCGCGAGTGGCCGGACTGAAAGCTGGTCGGAGCTGCCCCTTCCCGGCTGCTGGGCTGCTCCTCA
>NW_005370273.1:496497-499883 GCF_000412655.1 Myotis brandtii
GGCGCCCCAGCGCCGGCCTGCAGCCGAGGATTGGGGATGCGTTTGTATTCTGAGACCGGGGAGAGCCTGGAACGGTACACCTTGGCCCGAGAGCGAGTTTTGATGTAAATTAGTGGTGGAGGAAGCTTTAATGGTCTCATGTTCAGGTTCAGTAGAACCTTTGATCCTCCGTGTCCTCGCTGCTTTGTGGTGATGCCAGGGATGCGTGCGCCCGGCCCGGGGCCGCCGCCGCCGGAGGTTTAGGTTTTGAAGTGAGGAGAGCCAGCCTGTTCCTGAGCTGTTTGTGTGTTTAGAAGTTGCTCTGTTGGATTGTAGTTTTTCAGAAACCAACTCTTACATCTACACTACCTTGACTTTGTTCATTCACTGCACCTGCATTTCCATCTTAGGTACAGGAAGGAAGAATGGAATCGGAAGGAAGAAAATTCATTTCACAGACAAAATAGCTCCCCTCCTCTGTTATAGCTGTTTCCCTGGCAATACAAACTTCCCGCTTCAGTGAGTATTACCTTGGATGTTTAGAATAGAAGTTCATTGTTTGTTTTAGGCCTGTGTTAGGACTTTAGGGTATAGATTTTACTTTGTTTACTTGATTTTTCTACTTCCATGTGGGGGTCTTAATGTTGAAGTTCTTTCCACTTGCTCTCTTTTAAAATATGTAAAGACAAGTTTATTGTTCATAATCCCAGTAGAGTGACCTAGGTGGTGGTACATGTAGTATTAATTACACTTACCCTCTTTGTCTTAATACATTAAGTCTGGCTCTGTCCCTTCACAAATTACTCTTTTTAAAAAAACAAACAAAGAGCATAACAGTGCAGTTCCTATCAAGGTCAGTTATAGGGTCTCTTCCATACAGTTAGAGTGTTCAGAGATTTTTGGAACATTTTGCCCTAAATCTGTTATGGTGATGGTGATGCTATTATCTTGAAAATAATTAAAATCCTACATGAAAACAAAATTCTGGGGAAAAAATTATTACTGATTTTTAGAGGAGTGGGGAGAGGGAAACATTGATTGGTTGCCTCCTGTACTCACCCTGACCAGGAGTCGAACCTGCATCCTTTTGGTGCATGAGTCAACGCTCCAACTTAGGGAGCCACCCAGCCAGGGCTTCCTTTGAGTTTATTTTATTTTATTTTTTAATATGTTTTTATTGATATCAGAGAGGAAAGGAGAGGGAAAGAGAGATAGAAACATCAGTGATGAGAGAGAATCATTGATTAGCTGCCTCCTGCATGTCCCACACTGGGGATTGAGTCCATAACCCAGGCCTGTGCCCTGACCTGAAATCGAACCATGACCTGGTTCATAGGTCAATGCTCAACTACTGAGCCATGCTGGCTGGGCCCTTTGAGTTTATTAATAATGGTACGCAAACACTTTAGAGAGTTTTTTATAGTGCTTCGAGTCTTTTTTATTTTTATATTTTGGTTAATCCTCACGCGAGGATATTTTTCCATTGATTTTCAGAGAGAGTGGAAGGGAGGGGGAGAGACAGAGAGAAACATCAATGTGAGGGCATCAATATCTCACATCAATTAATTGCCTCCCGCATGCGCCCTACCAGGACCAGGATCGAGCCTGCGACCATGGTATGTGCCCTTAACTGGAATCAAACCCGGGACCCTTCAGTCCGCAAACTGAGGCTTTATCTACTGAGCCAAACCAGTGAGGGCATGGTTTACATATTATTGGAGCCTCACAGACCCTTTGTAAGGGAGGTAGGGAACAAATATTTTCATTTTACAAATGAAAGAACTGAAGCCCAGCCCTAGCTGGTTTGGCTCAGTGGATAGAGTGTCAGCCTGCAGACTGAAGGGTCCTGGGTACAATTCCCGTCAATGGCACATGCCTGGGTGTGGGCTCAAACCCCAGTGTGGGGTGTGCAGGAGGCAGCCAATCAATGATTCTCTCTCATCATTGATGTTTCTATCTCTCCCTCTCCCTTCCTCTCTGAAATCAATAAAAATATATTTAAAAAAAAACACACGTTTTTATTGATTTCAGAGAGGAAGGGAGAGTGAGAGATAGAAACATCAATAATGAAAGAGAATCATCTATCAGCTGCCTCCTGCATGCCCTCTACTGGTGATTGAGACCGCAACCCAGGCATGTGCCCTTGACAGGAATTGTACCCAGGACTCTTCAGTCCCCAGGCTGATGCTCTATCCACTGAGCCAAACCAGCTAGGGCAATAAAAACATACTTAAAAAAAAAAAAAGGAAAGAAAGAACTCAAGCCCAGAAAAATCTGACACATAGTAAAGGGAAGGGATCTAAAAACAAAATAGAACTTTTGACTCCTATATTTATGTTTTTTCTTTTAAGTTAACATGAAAATGTATAGTTCTGTGAAGTTTTCTAAGTCTAACTTTTAATTATATAGGTAAATCTATATTTTGCAGGGAAATTTTTCACACAGCAAGTATTTTGTTTATGATGTGTGTGATGGGGTTTCAAAAATATGCAAATGATTATTTGAAATGATTACCAGAATGTTTGTGGGTTTTTCATTTGACTATTGTTTGGAATAGTTCCATAAGTCAGCCAGAGTTGTATCTCAGGTGCCACTTCACTACTCATGTGATACAGTTTTTATTTAACTCTCTCTGACACACAAAGGAAACAGTCTATGCCCTTCTGTATTAAAGCTTGATTTGAACAGTCACCTGTATACTAATAAGAGAAAAAAATGCAGAGACCTCGTTTTTCTTAGCCTCTTCCCTACTCCTACTACAAATATTTCCTGTAGAAAAGTGAGGCCCCCTAGTTAACTGTTTTGAGGCTTGTCTTCAAAAGGTGAAACCTGATTTTTTTTCCCCCACCTCCAGGCTTTTCTAGATATTTTAATCTGATTGTTTTTTGAAATCTAACTTTAATAGAGTAGTTCTATCAGTACTCAATATATATGAAGACTTCCATAATAATAGCATATCTAGCAAGTTTAGTTTCTTTTTAGTATAAACCTAAGAGGAGCCAGATAGTATAGAACTGTGTACAGCTCTCCTTCAGCCCAATAGTCATTCTTTATGTTTCCTGCACTCACAGTGAGAAGAACAGTGGGTGGTTTATTAGAAATCGTTGCTCTTCCAGGAGGGAAGCATTATGGTCATTGGAATAATAATCACAGATTAATATTATAATACTAGAGGCCCGGTGCACAAAAATTTCTCTCCTTCAGTCATTCTTTATGTTTCCTGCACTCACAGTGAGAAGAACAGTGGGTGGTTTATTAGAAATCGTTGCTCTTTTGCTCTTCAAGCATTATGGTCATTGGAATAATAATCACAGATTAATATTATAATACTAGAGGCCCGGTGCACAAAAATTTGTGCACTCGGGGGGCGGGGGGGAGGGGGGGCCCCCAGCCCGGCCTGTGCCCTC
>NW_005370273.1:501057-504482 GCF_000412655.1 Myotis brandtii
CAGTGCCTGGCTGCTGGCCGCCATCTTGGCTGACAGTTAATTTGCATATACTCACTGATTAGCCAATGAAAAGGGTAGCGGTCGTACGCTAATTACCATGTTTCTCTTTTATTAGTGTAGATTTTAAACTACAAGGTGGTTCTTTTTTTTTAATTCTTTATTATTTAAAGTATTACATGAGTCTCTTTTTTTCCCCCATTGACCTCTCCCCCGCCACCCCCTCCCACACAAGGTGGTTCTTAATAGAATTTTATTATGAAGGCGCTTATTTCTTTTTTCTTTTTTTTTAAAATATATTTTATTGATTTTTTACGGAGAGGAAAGGAGAGGGATAGAGAGTTAGAAACATTGATGAGAGAGAAACATCGATCAGCTGCCTCCTGCATACCTCCTACTGGGGATGTGCCCACAAAGAAGGTACATGCCCTTGACCGGAATCGAACCTGGGACCCTTGAGTCCGCAGGCTGACACTCTATCCATTGAGCCAAACCAGTTAGGGCTGAAGGCCCTTATTTTTGTAGAAATGGTAAGAATTCAAAGCTATGTTGTTTTTGGAACCGACCCTACTTTTGTTAATAGAGGCACTGGCAGTATTGGTTATAGCAGGTACTTTAATAAATAGTAGTTATAAGTCAAAGAACTGCTAAATGCTCTTAATGTGTTACTCATTGACTACTCACAAGTAACTCTGTGGGGTAGCAGAAGCCCAGGGCCATACAGATGTGGCAGCCTGCCTGAGTGCATCGCCAGTATGTGGCAAATCATAGTTGGGATTTGAGCCTGGACTGTAACCCCAAAGCCTAGGTTCTGTCCTCTGAAGATGGGAACTGGCAGTGTCAGCTTATCGTTTGCAGTGATTTAGGAGTATTGGGAGAGGAAGGCCACTTCAGTCAGGGTGTCCTCCCCTCAGTACTGGTCTTTATACCTTGTTTGTAAACATCAGCAATTTATAAGACAACATTTGTATTAGCTCCTGAAATCATAAATTGCCCTTCAGGCAAATAAAAGTGCCCCATCAATTCAAAAAGAAAGAAAATTCTTTTCAAGTGCAGTTTAAAAAGTAGGTATGGTCTTCCCAAGGAAAGCCTCGAGCAACCTAAAGTTAATATCAGCTGAGGCTAAGTTCAGGATTGACCAGTTACTGGTGTGTTTTAGCAAAGAAGACAGCTACTAGCATAAATCAAACCATGAAGTTCATGTAGGGGATATTTCACCTAACTTTTGAATGAATTGTCCACATTGGCTATCCATTTTCCTATGAATTAAACCATTCCTAGGTTTGGGCTGAATAGAGTTAACATTGTTGATAAGAATAAATACTTAGAATTTAGCTCCAGTTTCTGACACACTCTCCAGTTAGCATCAGGATGGAACCAAGTATTTAAATTTAGGTTGTGCCATAAACATCCTATATAATAAAAGCCTAATATGTTAAGTGTCCGGTTGGCTGTTCAATCAAAGCGTAATATGCTAATGATAGGCTAAGGCCGCTCAGCCACGCGCTATGACATGCACTGACCACCAGGGGGCAGACTCTCCTACCAGTAGGTTAACTTGCTGCTGAGGTCCTGCTGATGAGGATTGAGTGAGACTGGCCAAACACGCCCTGGAGCCCTCCCGCGTCCCTCCCCGGCCCGATCATGCACTGGTGGGGTCCTTCGGCCTGGCCTGCGCCCTCATTCAATCCAGGACCCCTCGCGGGATATCGGAGAGCCAGTTTCTCCTGATCCCGCAGACAAAGCTGAGGGACGCCACTGGTGCATGAATTCATGCACTGAGCCTCTAGTTCTTCTTATAAAAAGGCAAACTTAAATGAAATCAACTAGGAATTCTGTAGATAAGATGGCTGGTGTGTATACCATATGCAGGGCACCAGATTAGGTGTAGTGAAAGGTAAAGGCATCCAGCCCTGAGACTCAGGGTGAGGGTGGCTGCAGGGCTGGCTGGGACTGAAGTGACGGTAGAATCCTGCCCGCTTCCCCACAGGAAGGGAGGAGGAGTTGCCAGCTGGCCTGTTGTGGACCCCAAGGAAGGTGTGATGACTCTTCAGCACTGAGAACATATTTATTTGACACTTGCTAAGTTAGGAGGTGAAACAGTCATTCCTTTTATTTCCTCCAGCTTTTTGTGGAAGTACAACTTTGTCTCCATCTGGTGGAAATCCATTTTACCTAGTTCATTCTCATTGATATCTAGTGAACAGAGGAAAATGAGATCACTACTACTGGCTCTTATAGTGGCCCTTGAGTTTAGCTTTTTGTTTTTTAATATGTTTTTATTGATATATTGATTTACTTACTTATTAGAGAGAGAGGGAAAGAAAGAGATAGAAATATCCATGGGCTGCCTCCTGCATATCCCCTACTGGGAATCAAGCCAGCAACCCAGGCATGTGCCCTGAACAGGAATCAAACCTGAGACCTGTTGGAGTGCCTGGGTCGGTGTTCAACCACTGAGCCACTGGACTGGGTGAGTTTAGTTTTGAAAGTAACCAACTGAAAGCTTGAGAGGGTCTCAGTGACATAATGTGTCTATAAAGCAAGGATTTTTACACTTGATTCCACTTATTTCAGATGAACTGACTTTGCAGTAACTATTCAGTTACTCCTACTAGGATCAAAGTACCATTTTTGCTAGTTTTTATGAGGTTTTGAGGAAGAGTGAGAAATTCCCACATTGTTTTAGAAGAAATGTTGAGTATATCTTTAGGGGTTTTTGTTTGTTTGTTTATTTTGTTTTGCGCTGTTATAATGAGATATCTTACACTGTACTCCCAGGTGCCAAGCTTTTGGAGAAATGAGTGTCTGCTTATTGTAGGGTGGTCCTGGAAGCTGAGTCTGGGACTACTTGGTTGTGGTGAGATGCCTGCTTTGTTGGAGTAGGATTAGAAGAGTCTCTAACTAAAGAGAAAGTTTTGATGAAATTGGTGGATAGGGGTTAATGTAATAAATAAAAGTATTTCCTACCAGCACCCTGTTTTACTTAGCGTTCTTTTTCTTTTTACTTACTGATTTTTAGAAAGAGAGAAATGTGGATTTGTTGTTCCACTTATCCGTGCATGTACTGGCTGTTTTCTTGTATGTGCTGTGGCTGGGGATCGAACCCACAATTTTGGAGCATCAGGACATCTCTTCAACCAACTGAGCCTCCGGGCCAGGGTTACTTAATATTCTTTATTGTAGTTCACTTAATATTTGCTTTATACTGAAAGATAAGTAAAATGTTGGCCCCCTTAAAAACATGCCTTCAAAATAATTCCGTGAAGGAGGGGAACTGGAGTGAGTATGTAGGCTATCTACACTAATAAAAGAGAAACATGGTAATTGGCGTACAACCGCTACGCTTTTCATTGGCTAATCAGTGAGTATATGCAAATTAACTGTCAGCCAAGATGGCGGCCGGCAGCCAGGCACTGAAGCGAGCA
>NW_005370273.1:506139-524170 GCF_000412655.1 Myotis brandtii
TCAACCAATCAAAGCATAATATGCTAATGATATGCTAGGACCGCTCAACTGCTCGCTATGACATGCACTGACCACCAGGGGGCAGAGGCTCCACTGGTAGGTTAGCTTGCTGCTGAGGTCCAGCCAATCAGGACTGAGCAAGACAAGCCGGACACGCCCTCAGGCCCTCCTGCAGTCCCTTCCCGGCTGGCCAACCTCCCATGTCCCTCCCCAGCCCCGATTATGCACCGGTGGGGTCCCTCTGCCTGGCCTGTGCCCTCTTGCAATCTGGGACCCCTCGGGGGATGTCAGAGAGCCATTTTCCACCCGACGGTGGAACAACCGGGCGCTATGACATGCACTGACCACCGGGGGCAGATGCTCAACTCAGGAGCTGCCCCCTGGTGGTCAGTGCGCTTAGCCAGAAGCCAGACATGGCTGGCAGTGGCGGTGGCAGGAGCCTCTCCCACTTCTGCGGCAGTGCTAAGGATGTCCGACTGATGGCTTAGGCCCACTCCCCTGTAAGTTGGACATCCCCCAAGGGCTCCCGGACTGTGAGAGGGTGCAGGCTGGGCTGTGGGACCCCCACCCCCTGAGTGCATGAATTTCATGCACTGGGCCTCTAGTAGATGAAATTAGATTGGCCATACCCCCCAGCTGCTGTGGTTCAGTTGGTTGAGGGGCATCCCATGCTCCAAGAGGTCTCCAATTTGATTCCTGGTCACTGCACATGCCTGGGATTCGAATTTTGGGCTCGATTCCCAGTAGGGGGTATGCAGAAGGTAGCCAATCAACGTTACTCTCTCATCGATGTTTCTGCCCCTCCCTCCCTTTCCTTTCCTCTCTTGGAAATCAACAAAAACATTTTAAAAAAAGAAAAATGATTGGCCATATGTTAAAAATTATTAAGGCTGGATATTGGGTTCATTAAGCTGTTTTGTTTATGTTTTGAATTTTCCATAGATTTAATTTTATAGAATAAATTTTTTAAGTAGTGCCTTCTAATATATCTTTGATGCAGAGTCCATTTATTTACTGGCTGTTTTCTCTCATATGCCCTGGACATGTACCAATTGAACCCACAACTTTGGAGCATCAGGACAACTCTCCAACCAACTGAGCCACCGGGCCAGTGCTACTTAACATTCTTTATTGTAGTTCACTTAATATTTGCTTTATGCTGAAAGATAAAGTGCTGCCTTTGGTCACTACTTGAGAATATCAATTGAATTATTTGCTTAATGGCCTCCCAAGAAATGCTTGGGCCTAAAGAGTCACAAGATTTGGGTTGGTTCTCTTGATTTCAAATTGTAGCTTGAGAGGGTGTGGGGGAATTGTTAAATGTAGTCTGTTGTGTTTGTTCCCACTGCAGATCAGTGGTTGTACTTTGTGTGTCGGCAGAATATTCCGAGAATTCATTTCTTCTGCCTTGGTGTGGTGTGAAATCTCTTCTGTTGCTCTGTTCTGGGGTGTTTCCTAGTCAGGTAGTTGATAACACCGGCTAACAAACACCTGAGTTGTCACAAGCTCATAACATCTAGCTCTTCCTTCAGGTGTGCTTTGGTGTAATGAGAATGAGCAAAGATTTCTTTTTTTTAACCTTTGTGTTTCACCCTTTCTCTTTGTTTCTTTGAATTTTGGGTGTTAAAACTCCAACTCTGTAGAGATTGTTCTGCTTCATTTAACACGTTACATACAAGGTGGAAAGTTAAATGAGAGCTCAGAAGCCAGTGACATCCATTGTGAACTCCAATGACAGTGTCAGGGGAATTGGTACTTGTCCAGGTGATGGCTGAGATGTTGGTTTTGAATTTGTTTCTTGCTCCATTTTTGTTGGCAAGGTTCTGCAAACTCTTAAGCTAGTTTTTAGTACACCCTTGGATGTAGTTTGTTTTCCATCATGCCCCTAGGAAAGGAGCTGAATCCAACCGTTATTATTGGCAGGCCTCACACTTTGTGGCTTGATGGGAAAGCCCAGGCCTTGGAGTCTAGCATACAGATTGTGCTCCCAGTTCTAACTCTGCCTCTTAGTGGCAGTCTGTCTTTAGGCGGGTTATCTGGCTTATTCAGCCTGAGGTCCCACCTCTGTAAGATGACAGCATCGTCTGTCTTGCTGAGTGGTTTTGAGGGTTTTGTGAAACCCTGTTTAGAGAGCACCTGTTCAGGGCAAGCACTCCACAGTGAAGTCCTGGCCCTCCAGGAGTTCGTGCTGGTGGGAGCAGTCAAACAAAACCCAGATGGTGAGAGCAGCTGAATAAATTGACACTTACTACACGCCAGACATTGTATTAAGCACTTCACATATGTTAACTCATTTTCCTAACAACCACAGAGGCAAGTCTGGTTACTCACATTGTGAGGAAACTGAGTCAGAGAGGCAATCCTGAAGGATCAGGATTTGAACCCAGGCCAGTTGGTTCTGGAGTCAGTGTTTTTCAAACAAGATGTTCTGCCCCCTTTCTTAAATGTCTGAACAAGACAATGAAGTCTGTGCTCAGAATCAGTATAGTTTCTGGAAGTTTTAATGGATCAAGTGCATAAGGCTTTCTCAAAAAGAATCCTATTTTCAAGCCAAACATTGAAGAGTACAAAGGTATTATTCCTCAGCTCTTTCAACTCAACTAAAAATTGCCCTAGATACAAAAATGTGTATTTTGTTATGGATCAGCATATATCAAGAACATAAATGAGTAAAACTTGTGAAATTTTTATATCTCATTCAACTTCAAGTGACAATCTGTTTTTGTAGAATTAATGGCATTGCAAGTGGGTAGGTAAACATCTTATTTGATTTAAAAGGCTGTGGAATTTATAACCAAAACACTATGTTTTAGAGCAATGTGTAAAAAGGCAGTTATGTGCTATGTGTTCAAATCAGAGAAAATTTTAGGGAGAATATCTAGGGAAGGGCTAAAACATGTAGTCACTTGAGAAAAACCAGTATACTTTTCTCAAGTCAAGAGAATTTTACAAACTTTGGTATAATCGATATTGAAATAACTAGGATCTCTATTTCCTGATTCTGTGGTTTTTGACACAACAGAAAGAGGATTTTGGTCATGTTATAGCTATACATTTCTACCTTGGGCTTTTTAAGAAAAAAATTAAGTAAAAAGATCCTCCTTCCCATTCACATCATCAGATGGCTTTCTGGCCCATCTGATGCCACACTATGTTAAGCTGAGTGGTTTTGCATTTGTTTGCTTTGCAATGACAGGGCAGAAAGGCTACCTCACAAAAGGACTATGAAGCTTGGGTCATTGTATGAATAAAGGTTTCTACTAGGTGTAGCTTTTCTTGAATGAGGTCTTAAAAGGTTAGAGAGATGTGTAGAAAGTGGAGTTCTGAAAACCAAAGGAAATGAGCATTTGTGAATGATAGCTGTGAGGACAGAAAGATGGGAGCCTTGTGTTAGAAGGTGTGCTCTTTGTGGAATGGCAGCTAACTGCTTTTCACCTTCACTAAGGTCGGGGGCTGAAATCACACATAATTCATGTTAGTGATGAGGAAATGCTGAAAGGATGCGGTTAACAAGGAAAAGCATGGATGTCTCTCTGGGGTCCTTTGAAATTAGGGTGGTTGCATTTGGACCCTCTGAAGCGGCAGAGAAAGCAGCCTGAGGAAGAGTCTGCGAGGTACAGTGCAGTCCACCATCCAGCTTCTCGGGCTGCCCCCACCCTTCCTTCTGCCCAGGCAAGAGAACACTGTGCTGCCTGCCTCCATCCATGGTGACCATAGCTTCATGGAAAATAAAAAATGATTTCCCTGTAGGAATTCCTGCTGTGGAACTCAGGGTTTCTTCTAGTCAAGCTGGCCTGGGATCTTTTGTGGCCATGTGACCTGGGGGAGAAAGAGCCTTGATGACTCTTGCCTCTGTGTGGAGACTCTTCTGTTTTTGTTTTCTCTTTTTAGCTAACCATTTGAGTCAATGCTTATCTGTTCTCTTTTTGGTTAGGGTTCTGTACATTCCAGACCGCGAGCACTGAGTCAGGATGGGAAAAAGACGCTGCGTTCCTCCACTCGAGCCCAAGTTGGCAGCAGGCTGTTGTGGGGTCAAGAAGCCCAAGTTATCTGGAAGTGGAACGCACACTCACGGGAACCAGTCCACCACTGTCCCTGGCTCTAGTTCAGGACCTCTTCAAAACCACCAGCATGTGGATGGCAGCAGTGGTCGGGAGAATGTGTCAGACTTAACTCTGGGACCTGGAAACTCTCCCATTACACGAATGAATCCCGCATCGGGAGCTCTGAGTCCTCTTCCCCGACCCAATGGAACTGCCAACACCACCAAGAATCTGGTGGTGACCGCAGAGATGTGCTGCTACTGCTTTGATGTCCTCTACTGTCACCTCTATGGCTTCCCTCAGCCACGACTTCCTAGATTCACCAATGACCCCTAGTGAGTAAATCCATCAGAGCAGGGGACAATGAGAAAGGCAGGATGGCATCTTCCCACTACTTATAAAAACTTGAATGTGATTTAGGAATAGGATGGTGAGAAATACCTAGAGTATCCACTGGATTCAGTATTGGAAAGGGACTAGGTTATATTTGGAGGAGGTGTAGGCTGGTGAAAGTAATGTTCTGGAAATCAGGATTTTTTTCTTGGCTCTTCTGTTGTTTCAAATGTACAGGTCACACTGTCACATCGTCACACTGTCACATCGTTGTGGACCCCCGTAGTGTTGAAGTCCAGGTGAACTGGGAGCTCATTTAATGGGAGCTGCGATGCTTTCACAGGGTCCCCTCCCTCTGTTCAACAGCAATCCCATGGAAATCTCAGGGCTGCTGGCACCCCACCCACATGTCAGAATCTGCTCTACTGGTTAGTTGGTTTTGTTAACCCTCACCTGAGGATATTTTTCCGTTGATTTCTAGAGTGAATGGGAGGGAAGGAGAGAGAGAAACATTGATGTGAGAGAGACACAACAACTGGTTGCCTCCCTCACGTGCCCCAACCAGGGCTGGGGATCGAACCTGCAACCGAGGTACATGCCCTTGACCAGGATCAAACCCAGGACCCTTCTGGTCGCGGGCCTACACTCTATTCACTGAGCCAAACCGGCGAGGGCTCTGTTTTACTCTTTTTAATTCAAGACTCTGTTGTTTGTCCCCAGCCCTCTCACGTGCCAATGATGGGAGCAGTATGTGTATAAAGTGCAAAGTGAAGAAACTCAGGCCAGTGTCTGCTCCTGTCTCGGAATCGGAGCAACTCCGAGCTGGCTTGGAAGAGCTTTTGAGCTTTGTTTTCTGAGATGCGTGGAGCACGCAGCATAGAAAGGCCTTGCACAGCCACTGGGCAGGGAGTGCAGAGGCATGAGGAGAAGTCCTTGTTCTTGGGAGACTTGTTGAGTCCTCCAACCACAGGCACAAAGTGAAATAGTGTGTGGTGCACTGTGGGCAGAGCGGAGCAGAAGTCATCCCTCCTGTGTGGTGGTGTCAGAGGAGAAGAGATGAAGAGAAAAAGTCCTAACTTTTCAGGGCAGTATTGCCACAGGGTACCATAGTCAGAAAAACCCTGCAGAACAGGTGCAGATGATCCCACTGGGTCTGAGTGGGAGCAGGCGTATCTCTAAAGGAGAGGGACACAGGTTGGGAGAGTGGGTGGTGGCTGCAGCATTGCAGGGCCATTCTATTTGGGCTCCTATTTCCGCCTGCAGACAGTGGACTACTTGAGGGCTGTGGAGTAGTGTTGAGACAGTTAACTCTAGCTGGTGCTGTTCAAGTGTGTTAGTATAAGGGAAAGACGTGTGGGTGGGAGATCCGCTTTGTAACAATGATCAAAGAAGTATGTAACTTGAAATTTTTAAGTTGCTTTTTAGAAGTGTTTAATTCAGGCATCAAAGAGGTAAAGGCATAGGAGCATGGAGGAGTCTCAGGAAGAGAGACAGACCCGAGACTTCTTCCTAGAAAACCCGTTACCATCCATCTGATGTAGCCTAGAAACAGAAGGTGGTAATTTCTGCTAATAATAAGCTCTCTTCTGGAAACATTGTTTTTCTTTTCTGAACATTTATGAGCAGGAGATATTTGTAGTTGCCATTGGCAGAAATAACTATGGGAACAGTGTGGAGCTGTAGGGAGTGCGTGCAGATAACAAGGAGAAGGTGCACAGGCCCAGTGTGTCTGCATGAAGGGTGGAACTAGGGAACTTGGACATTCAAAATAGAGTAAAGAAGAGGAGAAGGACATGGAGAATTAGAAGAAAAAAAAGTGAAGTCCTGGACAGAGGAAGAGGACTGTAGCACATGCATGTGTCAGCAAGGCCCGTGGGAAAGGCTGCCCAGAGGGCCTTTCTTCATGCGCCTTGCGAGGTGTCCTCTCCATGTCCCACCGGGACTGTACGCCTCCCAGAGGGGACTAGAGTCCTGCAGGGAGCTGGCAGTTCAGAAAGCAATCATTTGGGGGAATAACAAATGAACAGGAATAAAGCCAAGGTTTGTTCTTATCCATGATTGATTTGGGGCTGGAGAGTGTTTTGTGTTTTGCTTTTTTAGTCCGCTCTTTGTGACATGGAAGACAGGGCGGGACAAGCGGCTTCGTGGCTGCATTGGGACCTTCTCAGCCATGAATCTTCATTCAGGACTCAGGGAATACACGTTAACCAGGTAATTACACGAGGCATAAGATTGGTGGAAAAATTGGCGATCAAATTTGTCTACAGAATTGAAAACAACTGCCAGACTTTATGTCTTCAAAGTAATAAAGAATGAGTGTTCTCTTCTTGGTGATCAGGAACTGTGGAGGCTGTAATCTGTGAGTCACTTACTGGTTCAAGTATAGACAGTTAATAGCATCAATTGTTTTTAGCACCTGGGTGTGAATGGATAATAGACGTTCTCTGCATAGCTCCAGTTGTAAATATTCGGGCACATGCTCCCACCTCCAGAGTAGCCTCACTTACGTGTTTTTGTCCCCTTCCAGTGCACTTAAGGACAGTCGGTTCCCCCCCCTGACCCGAGAGGAGCTGCCTAAACTTTCCTGCTCTGTCTCCCTCCTTACTAACTTTGAGGATGCCAGTGATTACCTGGACTGGGAGGTGAGAACAGCTGCATTTGGAACTCTGCGTTGCATTTGGGTTCGGGTTAGTACATGGTGATGTATCTCCTTCATTGAGAGGGTATAAGAATGTGACAGTTGAGTTTGGAAACAATTACGGGCAGCATGGGTGGACAGAAAAAGTGCTACAATATCAGAAGCAGAATTATGAAGGTTTCTCTTCTTTCTTCCAAGTCTGCTTTGGTTCACGTCCTTCTCCCATGTAATAATGAGATGGGGGAGGAAAGGGGGACATCTGTAATACTTGCAACAATAAAGATAAATTAAAAATAATGACAATAATATTAAATAAACAACAAAAGAAACAATCATGATAAAGTGGAATATTCCAGATCCTTCTGGGTGAGCCCTTGAGTCAAAGTTGTTATTTAGAGTCATTTGTGAAGGGCCCTGAGCCAGATCAAACCCTGTGGCATATTCATTTAATGGACTAGATTAAAGGTGGAGTGTTCAAGATGATCAGATGAGCAATTGAAAGAATTTATTCCTATAATCCTTATACACTTAGGTGATTACATGTGGAATCACATCTCTCAAGCTAGTTTTTTTGGCTTTTATATCTGACATCATTCGTGATGAAAATCAAGAGGTTCTCCTGGTCATGTGTGGGTGGCTGAAATGTCCTTAGAATAAATCAGTGCCATTTATTTGGTTGTGGGTTTTTTTTTTGTAGGTAGGGGTCCATGGAATACGAATTGAATTCCTCAATGAAAAAGGTGTCAAACGTACAGCCACATATTTACCTGAGGTTGCTAAGGAGCAAGGTGAGTTGGACAAATGGAATTTCATTGAACAACACTGAACATGGTGTTGCTGACTAACAGGCAGGAGAATAGAGTGTGTGGTCTTTCAGCCCAAATGCCACTAAGAATGAGTGCCCTTCTTCTTTTTAATACCTACCAGCTTCTTCTAGAAGGAGGAATGAACTCTGAACGATGCAGAAGCTGGGAGAAGGAGGGGGGAATGATTGCTCCTACTTACTTGCTTATTTCACTTTCAGGGAATAGCTTTATTTCTTGTCCTCCAAGATTGGTGATTGTAGCAAAATTCCACCAATCAACTTGACCATATTATGGAGTTCATTGTGAAGGGAAGCTGCCCATATTGGGAGTTTTGAACTCTTGGTCATGAATTATTAAACAGTATTATACTTGGAAAAAGGCAAAATGTAATTAATCCTGTTTTTTAAAGAATTTAGCAGTAGAGGTGTTGGGGGCGAAGGAACTTGGTAGTTACTAAGTTCTTAAACTGTGACATTGAAGATGGGAAATGGGTTGGGCAGGTTTCCCTTTAAAAGAATACCTATAAATGTTGCTTGTACATTCTGTGATATGTAACCTCATATTCTTTCTTTCTTGGAATTCTGTTTTTTTATTATTAATATGTAAATTAACACGCACACAGTATTTGTTAGATGTGAACCTGAAATAGAGAAAAATGTCCGGTTTAATACGTCAGTGAACTAATTATGTGGCCAGCGAGTTGCCTTGTTGATTTTCATTGTGGTTGTATTTAAACTTTTTCAAAAGCAGTGAGGATGTGACATAAAACAGAAGCCTTTTATCCACCTTTTTGAAATCATAAATCCCATATTTCTGTACGAGAGGGCACACCATAAGTATTTTCTGATACTGAGATGTGATGATAACTTCGGTAAATAATCAGAGTACTTTTGCCATTTGAATATTGTTTGGGAAAATTAAAAAGTGGCATATACCGCAGTAATTTAGGGAGTTTTGTTTGGTTTTCAGTTTGATATATTCGGTTTTATCTGTTACAAACATGCAAGAACAACACAGCAGCACTGTGTGAACAACTTTCCCATCCTTTTTAAAGAAATAGCTTCCCTCCTACTATCAATTCTCTATAATTGAAAACTGGACTCCAAGAAATCATCAAATGAAGGAAGGCCACACCGAGGAATATAAGCTGCAGAATTGAATTCTCTCTTTGCACAGAACATCCCTGGCTCCCAGCACTAGGCCCACAGCCAGTCTACGTTGGGACCATGTTTGTTCCTAGATATTGACACTGGGATCACCTCTGACAGGAAAGATACAGAAGCAGGGCCTGGGGACGGTCACACGGCATGTGTCAGGCCACCGTCTCAGGTCGCCAAGGTCTCCCTTGGACTGTCAGTGAGCAGACCACTCGGTGCCCAGGGCTCCCCCTGCTCCTGCCTAGCAGACATGGCCGCTTCCGCCTCTCCCTGTGTGAGAGCATGCCCCTCTGTCACTGTGCGCTGACCTCAGTGTGTCTCCTCTCCTCAGACTGGGATCAGATCCAGACAATAGACTCCTTGCTCAGGAAAGGTGGCTTTAAGGCTCCAATTACCAGTGAATTCAGAAAAACGATCAGACTCACCAGGTAACCCCCTGTCTCGTTTTCCTTGTCATTTTAATTTAGTTGGGTTTGCATGGAGGGTACTTGTTGATGGAAAGGGGAAGAAAGTATCTCTGCTGTCTCCTAACCACAGAAGTGCGGTGCAGTGAGGCCCTGCGGAGACAGTGGCAGCAAAGCAAAGACTCAGCCTCCTGAGTGTCCCAACAGCTAAGCTGAGAGCAGAGGGAGCAGGGCGAGGCCACTGAGCAAGTCGTGGGTGTCTGTGCCAGATGCGCTTTGGGGGAGGCTGAGGCGGTCAGGTGGCACCTTAAAGGAACAGTCAGAAAATGCTTGGTATGAAGAGTTGAAAGGAAACGCCCCTGCCTGTTTGAAGTGAATGCTTCTTTGGGGAGGCTGCCTAGTGTGGTAGAGTGTACGTGGCCTTGGGGTCTGAAACACAGCCCCACCACTTAGCCATGGGACCTGGTCAGTTATTCTGCCACTCTAAGTGGAAAACTCTCCTGTCTGTAACAAGTGAATGATAATGCCTTAGGGTTGTTTTAGGCTGTGGTAAGGTGATACATGAGGAATTTCTAAACCAGGGCCAAGCATAGATGTCAGTTCTCTTCCCATCCCTACTGAAATCAAAAACACTGAGAGGTTTAGCTTCTATGGGCTTCTGTGGGCCTCTGGCCCCTGATCTGTAAAATGCTGAATAATCATACAGTAACCTCACAGGTCTATTTGGAAGATAACCCAGTGTTTTTTAAATGCTTTGGATTCCAAGAAAAATTAAAAAATAAATCTTCAAATACAAAGCATTATTATTATCATTATTATTATTATAATTTATTTGAACAGCCATTTCCCTGTCAAAATTCAGGAATAATCACCTTGCAGTGGAGGAGTGATTACAGTGGGAAAGAGATGGCTCTGGGTAAGGACTGTCACACCCAGCTCCTGTGGTCTGTAGTAGGCTCCATAGGTTTGTAACACCCATGCTTCGCATCCTGACTCATGGCTCTTTCCAGAGCAAAGCCAAAGTGCTATGAATTCTGTTCTGATGACCCTGGGATAGATGACATATTCATCCAGGAATTGAGGCCGTCCTATCTAGACCCAGGATCCTTTAACCTGCTTCATGAGAATTTGACCCAGAATTAGGTATCTGTGCCCTTTTGGTTATAAATAACTCGCTTGTTGCTTTTTGCAAATTGAGGTTGTATTTCTGTCATTTTACCTCATTTTAACCTGAAAGTAGACTTGCAGTTTACACTGGGCCTTGGTTGCAGTCCTCTTCCAATCTGCCACCCATGTCCTCTGACTTGAGATTCTTCCTCCAGACCCCGTAGCAGATTGCTTAAGAGCAGCCTGACGATAAGCACATGTAGTGTTTAAAGGTGGGATGTGCAGAAAACCCCTGCTCAGGGGTGTTGTGATTGTGCTTTTTCATCTCGTTCATTTGTAATAACAACATTGTTTTCTTGTGCTGTCTTTCATTTTCTGTAAGTAAGGTTGCTCTTGGTCTTCCATTTTATTCTTTCAAAATGTGGAATAAGCTTTTGGTTTTCTATGCTGAGTGACTTTACTGAATGAAGTGTTTGGGGTTCATAATACCCTTCCCTGTCTCCTTACACAGGTACCGAAGTGAGAAAGTGACAATCAGTTATGCAGAATATATTGCTTCTCGACAGCACTGTTTCCAGAATGGCACTCTTCATGCCCCGCCCCTCTACAATCATTACTCCTGACACACGGCTGCATGACCAGTCCCACCCCCCTGTGGCCACCAATGGCTATGACATCATTGGAGCAGACGCCTCCTCTTCCTGGTCCAGTTACTTCTATTACTGCACCATTTTATGATGCTAGCTTCCGTTGCCAAGTCTGCCTCCAGCTGACTCGGGGTTGGGGTGGGAGAACGGGATTATATTGAATGAAACAGAACTCGCGGGGCCCAAGCCTTATTTCAGCCTTTCCTCATTATGGGGTTCCGTTGGATTGGGGCTCCTCCATGACTAGTGAGAATTGCCTGTGGGTTCAGAAGGCCCTCGGCATGCAGGTGGCCACCTGCTTGCTGGCTACACAGTGGGAGCTGGAAGTCATGATTCCTGAAGGCTGACCCCACTTGCACCCTTGTAGCCTCCCCAGATCAAGTAGACGTGTTTTCCCCTGGCAGTCTGGGCAACGGAGACCAACAAGACACATTTTTAGGTTGTTTTAAATTCCTTTTTCTAAACGTCCAGTTCATTGCATACCAACAGATGATGACAACCTCCATGCTTCATAAGTGGACGCCATGTTCGGGGTGGCCGTGGGCACCGTGAGTCTTGTGAGGCTCCTGGACAGACACCCACCTCCAGATGGAAAGCCCCCGGATGGCGTGGCAGGTCGCATTCGATGCTCAGCCAGCCTCCAAGGTTTGATTCTAACCCTGCTGTCAGTTGGATTTTCTGGCGCTCTTCTCGCAGGGAGTCTCCTGTACTGCACGGGGAGCTCTGTGGTGGAACCTGCTGAGGAATGAACTGGGACGCCTGCAGGAGGTCCTGACATCCTTGCCGCGTGCAGCGTGAAAGGGGAGGCCTCCTCCTTACCACCCGGCTACCTCACTCCTCGCCTGGTAGCAGTGCCTATAGCTGCATAGGTTCACAGAAGACATAGATGTTCACACAAGCACCTGGGTCGGGCTGTAGAAAGACACATTGTCACAGGAGAAAATCCAGGTCTCCAAACTGTTTTTGTCTTTTCAGGCAAACATCTTTAAGGGACTGAAAAGCAGAGGAGTTCCTTTTCCTAGTTTCCCTGTAGAAGTGAGAAGACAGTTGATTCAGTCCTTCACAGGACTTTAGAACAAAGCTGTGTAATTAAACAAGGTGAATCGTTATCTTGCCTAATATGCTGGGAGTCTTCACCCCACCGGGACGGGGTTCCAAACAGCTCGTTTTAGTCTAGGTCATTCCTTTTTCCTGTGGCATACTTACTTCCCTTTCCCATAGCTGCTGACTAAGTACCTGTCAGCAAGTTCCTCTCCCTCTTGCCCAGCCTTCACCCGCTTGGTGCAGACTGATGGCAGCTGGGACTTGGAAGGGGCTGTGGCAGCACTGTCACGGAGGCACTGCTGGAAGGGCCAGGAGGAGTGGCCGGTGGGAGGAGAGGCCCTGAGGGTAACTGTCCAGCAGCGCGCTTGGAGAACTCTTGGAGTGACTGGATGTCAACCTCGTGGACACAATGTTGTTATTTAATTTATTTTTAAAAGTTTATGTGGTGATGGTGTGGCTTTCCAGAATGGGCAAATAGTCAAGTCAAAAGACCTTTTGAGTTTTTTTCTGCCAGGAATTGGGGAAGGGGGTGGACAGGGACCCAGTCTAAGACACGACACATGCTATTATAGGCATAGCTGTCTCGTTTCTTGGAAGAGAGGAGTAAAGGTGGGCAGGTTAGCTGGGCGTCATCCCTTCGGCTATGGCGCCTGCAGGGGCAATGGGCTGACATCGGATGCCCAGGCTGGGCTGCATTCTCACTTCCTGCCACATTTCCTTGCAGAGGTAATGAAAAAAGCTATTGAAGATGAAGGGATTGTTTCATGATTTCCTGCTGCTGAGAATAATAAATATCTTGTTACAAACGTGACGACAGTTACTTTTAGGTGCCATGGATTGATGTCAGGGTGGTCAGTTTGGGACTAAACCATCCACCTTCAATTTGTACAACAGTATTGATCTATAGGGCTACACTTCATTATTGTTCAAGTGTTCTATGTTAAAAGTTGTGTTTAATTTCTAAAGATTAAAAAAAAGCAAAAAAAATGGTGCTAAAATTTTACCCCTGAGCACGCTCAGTGAAACTGGTCATGCAAGCATTTACAGTGCCATGCTTTTCAAGCCTATTGTTTCTCGTAGAAATGCTGCCCTATCTGTCTTCCCCAATGTATAGTGTGATTTTTTTTTTATTTTATCTTATCAGGGGTGGGGTAGGATACCTGCCGTTAAGAAAATGAACAGAAAAATTTGAACCCACACACCAGGGGGCTGGGAATCTGCACAAGAACTGGCTGGTGAAGCCCAGCACCACACTGCAGGGGGCTTCCAGTCCCTGAGCTCCATCCAGGCCCAGCAGCAGAGATGCTCGGGGTTCCCTTGCTTGTCACAGGGACTCCACAGTTGACCAAGGAAAGTTATGTGGCCCTGGAAAGAATGGCACTATCCGTGTCCGTCTTAAACGGGGCCTAGTCAGGAAGCAGTCTGGGAGTGCCCGGTCATGGCCACCTGATGAAGGTGTGGCAGGGGGCTCTCAGGAAAAACACTGAGTCTGGATCATCCGTGTGGCCGTTGTGCAGAGGGGATGACAGCTCCCAACTAGGACTGAACTGCTCTCCGCACACTCCACCTGCGCAGTGATGAGGGCGGCCAGTCCACCTGTGAGTGGTGGGATTAAAGAGAAGGGATGGTTTTGCTTGCTCCGTTTGTCCTTGGGCTGCTCAAGCTGAACCGTAGGTGACCACTGTTTTCAAGGAACCAACCCCACGTGGCTGGTTTGGTCAGAGCTTGTTTCATCCCTAGCAGTGAGTGCCTTTGGTCTGGAGAGTTAACTTGTCTCATAACACCCACAGCTGGGACATTCTCTCTGTAATTATGAATTGTGTTTGTTTTACATTAAAAGAGAATGTCTCATCACTAGAGTTTGTTGGTGTTGGATTGTTCCCACTGTGAGGTTCTTAAACTTTTTTTGCTTCATAATTAATATTAAAGCAATTCATGTTAGAGATCCTTTCAGTATGAAAGGTTTGTAATGGAGACATAACATTTTATTGTTTATAATAAAAATCATCTATACAGAAGTCCTAGGTGTTAATATTTGCACAAGATCTGTTTTCCATGTTAACACCTACAATTTCACTAACTGTTGGTGTTATTTTCTGTTGAGATTCTGGAGCCTAGGGAGCTTGTGTGTTTTTTATTAATTTTCCTATTTCCTTGAAGCAAGAGACTTTGTATAGCCTTCAAGTGCAAGGACTTCAGACCAATTCTTCGTATTACACTTGGTTGGCTCTTGGCTATATAACTGCTGAGTGCAAATCATTGAACTCTTTAACGAAGTATTGTAGAGAATAAATCATTATGGGTAAAAACTGTTCTTTGTCCTGCCTTTTTCTTTTTTTTAAATTTCTTTTTAAGTAGTTTATTGATTTTTAGAGAAAGGGAGAGAGAAGCATTGATGTGAGAGAGAATAATTGATTGACTGCCTCCTGCACACCCCCTACCTGGGACTGAGCTCACAACCCATTCACCAGGAATCGAACCTCATACACAGGACTACGCCCAACCAACTGAGTCACTCTGGCCGGGCATCTCTTTTTTTTTTTTTTTGGAATAGTGGTACCAGTCAACCTATTTTTAAGGACAGCCAACCAGATGGTATTCATTCAGGCTACATATTTTGTGTGGTGTTCATGACCTTCAATAATATTTCACTTGTCTATTTTTGTGTGTTTGGAAGCAATGCCACTGCACTGGTTTATTAGAGCCAAGTTTCCTGAACCAGGGTTTATGAACCCTTTAAAGTTTGGACTTTGGAAAGAAGGTTCATAGATCTCATTAGCTTTTCCAATAAAACTGACCTTGCCCATAAAGTTAAAAACTGAAGAGGGAGGAGAAATCCTCAAATTTAAGATATCATTCGGTGACATTAATCCACCCTGGGACACTAGTATGTTCTGACCTAAAGGAAAAGGTTGCTTGTTCTTAGAAGGCCAAGAAAAGATGAGATGTGTTTGGAGAAAAATGACAGATATTTTCCAAACAAACAATCTGAGATTGTCTTTGGTTTAAATTTTTATTTACAAGGATGTAATTTTTTATTCTTAAAATACCCAGTTCTGAGGCCCTTACACTTGGCAGAAGTCATAAGCAAATGACCACATGTTAGATGTCAGGGTTATATAATTTTGGAAAAACTATGAACAACTGATTAAACAGTTTGGCAATAACTCTGAGCTGTGTGAGAGGAATTATTTCTTCAAGAGAAATTATGGTTCTAGAGATTAATATTCCACATTATAATACAGCAAAGACTTCCACATTGTTTTGGGTAGGACTTGGTGGTGGTGATGGTGATGGTACACTATAACAAAATTTGCCACCCTGGCCCAACTGGCATGGTTCAGTGGTTGAGTGTTGACCTGTGAACCAGGAGGTGATGGTTCGATTCCCGGTCAGGGCACATGCCCGGGCTGTGGCTCAGTCCCAGGTGGGGGGACGTGCTGGAGGCAGCCGATCCATGATTCTCAACATAAATGTTTCTATCTCTCCCTCTCTGAAATCAATCTTATCTAATAAAGAGGGGATATGCTAATTGACCCTCAAGCACTTGCAAAGATGGTGGCGCCCACAGCCAATAAGGAGGGAATATGCTAATTGACTGCCATGCCCTCAAAGATGGCGGCCCCCAGTCCCTTTGGCCCCTCGGGGGCGACAGGCATGCGGCAAGGCCAGGCCCGCCCCCCAGGTGGGCCCAGCTGCTTTGCGCACCTTCCTCCGGAGTCTCCCAGTCCCCTCAGCCCCCTAGCCGTCCATGGCCACCCGAGGCTCAGGTAACTAGGGACGGCCGAGGCTTGCGCTGCCGGCAATGGCAGCAGCAGAGGTGTGATGGAGTGTCTCCTTCCCCTAATCGCCGGGTCGCCTCCCGCCCCTGAGAGCTCCTGGACTGTCAGGGGGCAGGCCGGCCTGAGGGACCCCACTCCAGTGCATGAATTTTCATGCACCGGGCCTCTAGTAAAAATATATTTTCCACCCTGGCTGGTGGCTCAGTTGGAGTGTCTTCAGGTGCCCCAAAAGGTTGCGGGTTTGATTCCTAGGCAGGACACATACCCAGGTTGCAGGTTTGATCCTGTGTGGCACGTATCAGAAGCAACCAACTGATGTTTCTCACATCGATGTTTCTGTCTCTCCCCATCCCCATGTCTCTCAATTCAATAAACGTACTTGTGTGAGGTTTTTTTTTAAAATTACCATTTTAACTATTGTCTGAAATGTGAACGAAGTCATCTGGTTAGGGATCAGGGGTGCTAAGTCTGGTGGGTGGGGGCGGTGCTGTAAAGCTGTTTCCAGAGTAATATAGGTCTGTGACCATGGCATCAGTGTTGGCTTGAAATGCTATTTGCTGAGCTTGTTGAAGGACTTGACTCTAAACCAATGCTGTCCAGAGAACCCGAGTAGCCTCCTGAGGAACGAAATGCAAGACCCATTCTCTCTGAGACTTCCTCATTCTAAAATGGAGCTCTGCCTGGCAGGCGCGGTTCCATGAACCAGGAGGTCACAGTTTGATTCCTGGTCGGGGCACATGCCCGGGTTGTGGGCTCAGTCCCCAGTAGGGGGCGTGCAGGAGGCAGCTGATCAATGAATCTCACCATTGATGTTTCTAACTCTCTCTCCCTCTCCCTTACTTTCTGAAATAAATAAAAAGACACACACAACAAAACAAACATTTTGAAAAGAAGCTCTGACAAAGATTCTAGGGTCTCTGTTGCTTATTCCCTCTGTTTCTATGTAGGCTCTGTAGACTACAGAAAACTGAAAAAGGAGTGACTCTGATTTCAAAACAGTTGAAGCCGAACCAAATGAGAGAGGTTTCATGTTAACCCAGTCAGACACTCCAGTTCCTGCTGCCAGGCAGTCCCCACCCCTCCCTCTGGGTGGCCCTTCTGGTTCCCACCCCTCCCCCAGGGTGGCCCGTCTGGTTCCCAACCAAAGAAGTACCCCAACTGCTGACATTGGCACCTTCACAGGCTGGCAGTCAGGCTGAAATCGAGTCTTGGCAGTTACCACTCTGAGCTGAATCTCCTGCTTTGTGACGGGTGGGAATCTCTAAGGCAGCCTGTTTAAAATGCTTTGCCCAGGCCCCAGCACAAGCTGCAATGGCCGGATGGCTGTGACTAGCCCAACTGCCCTCCAGTGCCAGGTGTAGATGGGAACTGGGCCAGAGTGAGCCCTCCAGATCACTAAGGGACCATGGGCACAGAAAAGAAGTGACATGCCCTAGTCAGTGGTCGGCAAACTCATTAGTCAACAGAGCCAAATATCAACAGTACAACGAATGAAATTTCTTTTGAGAGCCAAATTTTTTAAACTTAAACTATATAGGTAGGTACATTGTTATTACTTAATTAGGGTACTCCTAAGCTGGCCTTTGCTAAAAACGTCCTCAATCTGATTGAGGTACGTTCGCTGAGGTCGACCCCTTCCAACTCTCCCATCCACACTCGTCTTGTATACTTGTTTCGTCTGTCTCCTTTCGTTCATCCTCTCTATATGTCCAAGCCATCTCAACATACCTTTCTCAATCCTCAACACTACATCTTCTTTCACTCCACAATGTTCCCTAAAATTAACTTAATAAACTTTACTTAAAGTTTTAAGTCTTAGTTAAACTATAGGTACGTTGAATAAAACTTGACATCATACTTAACGATATTATTTATTGATAAAATTAAATTCCTTACAATATCATAAAATTAAATCATGACAATGACTGACAAAACTAATGTAAACAATGGCCTTGCATCTCCTTGGAAAGTTTGGGTAAGTCAGGTTTGTATGTTGTTCTTTTTAATTTTAGGCATGATTCCAGGTTCTCATCAATAAGACGACTTCTCAATTTACTCTTGATAAGGTTC
>NW_005370273.1:524455-525227 GCF_000412655.1 Myotis brandtii
TATATTTTATTGATTTTTTACAGAGAGGAAGGGAGAGGGATAGAGAGTTAGAAACATCGATGAGAGAGAGAGACATCGATCAGCTGCCTCCTGCACATTCCCCACTGGGGATGTACCCGCAACCAAGGTACATGCCCTCGACCGGAATCAAACCTGGGACCCTTCAGTCCACAGGACGACGCTCTATCCACTGAGCCAAACCGGTTAGGGCATGTATGTTGTTGTTTTTAATTTTAGGCATGATTCCAGGTTCTCATCAATAAGACGACTTCTCAATTTACTCTTGATAAGGTTCTTGCTTGAAAATGATTGCATAAATATGTAGACCCAAAAAAGGAAAGAACAGCAAACGCTAGTTTTTTCAGTTGATTATATGAGTCAGGAATACTATTCCAGGTGTTAAAAATCAACATATCTTCCTTCTCCAGGTCTTTCAAAGCAGACCACTTGTGCTGTGAACTAAGTTCACATTTGTTTTTCTCCAATATTTCTATATCAGCACAAAGACGTTCAAATTTCGAGCTCCACAGTTCTTTGTTTTTTAAATCCAGCAATTGCATTTCAAAGTTGCCAATGTCAATATTAAAGGGAGAAAAATTTAATTCTGTTACAGTAGCATTGAGAGGCTTTTTAACAAAGGCTAACGTCGCTTTGCTCTTTCTGAATTCCTGAAACCTGTTGAGAAATGCTTCCCTCATATTTAAAAGTGTTGTTTTGAAATAGCAAATGTCAGTATCAGAATTATTTTCTTGGCGATGTTTCAACAGGCTTG
>NW_005370273.1:525344-527997 GCF_000412655.1 Myotis brandtii
ACAGTAGCATTGAGAGGTTTTTTAACAAAGGCTAACATCGCTTTGCTGTTTCTGAATTCCTGAAAACTGTTGAGAAAAGCTTCCCTCATATTTACAATACCGCACGTGATATTTTGTGGAAGAGCTACACTCAAGGGGCCAAAGAGCCTCATGTGGCTTGCGAGCTGCGGTTTGCCAACCACTGCCCTAGCTGGTTTGGCTCAGTGGATAGAGCGTCGGCCTGCAGACCAAAGGGTCTTGTGTTCGATTCCGGTCAAGGGCACATGCCTGGGTGGTGGGCTCGATTCCCAGTAGGGAGCATGCAGGAGGCAGCCGATCAATGATTCTCTCTCATCACTGATGTTTCTCTCTCTCTCTCCCTCTCCCTCTCCCTTCCTCTCTGAAATCAATAAAAATAGATTTTAAAAAAAAGAAGTGACATCATTGGTGTGCTCAGCCCCTCAAGTCAGGACAGGCTTTCTGAGAGACATGGGTACTGAAGCAAGCCCCGCGTGACCTCAAGAAGAGGCTTCTCAGGTAGAGTCGGACCACAGAGCCAGCACAGCACGAGGGAGGGCCACGGCCACAGGCAGGCAGGCCAGAGTCCAGTCCAGGGCTCCAAGGACGCCTTCTAGAGGGTGCTATACTTTAAGTAAAAGACTTGATGGAATCCCCCAAGCGCCACCCTCCCCACAGGCTCCAGTCCTTCCTATCTCTAGAGACCTGATTCGGCTTCTGGAGCAGCAGCAGGTGCCCCAGGCTTCTTTATTTTAGGAGAGAACTTGGGAGATTCTTGATAGATCCTCCCTTCCCCCAACTGGTGGGCGGAGTATGACGTAACCTGCAGCCCAGAAATACCTGAGTGACTAACCAGGTACCTTATATGGACTATACATTGGACCACCAATCCACACCTGCCAAATACCCTAAGCCCTTGTCCTATATGGACAATGCAGTAAGCCACCAATCAGTGTGCGCCGAAAGGTCTCGGGGTGACGACTTTGGAACCTTTTCTCGTCTCTCTCTCGCTACAGGTTGGCTGACGGAAAAGGAGGACGCTCCTTGTTCCTTCCCCAACTTCTCTCGCCCTTCCCTCCGATCATAGGGACCTCTCAGTCCAAACCCCCTCAAAACACACCCTTAGAGTGTCTCCTCGCCAA
This sequence comes from Myotis brandtii, assembly GCF_000412655.1. Classification (NCBI taxonomy): domain Eukaryota; kingdom Metazoa; phylum Chordata; class Mammalia; order Chiroptera; family Vespertilionidae; genus Myotis; species Myotis brandtii. The sequence continues at coordinate 526,484 of NW_005370273.1, forward strand.
TCTCTCGACCCTTGGTCTTTCTGGCTACATCAAACCAAAGAAGCTCTACCTGGCCACAATATAAACTCTCTCAGTGGCCCAAAAACAGCACTTTCGATTCCAATATCCTCCGAGATCTAGATAATTTTTGCCACCGGACAGGGAAAGCTTTTGAAATCCCTACGAACAGGCTTCCTTTTCCCTCTGCTCTCACCCCTCGCTTTACTCCTCATGTCCTCATGTTCCACTCATCAGATCCTCGCAAAGTCCTCTTTGCCTCTCAAACTGATTCTCAGCTCCTTTCTCTGTCTTCTGACCCTTACAGCCCTGCCGTAGAAACCTGCATCCCACGCTCTCTGAGACCTCTAACCGCCCACCTTCCCCTGGGCGCTCTCCACCCCGTGACCACCAACAACCGAATTCACAGGTGGCTGGCCAGTTCCCTTTGTGAGAGGTTGCAGCAGGGGAGGGTATTACCCGGGTAGCCATTCCGCTCTCACTCTCTGATCTTTCTCAAATCGAAAAACACCTCCGCTCTTTCTCTTCAGACCCTCTTAACCAGCAGCTGCCTTCTCCCCAGTCTCTGAGAGCCCAAATCCTGAGAACGTGAGCTCTAAAACAGCCTTTCCCACTTAACCCTCATTCTCAGGCCACCCACAGACTGCCTTCCTCAACAGCCTCTTCTATTCCCGCGTCCATTCCACCCCTGAGGGAGGCAGCAGGAACTGAGGGCATAGTCTGAGTCTATGCCCCACTCTCTATGTCCAGCCTCACACAGATTGAGAGGCATCTCAGGTTTCTTTTTCCACTGACCTGACCACCTTTACTCCCCCCGACATGCGCAGCAAACTTCTACAAACCCCTCAAGAAGACCTCGTTCTAAGGTCTTTAATAATAGAGACGCACGGTCGCCTCTGGATCCGGTTTGGAGCTCCCAGACCTCCTGGGACTGGCCACTGAAGAAGCTGCCCAGGCCCCGACAGGGCCCCACAGACTTACACCACCAGGACAGAGCCTCACATAATGATTGGGGTGACAGGTAAGCCGATCTCCTTTTTAATGGACACTGGGCCACTGATTCTGCCCTCTCCGAATTCGCTGGGACCCTTGTCCACTCCTCAGTCTCTATTATGGGGGTTGACGGATTAGTCTCACAGCCATTAGCCACCTCACCTCTACACTGCATCTTACTAAATTCCCCCATTCACTCTTTTCTCATTCTGCCTCGGTGCCCAGCCAGGGCTACAATGTATCCCCTCATAAAGCCCAGTTGTCCCAAACCACAGTCACCTACCTCAGTTTCACTGTCTTGCCCCACAAGGCCCCACCATTCCTGGCACTGTAAACGCCTTATCTCCTTATCTCATGTAAGACTGTCCCCTCCTCTGAAGAAGAAATTTTCTCCTTTCTCAGGCTCATTGGGTACTCTCACCTCCAGGTTCTTCTTGCAAAGCTCCTCTATGACATGACATGGCGAAGGGACCCCCCGCCCCCCTCACTGAGCCTTTAGATCCCAAGGCCAACATTCTCACCCC
>NW_005370273.1:528310-532871 GCF_000412655.1 Myotis brandtii
TCCTCACAGGCTCTTACCTGGCAAGGGACCCTCCGACTTTTTACTCTGGAAGAAGCTCAGGTTTTGTTTTTTTAAAATATATTTTATTGATTTTTTACAGAGAGGAAGGGAGAGGGATAGAGAGTTAGAAACATAGATGAGCGAGAAACATCGATCAGCTGCCTCCTGCACACCTCCTACTGGGGATGTGCCTGCAGCCAAGGTACATGCCCTTGACCGGAATCGAACCTGAGACCCTTCAGTCCGCAGGCCGACGCTCTATCCACTGAGCCAAACCGGTTAGGGCAGAAGCTCAGGTTTTTAATATTTTCAGATGAAACGAACTTGGGATGTTGAGGGAGTCATCAATTCTACTATAATTGTCTTTATTAATCCCGACCTATCCCTCCCTCACTAAAGGACATTCTTGGACCTACTCCTTTGCCCACCCTCATCAACACAACTTTCCATCTACTCTCTAACATCAATCCCTCCTTCTCTACATCCTCCTGGATATGTCTGTCACTGGCTCGAACCCTCATCATAGCCACTCCAATCCTAACCTATTGGACCACTAACTTAACTCTTACCTATACCAGACTTCAAAGCACCCTATACAACATCTCTCTCTTTAATACGAAAACACTACCTGTTTAACAAATACCTCTCAAACCACTACTTCAACTACTCCTGCACCTTACTACTGTGCATAATCTATAAATTTACCCCCTCCCTTAGCCTGCTCTCCACTGGGTATTTTTCTCCTTTGTAGGACTATAGCCTACACCTGTGTCCCCCAGGACCTGTCACACTCTCTCTGCCTTTATGTCTTCCTAACCCCCAATCTTTCTATCAGAACAGCGGGAGAACTCGAACCCTCTCTTGGTCTTCTCAGGTCTCTCCACAAAAGGGCAGCCCTTGTTCCCCCTCTTAGTGGGTACAGGAGTTCTCACTGCAGTAGGGACAGGCGTAGGAGGCATTTCCTCCTCTGTTCATTTCTACCACAAATTGTCTGCTGAATTTTCAGAAGATATCTCCATCATTAGGAATTCCCTTGAATCCCTTCAAAGGCAGGTAGACTCCTTAGCAGTGGTAGCCCTACAGAACCGGCGTGCTTTAGATCTCTTGACAGCAGAAAAAGGAGGTACCTGTGTCTTTCTTGGGGAAGAATGCTGCTACTTTGTAAATGAATCAGGAATTGTCAAAGATCACATTAAATCCCTCCGGGACAGGATTGACCAAAGACAACGTAACCAGCTAGAAGGGGGTATGCCATCTTTGGCTCACTTATACCATAGCTCCTCCCACTATCAGGCCCACTGGTGTTTATTCTTTTAATCTTGCTCTTTGGCCCCTGTCTCATGCGCTGTTTCACTAGTTTTTTTGAAGAACAGAATGCAGGTGTTCGCCAACCAGAAGGTGGGAGAAATCTATCTGGCCTTGAATCCAGAACCTAGAGACACCTATGTCACCAGAATCTTTGAGACCCCGGGTAGATGCCCCTGATGACGTCCCCTCTCAGCAGGAAGTAGTTACAGAAGACAGACCTTCGCCCCCTGACCTTGCCCAGACTCTCAAATTTTTTAATATTACGAAAAGCCTGGAATGATAGATCCTCCCTTCCCCCAACTGGTGGGCGGAGTATGACGTAACCTGCAGCCCAGAAATACCTGAGTGACTAACCAGGTACCTTATATGGACTATACATTGGACCACCAATCCACACCTGCCAAATACCCTAAGCCCTTGTCCTATATGGACAATGCAGTAAGCCACCAATCAGTGTGCGCCGAGTACACTAAGCCCCCACCCCTTCCCATTCCGCCCCTCAAAAGGCGTGCCCACCCCTGCACGAGCTGCTGTCCTCCCCTTGCGAGACAGCCCGGCAGGTGCTTCTCCTCTAATAAAGCCTGTAGTCCTGGTTTTCGGCCTCTGTCTGATTTTTCAATTCTGTACATCAACCTTGAGTATGTGGAGAATTGGGAAATGTTATTCTATTTTAGAGGTAGAATAACATGAGTAATTCAGTCCACAAGAGATTCTCAGAGAATCTAAAGTACTCTAAAAGGTTATAGAACAGTGATGGCGAACCTTTTGAGCTCGGCGTGTCAGCATTTTGAAAAACCCTAACTTAACTCTGGTGCCGTGTCACATATAGAAATTTTTTTATATTTGCAACCATAGTAAAACAAAGACTTACATTTTTGATATTTATTTTATATATTTAAATGCCATTTAACAAAGAAAAATCAACCAAAAAAATGAGTTTGCGTGTCATCTCTGACACGCGTGTCATAGGTTAGCCATCACTGTTATAGAAGGTGGGAATTATTTTTTTGATTGAAAAAATGATACAGCAACAATAGTGAAAATATATTACAACCTTGTTCCATGTTTGTATAATTACTGTGGCATCTGAGGAAGCTGAATATGAATTTGCCTTAAAGAATTAATATTCTGCCCTGTGCCCTCTGTCCCTCTCCCACCTCTGACTACAGTGTCCATGTCAGCGCGGCTCCTAGACCCTCTTGTGACTCACCTGCCCCCAACCAGAAGTGACCTCTGACTCTCTGTATTCTCCTGTAGCACTTTCTTTCCCACCACTCCCCACTTCCTGTCCTTTATTATGCAAAATAAGTCCAAATCTTGCATCAGTACTCCTGGTGAGCTCCCTGTGAGGATGGATTGATGACATTGTTTGTTTAGTTTTTTAAAAATATATTTTTATTGATTTCAGAGAGGATGGGAGAGAGAGATTGAAACATCAATGAGAGAGAATCATTGATGCCCCCTCCTGGGGATTGAGCCTGAAACCTGGGCATGTGCTCTTGACCAGAATTGAACCTGGGGGCCTTCACCATAAACTTTTTAAAATTTTTTATTGATTTTTTACAGAGAGGAAGGGAGAGGGATAGAGAGTTAGAAACATCAATGAGAGAGAAACATGGATCAGCTGCCTCTTGCACGCCCCCTACTGGGGATGTGCCTGCAACCAAGGTATATGCCCTTGACCGGAATCGAACCTGAGACCCTTCAGTCCGCAGGCCAACGCTCTGTCCACTGAGCCAAACTGGGGCAAACTGCAGCTCGTGAGCCACATGCGGCTCTTTGGCCCCCTTAGTGTGGCTCTTCCTAAGCCTTAGGAGTACCCTAATTAAGTTAATAACAATGTACCTACCTATATAGTTTAAGTTTAAAAAATTTGGCTCTCAAAAGAAATTTCAATCGTTGTACTGTTGATATTTGGCTCTGTTGACTAATGAGTTTGCCGACCACTGGGTTAGGGCAAACCTGGGGCCCTTCAGTCCACAGGCAGACACTCGATCCACTGAGCCAAATCAGCTAGGGTGATGACATTGTTTTTTTTTTAACCCTAGAGTGTTGTACATAAATGTTTACAGTGGTTTCCTGCATGAAAATGTGGACAAACCAAGTACATATTGTGAACATTACTATATGTATTATTTGTTATTCTCCTCTCTTCACCTGTTGTCTTCTCTACCGCGGTGTGTGCAGACGGTACCAAGTGTTGGGTCTCCAGGCAGCCCCTGGGCCAGCACGAGGTAAGTAGTAGCAGTTGCTCTGTAAAGGCCTGCAGGATGGACAGGGGGACAGAGCCCACTGCCCATACCAGCTGCTGCGCGTCTCAGGGTCCCCCTCAGCACCTCTGTTCGCAGCTCTAATCAACTGCAGGGAAGCCCTTCGAAACAGCAAGCTCTGCAGTGCTACACAGTCTACCACTGCGTTACCTGTGGACCAAAAAGGGGCCACATTGTACACCTGACAAGTTCAGGGGCGGCCCGCAGGGCAATCCTGACAAACCCGGAGGCTGAAAGTAACGACACTGATAGTCTGAAGATAAAAGTTCCTGACTGAGAGCAAGTCATGGTGCGCAGTCATGTCCTAGGCCTTCACGAAGCTCAGTCTTTACCTTTAAGATGTCAAATTAATGTTCTTTTCCAGACTCTTCAAGGCACTCCCACAGGACAGCCTCAGACCACAGAACTCCTCATGGCTATTTTGTTGACCACACACCATCTCTGTTAACCACCCTGTAATGCCCCGGTAATTATGTTTTGTTAATAGAGTTTACATGTTCCCTAAACATTGTTTACTACTGAGTCAAGTCATGCACTGATTATGTCCTTTATTTTACAACCTTGTTTTCTCTGAAGTTGAAAACAGCATCATTTTTGTATCATCCAAATGTTTCAAAAGATGTTAAAGGCCTTTCAGTATCATTGTCCATGTGCTCAGAAGTATCAGAATAATTCCCTACAGGGAGCATTTTGAGGTCTTGCTTCCTGACATGACACCAGTTTGGTTTAAATAAAAGCTTATTGAAAAAAATCAGCCGTAACCAGTTTGGCTCAGTGGATAGAGCGGACTGAGGGGTCCTGCGGACTGAGGGGTCCCAGGTTTGATTCTGGTCAAGGGCATGTACCTTGGTTGCTGGCGCATCCCCACTGGGGGGTGTGCAGGAGGCGGCTGATCGATGTTTCTCTCTCATCGATGTTTCTAACTCTCTGTCCCTCTCCCTTCCTCTCTGTAAAAAATCAATAAAATATATTAAAAAAAAAAA
>NW_005370273.1:533796-536528 GCF_000412655.1 Myotis brandtii
CTTATATGCATGCATATAAGCATAACCAATGGACATAAGACACTGGGGGGTAGGGGAGGCCAGGGGAATGTCAAGGGCGGGGGAAAAAAGGAGACATATGTAATACCCTTTGTAATACTTTAAGCAATAAAAAAAAAAAGAAAAAAAAATCAATTTATTTATTTATTTATTTAGAGAGAGTGGATGGGACAGAGGGAGGGGGAGAAAAAGAGAGAGAAACATCAATGTGAGAGAGACATATTGATTGACCAGGGCCACGGATCGAACCTGCAACCCAGGTATGTGCCCTGGCCGGGAATTGAACCTGAGACCCTTTGGTGCGAGGGCCAACATTCTAATCATTGAATGTGCTGGTCAGGGCTAAGGTAGTCAAATTCTGTTTCTGGAGGAGATCCTCCCTTTCTCATAATAGGAAAAATGTCTGAACATAAGGAATTTCTGACCATTTGTCCTGCTGCCTGCAGAAAAGATCCAACTGGAGGATGGTGCTGTGATTAATGCTCCCATTTTGAGGTCTTGACTCCCCACTGGGGAACTTACATTGTGGTCAGACCGAATTACAATAGAAAATTAATCTTTTCTTTTTTAAGGTCGGGGTTGAATTGGGCCCAATTAGCCAAGATACAGGCCAGGGGACTCCCATCCTGCATAGAAGGTTGATTCCCCATTTGGAGGTTAGGAATTAGAGAGCCCAGCATCCTGGGGTCAACTGCAGAGCCTGGAGTCCCAGCACTCGAGGACTAGTGTCTGACGCCTCAGCCGTCTAGCAGGGACCAGACCATATAATCTCACCATAATCTCAGGGGAGGAATTCAAACTTTCCCAGGTGATGGGTGTCTCTGCAGACCGGGGTCCGGGGATATGCCTAGGAGTCCGGGAGCAGGCAAGTCAGCAGGACCAGAGCAAAGGAGCATAAAAGAAAGATAGAGCGAGTGTGTCCAGAGGTGATAACAGACTAAAGGGTTTTACAGCTAGAGGAGGGTTTTGTACAAGGTTCTTGCTGGTACTGTAAATAAGGCAGTAGCTGGCAAATGGAAGGACTCATGGTTTGAGGTAAATTTAGGGTTCCCTTTACCTCGTAGCTGTCTTGTATCTCGCATTTCTGTATAATGTCTTATAGTCTGTATGTCTCCTATTCCTTTTATAATGTCTACGCCATTTCTGCTGAACCCCTCTAGGATGGATCCCTACACTGAGAGCTCCAGACTGTGGGAACGCTGTTGCCTGCCATAACCCATGATACTGTAGAAATTCTACCTGACCCCACTAAACTCTGAGACAGCGGTTCTCAACCTGTGGGTCGCGACCCCTTTGGGGGTCGAACGACCCTTTCACAGGGGTCGCCTAAGACCATCGGAAAACACATATATAATGACATTGTTTTTGTGATTAATCACTATACTTTAATTATGTTCAATTTGTAACAATGAAACTGGGGGTCACCACAACATAAGGAACTGTATTAAAGGGTCGCGGCATTAGGAAGGTTGAGAACCACTGCTCTGAGAGTTTGTGTAGATGGTTTTCCTAGAGACAATAGTAGTAAAGAGGCAAGCGAGAGTGTAGGCCAAGCAGTGCAGTTGGGCAGGTGAGGCATACGTTAAATTGTAACAATGTAAGGATGCCAAGAATGTGGGCACGGGGGAGTCATGACTGCGAGCAGAATTCTCTGGAAATCAATGTGGTGGCTTCAGTTCTTTGCCAGGTGCTCATAGTTACTTTAATTTTCTGCTCCCAGGAAGTCACCCCCTTTTAACTAGAATTACTGCCTCACCCTCCCAATCCAGGACGAGAAGGAAGAGTAAAGCAGCCCTTTCTCTGGCCTGGTGGCTGGTGGCCTTACAGTTTGTGCAATCCAACTCTTGGTGCCTAAAAGATGCTACTGGGGAGAAGAGGAGACCTCGGTTCTTGTCTTCTTGAGGAAGGATTTCAACCAAGAGACAAAGTGTAGAAAAGCGAGTAAGAACTTATTGGCCACAGCAAAAACATACTCCAGGCAGTGAGACAAGGAAGGGCATAGAGGAAGCAACAGGAGAGCCCAGGCTGGGCTGCTCTGGCTCCCTGGGAAGCCAGAGAAAAGGGCCGTGGTGACAGGTTCAGGGGGTGAGCCTGGGATGAGCTGCCGCTGCCCATTGCTCCCCTGCTTGCAAGTCTCCTGGGGTCACGGAGAGGTTTGGGGATGTGTGCGGGAGGAGGTGGAGGAGAGGGGGAAGGAAATGGCAGTGTGCTCCCTGGCAGAAGCTGCTGGGACCTTCATTTTCAGGGGTTTGAAAGGCTGGGCATTTAGGGGGCACTTAGGGGCCGGTCAGTAGAATATTCATCAGCTTTATGCTGACGTACCAAAATGAGATTTGTTCCCTTAATTTGTCTGTCCTTGGGTGTGGCTGGCAAATGGCACTAATTGGGTTGCTGTTATCGGTCTCCCTGAGGCGGGTGATTTAAGCTATCTACCCTCTGGTTGGGGAGGAGAAGTGCAACCCATTTACTCTTGTGTCCTTGGGTTCGGGGAGATAGGACTTACTGAGTGGACACAAACTGCCGTTGATCTGTTTCCCTATTCCGCTTGTGTAGGAATTTTCCTAGCTGCTCACTTTGGACAACGGGTCACCGACCAGCTTCCATCGGCGGAGCGCCTGGGGCGAGCGAGCGCGTTCCTGCACCGCACCCAGTCCTGCCGCGCTTCCCCAGGGACCGCGGGGAGGGCAGGGGCCCGGGGACTCGGCGGAGAAGCG
>NW_005370273.1:537234-540841 GCF_000412655.1 Myotis brandtii
GGCGAGGCGGGAAGAGGTGCGGAGGCCCGGCCGGGTTTGGAAAGGGAGGGTCCTGGTCAGGTGGCTGCACGGAGAGCACATTTTGCTATTTGGGAACTTCCTCTGTGCCCTGCGATGAAACCAAAAATAAAGAGAAAGCTTAAGGTATTAAAACACCATATCTTGTAGGCACTGAAAAACAAAGCAAATTGAGGAAACCTTAACAATACCCGCCTTTTATTTTTTTAAAATTTATTTTATTGATTTTTCACAGAGAGGAAGGGAGAGGGATAGAGAGTTAGAAACATCGATGAGCGAGAAACATCGATCAGCTGCCTCCTGCACATCTCCTACTGGGGATGTGCCCGCAACCAAGGTACATGCCCTTGACCAGAATCGAACCTGGGACCCTTCAGTCCGCAGGGCGACGCTCTATCCACTGAGCAAACCGGTCAGGGCACAATACCCGCCTTTTAAAAAAATAGTGTAATTTTATTTATTGTGAAACTTTATATAATTATTTATAATTATATAATTAAAATTATATTTAAATTATATAGTTAAAGTTATAAATTATATTTAAAATGCTATTACTATTTTTAAAATAAATTTCTATATTGGTTTCAGAGAGGAAGGGAGGAGAGAGAGAGAGACATCAATGATGACGCTCAACCACTGAGCCACACCAGCCAGGCCAGTTTTTTATTTCATAGATTCAAGTGCAAATATTTTCATAGAATAGCTTCACAGAAGTTTTTTTGCATGATGGCAATATACATGTGTTTCTTTTTAAAAAGGTAATAACTAAGAAGGAGATGGTCTTCTTAATTTCGTGGTAAATTAAGCCAGTTTTTTGTATTTGGATTTCCACTGGGTACTTTTTATTTAGTGCTGTTTTCTTTTTACACTCTGAAAATACTTGTTTTGATAAAAGCAGGTAGCACCTGGTACACACGAGAATTTTATTGAATTGGGTATAATTAGATCGTAGATCCTATCAAGCTATTATCTTTAACTCTCAGCTGATACAGGCATATAAAGTATGTATTTTAGAACAACACTACTTAAGAGATAAAGAAAGACTATGCTATGGGATGTAAGGTAAACAAATGTGTGAAAATAATTGTAGGACTGAAAGCTTCTGAGTACTTTTATTGGTAGTTTTCACAACCATATTTGCCCACAAATAAAATTTATCCTTCGTCTATGTGATATAGTTAATAGCAACTCTTTTGAAAAAATTAGAAAGTAAGTCATTTTTCTAAAAAGGATTATATCATCCCAGTCACTCCCTCCCTCAAGTAAAGAAATCCCCTAAACCGTTTTGTACTAGAGAAAAATGTGCAGTAGAAGACCATCTGAAATGGTCACCTTATCATACAACATGAATGGGTGCAGTGAAGGCTCCTCAAGGTCATTCCCGGCTGAGGTGCTGGCCAATGACCTGTTTTCCTTGTCAGAAGAGGGTAGTGAATTGTGGCGGTTGCTCTTAAAATCCTACACAGAGGGTTCATAACTTACAGATCCCCTGATCTATTTCCTTTCCTTTTCCAAGTAAATTATGTATAGTATGAGTGTGAGAGATTACATCTAAAAATGGTGGTTGTGGTTAGCTATGGGTAGAGGTCTTGGGTCCTAACTCTCCATAGATACAAAAAAAGTGTTTGAGCCACCTCTTCTCTTCCCATTTATTATTATTTCTAGTGGCCTGGTGCACGAAATTCATGCACATTAAAAGGGAGTTAATTAGAGGAAATATTTTAATATTGGTATTTGCCCTTTCTCTATAATAGAAGTGTCAGAGATGAAAGAAAATTAGTAAAATGTATATGAAAATCTCCCTGTCAGAGTCTGGGGTGTGCTGTGGGACCCAGAGTCAAGTCTCTGCCCACCTGCGGTACCTCTAAAGTGTACAAGACCCAGACCCGGCTGGCCCCACCCCCATCAAGCTCTGCAGGGTGGGGGGGCGCAGCCTCAGGTCCCCCAGCATGAGGGTGTATCAACCATTTGCATATTAGCTCTTTATTATATAGGATTTTTTAATCCTCACCCAAGGATATGTTTTTATTTTTTTGTTATTAATTCACATCCAAGAATATTTTTTCCATTGATTTTTAGAGAGAGTGAAGGGGGGGCAGTGGGGAGAGGGAGAGAGAGAGAAAGTAAGTTTGATGTAAGAGAGACACATTGATTGGTTGGACTCAGGCACCCCTCTCTTAGGTCCTCCAAGTCACAATTTGGCTACCTTGTTCTTTCATTGATTGAAAAGAGTGAGGGTGATGTGTAAATAGTACTTGGGCATTGCCTTCAGTGAGGAATAGTGACAGGTGATTAGTCTCCTGGTGTCCTAAGCTCCATCCATTACATTTCACAGGTAAATTTGTTTAGTGCTGAAAGGTAGGCATCTCTAACTTTGGGCGATTTTACAGAAGCCTTAAAAACATCAACTGCCCTGGCAGGTGTGACTCAGTTGGTTCAGTGTGGTCTCACGCACGTCGCCAGTTCAATTCCTGGTCAGGGCATATGTCCGGGTGCTGGCTCAATCCCCAGTAGGGGGCGTGCAGGAGGCAGCTGACTGATGGCTCTCTCCAATGTTTCTCCCTCTTCCTCTCTCAAATCAATAAAAACACATACATACACACATGTATATATAAAAACAGCAGCTGTAACAAACTTGGAGGTGATTATTAGTAGCGTGTTGACTCTCTTTTCATTTCCTAAGGCTATATTAATGCTGTTGCCTCAGAAGCTGATACTGATCCCTATTTAGCTACTGCTGCCTCCCCCCTCCCTCTTTACCTCACTTGTTACTCTCACTTCAGAAATTTGGGGTCATATTTTCTGATATTTAATGTGTTCTGCATTCATTGTTCTGAGGCAATAATTTGTTGTTGTTTTTTAAATATATTTTATAGGTTTTTAATATCTTGCTATCTCTCTTCTTCTGGCACCCCCATAATTCAGATGTTGGTATGCTTGAAGTTGTCCCAGAGGCTCCTTACACTATCTTCATATTTTTGGATTCTTTTTTCTTTTTGCTTTTCCGGTTGGGTGTTTTTTACTTCTTTGTATTTCAGATCTTTGACTTGATTCTTGAGATCCTCTGGTCTGCTGTTGGATCTCTGTATAATATTTTTTAATATATTTTATTGATTTTTTTACAGAGAGGAAGGGGGAGGGATAGAGAGTTAGAAACATCGATGAGAGGGAAACATCGATCAACTGCCTCCTGCACACCCCCTACCGGGGATGTGCCCGCAACCAAGGTACATGCCCTTGGCCGGAATTGAACCTGGGACCATTCAGTCTGCAGGCTGACGCTCTATCCACTGAGCCAAACGGTTGGGGCCGTATAATATTCTTTATTTCAGTCAGTGTATGCTTAATTTCTAGTTGGTCCTTTTTCATATCCTCGAGGATCTCACTAGATTTATTGAGGGTCTCAACTAAATTTATCGGTGGTTTCTAGAAAACCCTTGAAAAACCTTATAAGTGTGGTTTTGAACTCTATATCCTGTAGTTTGCTTTCCTTCATTTCTGTCATTTGTGACCTGTTTCTTTGTCTCCGCATTTTGCCTGCTTCCATGTGTTGGTAGAGTGGCTTTGTGTGCTAGGTGTCCTATAGGGC
>NW_005370273.1:541818-545831 GCF_000412655.1 Myotis brandtii
TAAATTAGGTTTAGTTGATAGAGTACTTTGACTATGAAATATAGAGGGGATGGGTGTTTTTATCTGCAAGCTCAATTCCTATTATATATAAAAACCTTTAAAACATCAATTGCCCTGGCAGGTGTGACTCAGTTGGTTCAGTGTGGTCTCATGCAAACAAAAATGTATTTTGGGGTGCATCACTAATGTTTGCTTCCAAAGATTCGGCCCTCCCTAACATAATGGTTCTTTGTATGTATATATGTGTGTGTGTGTGTGTGTGTAATATTGTTTTATTTTATTGATTTCAGAGAAGAAGGGGGGGGGGAGGATCAATGATGAGAGAGACTCATCAATTGGCTGCCTCTTGCATGCCTGCCTCTTGCATGCCCCCTGCTGGGGATCGAGCCCACAACCTGGGCATGTGCCCTGACCGGAAATCGAAATGTAACCTCCTGGTTCATAGGTCGATGCTCAACCACTGAGCCATGCTGGCTGGGCCTAACAATAATTCTTAAAATGAGAGTGTATTTGCAAATGATGCATCAAATAAAGGTTTGATGGCAAAAATATATAAGGAACCCATACAGGTCAATAAAAAATAATCGTATCAGAAAATGGCCATACAGTATGCACCTCTGCAGCACTTATGCTAGAAAAAATGGGCAGGAAGACGTTTCTCCAAAGAAGACATACAAATGGCCTACAAATATGAAAAGATGTTCAACATCACTAATCATCAGAAAAATGCAAATTAAAACCACAATGAGATACCACGTCACACTTGTCAGAATGGCTATCATCAATAAGTCAACAAATAGCACGTGATGGCAAAATGGGGAGAAAGAACAGTCATGCACTGTTGGTGGGAATGCAGATTGGTGTATCCACTGTGGTGGAAAACAGTATAGAGATTCCTCAAAAAACTAAAAATAGATCTAGCAATTCTAGTTCCTGGTATTTACCCAAAGAAAGCAAAACATGAATTTAAAAATACATATACACCCCTGTGTTCTCTGCAGCATTTTTTACAATAGGCAAGCTATGGAAGCAACCTAGGTGTCTACACAATAGAATATTACTCAGCCATAAAAATAATGAAATCTAACCCTGTCCAGTGTGACTCAGTGGATAGAGTATTGGCCCATGCACCCAAGGGTCTTGGGTTTGATTCCCAGTTAAGGGCATGTACCTGGGTTACAGTTTTGAACCCTAACCTCATGCAGGAGACAACCAATTAATGTCTCCATCACACTGATATTTCTCTCTCTCTCTCCCCCTCCTTCCCTTTCTTCCACTCTAAAAATCAATGGAGCCCTGCTGGCATGGCTCAGTGGTTGAGCGTCGACCTATGAACCAGGAGTCACAGTTCTATTCCTGGTCCGGGTGCATGCCAGTCTGGGGTGTGCGGAAGGCAGCCAATCAATGATTCTCTCTCATCATTGGTGTTTTTCTCCCTCTCCCTTCCCCTCTGACATAAATAAAAATAAAAAAAAGAAATCAATGGAAAAATATACTCGGGTGAAGATTAACAAAAAGTAATAATAATAAAATCTTGCCATTTGCGACAACATGGATAGACCTAGAGAGTATTATGCTAAGGAAAAATTAATTAGAGAAAAAAATACTGTACATTTCACTTATGTGTGGAATCTAAAAAAACACAGATGAACAAAGACAAAACCAGACTGATAGAGACAGAGGAGGGGGATAAGAGACTGGGCGAAAAGGGGAAGGGGACTATAATATTGTGATAGGTTTGCACAGTGGCAGATGATCACTAGAATTAGTGGAATGGGTGGTCACATCGTAAGGTATAAAAATGTCCAATTACTATATTGTACACCTGAAACTAATATAACCAATACAATATTATATCAATAAGGCAGATTACAAGTTTATGTAAGCTAGAAAGAAACCAGTACCTGGCCTAATTTAGGAGAATGATGTGTAATGTAATCCCGTGTCTAGGTCAGGTTCTTTTATATCAGGAACTAGCCCAAATGAGCTTTTAGTGCAGCGGTTCTCAACCTGTGGGTCGCGACCCCTTTGGGGGTCGAACGACCCTTTCACAGGGGTTGCCTAAGACAATCCTGCATATCAGATATGTACATTGCGATTCATAACTAGCAACATTACAGTTATGAAGTAGCAACAAAAATAATTTTATGGTTGGGTCACAACATGAGGAACTGTATTTAAAGGGCCAGAAGGTTGAGAACCACTGTTGTAGTGTCTCATGAACTCCACTGTGTCTTGTATACAAGGCTGGATGAAGGTAAAGTTGGATTTCTGCAGGGACAGAGACTTGCTGTTAGTCTCAAAGGCAAAAATCAACATTTAGAAGCTCACTTTTGAAAGAATATTTTCAGCTAACGTTTATGCTTCTCACAAATAGAGTTTGAAACAGCCGAGACACTTCTAAATTCAGAAGTTCACATGCTTCTGGAACATCGAAAGCAACAGAATGAGAGTGCAGAGGACGAACAGGAACTTTCTGAGGTCTTCATGAAAACTTTAAACTACACAGCTCGTTTCAGTCGTTTCAAAAACAGAGAAACCATTGCCAGTGTCCGTAGGTGAGTGCTAAAAGAAGTTTTAAAAAAAATACATTTTATTTTTATTGATTTCAGAGAGGGAGGAAGAGAGAGAGAGAAAAAATCTGTGATGAGAGAGAATCATTGGCTGCGTCATGCACACCCCACCATGCACACCCCACACTGGGGATCAAGCCTGAAACCCGGGCATGTGCCCTGACCAGGAATCGAACCATGGCCTGGTTCGTAAGTCGACACTCAACCACTGAGCCATGCCAGCTGGGCTAAAAGAAAGTTTTTGTTAATCCAGACTATTGGACATGTACAGGTAGAATGCTATTACCCACCCCCATCATCTCGAGGATTAATGTATGCAAAATAATTTGTCAAAAATTAAAAATTGCTTATAAGGCCAGATTTCTCTTTCGCTACCTTCTTGCATATCCCAAATCCCAGTTACCTCCTTGCAAAGTAACTATTATTAGCAGTTTGTTGATAGCCTTTCAGGTCTTTTTTCATGCATTCATAAATATATATGTATATATGTATATATGTGTATATGTATATATATTCGTATATATGTATGTATGTATGTATGTATGTATGTATATATGCTGTTTTGTATTGTAAAAAACAGCATTTTGGCCCTACCCAGTTTGGCTCAATGGACAGAGCATCGGCCTGCAGACTAAAGGGTCCCAGATTTGATTCTGGCCAAGGGCACATGCCCTGGTTGGGGGCTCGATCCCCTCAGTAGGGGCCGTGCAGGAGGCAGCCAATCAATGATTCTCTCTCATCATTGATGTTTCTATCTCCCTTTCTCTCTGGAATCAATAAAAAAAACAACAGCATTTTGTGTGTGTGTGTGTTTTGTTTTGTTGTGACTCCTCACCTGAGGATATTTTTCCATTGATGTTTAAGAGAGAGGGAAAGACAGAGAGAAACATCAATGTTTGCTTTTCACATTGGGTTGGATGTGCCCTGGACATAGTGATGTGCTGGGGAGTATTGAAGGCCACAGGAAGAATAGCACGTCTTCCCAAAGGGTCAGTTTTTTATTGTTTGTTTTTGTTAATCCTCACCTGAGGACACTTTTTCATTGATCTTTAGAGAGAGTGGAAGGGAGGGGGAGAGACACAGAGAGAGAAACATTGATGTGAGAGAGACACATCGATTGGTTTCCTCCTGCATGTGCCCTGACAAGGGTTGGGATGCAACCTACAACCAAGATATGTGCCCTTGACTCAGAATCGAACCCAGGACCCTTCAGCTAGGCAGATGCTCTATCCACTGAGCCAAATCGGCTAGGGTTTTAAGTGTCAGTTTTACTGGATAGTAGGTGATTTAAAACATTTGTATGGATATCAGCATATTTGGACTAAAAAAATATATATGAACTAGAGGACTGGTGCACAAATTTGTGCACTGGTGGGGTGCAGCTGTTCCACCCCAATGGGGGCCATCAGGGGCGGGCTGGCTGGGGTGAGTGGCCATGGG
>NW_005370273.1:545874-552864 GCF_000412655.1 Myotis brandtii
CTGTCTGGGGTGAGGGGCTGGGGGTGGGGCCGGCCAGGGTGAGGGGCTGCAGGTTGTTTGCTGACCTGCCCCACCCCCGACAGTAATTAAATACATTGTGGTAAATCCGTTTGACGGGCTACTATGCTGTCATTAAAACCTATGATAGAAAAAGAAATGGAAAGATGGTTACATATGTTAAGTGTGCAGAAAATGAAGGTGATAAAACTGTATGGGAAATATAGTCTATTCTGACAAGTGTGAATGTATGCATGGAGAAAAGACTGGAAGGAACTGTGCATAGCTTCCATGTAAAATTATAAACTGTTAGGCCTAAAAGATGACTTGAATAAATGAAGATGAATTTAAACACATTCATGAATGAAAAGTCTTTATGTTGCAAAAATGTCAATTTGCCCCAAACTAATGTATACATTTGCTATTCTAAATCCTTGAGGGAATTGAAAGGGGGAGCAGAATAAAATGATCTTAAATTTGTGAGAATTGTCAAAAATTTTTTAAAAAGAAAAATGAAGGGAAATTTACTCTATTAGATGTTAAAATGCATTAAAAAGTAATAATAATTGAAATAATATAGTGATATTTTGTCATGAAATAGATCATTGAAACAATAGAAAATTTGGAAACATTCAAATACAAATTTATTATATTTTATATGAGTCCAATTTATGGTTAAAATGGCACTGTAAATTAGTGGGGAAATATTTTACAACAAAGTTTGAACTCTATATTACACCAAAATAAATTCCTAAGAAATTAAGGATTTAAATTTAAGCTATGATGCGTAAAGTGCTGTGTGACAAGTGTGACAGCATGACTGAATGTATATATTGTGGTTTAGCAAAACTTTAAATGTGGGAAACATGATTGACTCTAGTTGAATGTAAGCTTTGTGAAGGTAGGGACTTAGTCATATTCATCACTGTGTCAGTCTCATTGTAGGCACTAAATAATTAATTGAATAAATAAATGAATTTACATAAATGTATTTAAACTTTCCTATATTGATAAAATGCCATGTGTAAAATGTAAGTGTGAATAAACTGAGGAAGGATTGATATCCTTAGATGATATCCAGTTCATAAAATGGCTTGATTTATATCAGAACTTTAAATGACTAGTTCACATGAAATAATGGTCATATTTAAGGAAATCAAAGAAATGGTGAAATAGCTAAGTAGACTTAGAAAAGATTAAAAAGAATGGGAATCCTAGTGTAACAGGTAGGAGAAATGGGCACTGTCATTTATTGCTGGTGAGAGCATATATTGGTAAAGCCCTTGTAAGGGGCATGTCTCTCAGAAGCCTTCAGACAGTCTTATCCTTTGAATAATCCTACTTCCAGGAATTTATTTTTAAAACACACAGCAATCAACTACACAAACAAGTGTTCATTAAAATGATGGTCAAAAAACATTGGAAACAAGTGAAATGTTCAACAAGAGGAAATTTGATGTATAAATTATGGCTCAACTTTTCAGTGGAATGTGTAGTCACGTGTGTACTAACATGGAAAACAGTTACTATGTTGTTGAGTGAAAAATGGCCAGTTGTGTCTGGCTGGTGTGGTTCAGTTGCTGAGCGTCGACCTATAAACCAGGAGGGAGGGGTTCAATTCCTGGTCAGGGCATGTGCCTAGGTTTCAGGTTCACTACCTATGCCTCTAAGACAATGGTTCTCAACCTTCTGGCCCTTTAAATACAGTTCCTCATGTTGTGATCCAACCATAAAATTATTTTCATTGCTACTTCATAACTGTAATGTTGCTACTGTTACGAATCGTTATGTAAATATCTGATATGCAGGATGGTCTTAGGCGACTCCTGTGAAAGGGTCGTTCGACTGCCAAAGGGGTCGCAACCCACAGGTTGAGAACCGCTGCTCAAAGGGATATCTGTCAAAGGAAACAGTCAATGTGTCTCTCTCACATTGATGTTTCTCTCTCAACCTCTTCCATCCCTCCCTCCTCCCCCTTCCCTCCTCTATTCCTCTCTTCCAATCTCTCTGTAAAGCAATGGAAAAAATACCCTCTAGTGAGGATCAAGAAAAGAAAAATGGCCAATTTTGGTATAACATGTTAGGATTCCTTTTTATGATTTAAAAAATATATTTGTGTTGATTTCAGAGAGGAAGAGAGAGGGAGATAGAGATAGAAACATTGATGAGAGGAATCATTGATCAGCTGTGTCCTCCATGCCCCCTACTGGGGATGGAGCCCCAAACCCAGACATGTGCCCTGACTGAGAATGGAACCTGTTACCTTTTGGTTCATAGGTCAATGCTCAACCACTGAGCCATGCTGGCTGGGCTATGAAAAATATTAATACTGGTTATTTCTGGGAAGAATTTTAGATTATTTTACATTACTGATACTTTAAAAAAAATATATATTTTTATTGATTTCAGATAAGAAGGGAGAGGGAGAGAGAGATAGAAACATCAATGATAAGAGAGAATCACTGATTAGCTGACTCCTACATGTACCCTACTGGGGACCAAGCCCACAACGCAGGCATGTGCCCTTGACGAATCGAACCCAGGCCTCTTCAGTCCACAGGCTGACTCCACTGAGCCAAACCAGCCAGGGTGATACTTTTTTTTTAATCCTCACCCAAAGACTGAGGATAATTTTTTTATTGGTTTTTAGAGAGAGTGGACGTGATGGTGCAGGGGGAGAGGAAAACATCTATGTGTTAGAGACACATCAATTGGTTGCCTCCCACTCACACACTGAGCCTGCAATCAAGTTGCATACCCTTTTTTTAAAAAAATATATTTTATTGATTTTTTACAGAGAGGAAGGGAGAGAGATAGAGAGCTAGAAACATCGAGGAGAGAGAAACATCGATCTGCTGCCTCCTGCACATCTCCCACTGGGGATGTGCCCGCAACCCAGGTACATGCCCTTGACCGGAATCGAACCTGGGACCCTTCAGTCCACAGGTCGACACTCTATCCACTGAGCCCAACCGGTTTCGGCAAGTTGCGTACCCTTGACCAGGAATTGAACCCAAGACCCTTTGGTCCACAGACTGATGTTCTAACCACTGAGCAATAGGCCAGGGCTATTAATACTTTTTTGGTATTGTTCGTAAATGAGTATGTGCTCATTTGAAAACATTATGAACCTCTTTATAAACTTAAGTAAAATTTACTGTATTTTCTTTACAAAATGAAAATAGCTTCAAGTGACAAAAAGTTACTAATAGAATGTGTGAGTTTATATTCTGAAACAGAAAAATGTCTAGAATGCTATTATACTAAGATTATATGTTGATATTTGTTTATGTGGTAATATGGGTAGGTCGCGCTTTTATTTTGCCTTTCTGTATTTTCTAAATTTTGTACATTAATATGCTTGTAATAGAGTGATAAACACAGTGTTTTGTTTCTGAACAGATAATTAAAGTTTTCTTTCAAACCACATTTACCATTGATGTGCTCTATTTTATTTTTATTTATTCTTTTAGAAGATTTTTTATTGGGCCTGGCCAGTGTGGCCCTGTGTTTGAGTGTCTACCTATGAACCAGGAGGTCACAGTTCAATTCCCAGTCAGGACACATTGCCCGGGTTGCAGGCTCGATCATGATGTGGAGTGTGCAGGAGGCAACCGATCAATGATTCTCTCTTATCATTGATGTTTCTGTCTCTCTCCCTCTCCTTTCCTCTGTGAAATCAATAAAAATATTAAAAAAAAATTTTTTTTTTAAAGATTTTTTAGTAGTTTTTACAGAGAAGTACTGATATGAGAGAGACATAGATTGGTTGCCTCCCACGTGGACCTGACCTGGGCTGGGGATTAAACCTGCAGCCCAGGTATGTACCCTTGACCTGTGATTGAATCTTCGAAATTTTGATGCATAGACCAACGCTCTAACCACTGAGCAGAGCAGTCAGGTAATTCCCTGTTGTTTTATACAGTTTGTCATCCTATATAATAAAAGGCAAATATGCAAATCGAATGAATGGCGGCACAACCGATTGCTATGACACACACTGACCACCAGGGGGCAGACGCTCAACGCAGGAGCTGCCCGCTAGTGGTCAGTGCACTCCCACAGGGGGAGCGCCACTCAGCCAGAAGCTGGGCTCACAGCTGGCGAGCACAGCGGCATTGGTGGGAGCCTCTCCTGCCTCCCTGGCAGCATTAAGGACCCCTTGGGTGTCCTGGACTGTGAGAGGGTGCAGGCCAGGCTGAGGGACCCCCCCCCCCCCCCCCCCAACCGCAATGGGACTCTAGTTTAAAATAAGATGCAGTTTACATATATATTTGTACAAAGTAAGGTATGCCTGTATTTATTCATTTATTTTGATAAATTAGAAAGAATTTTCTCTAAGTCAAACACCTAATATGTTGGAGGCATCTAATATCATGTGTTTGACAAAATTAGTAACGAAGGAAGCAAGGAAGAGTGGTAAGAAGAGCAGAGAGCAACAAAATAAGTTGCTGGGGAAACATTGCATACTCCTTGAGGCATATTGTGGTTTTTCAAAAGTTGCAATAGCAGGGCTTCTCTGCCTGAATGTGATTTCTTAACTTTCATTGTTTCCTTCATTTTGTTTTAACTTCCTGTTCTCCAGGAATAGGACCAAGAAGTAATTTGAAAGTAGGCTTTTGCAACTGCCCTAACCATTATGGAAAGATTGCAAGTGCTTTACTTTTTCTCTTCCTTGCTTCATTTGATTCCCATTTCCTATTCATCACTCTTTGATTATGTTTTGTTATGATTTTCTTCCTGATGATCAGCTTGTTGCTCCAGAAAAAGCTTCATAAGTTTGAATTGGCCTGTTTGGCCAACCTTTGTCCAGAGACTGCTGAGGAGTCCAAGGCTCTGATCCCAAGGTTAGTACTGGGTATGATAAATTTGATGTGTTTTGTATATATTCCTACAACTGGAATTACTGTCTAAATGGGTGCATTTAAAATCTGGATAGACATAAACATTGAGAGGGCCTCTTGTAACAGTGTGAGAATGATGATTTTGTAGCAAACCCATTGTTAGCAGAAGTGTGGAATAGCTGAAACTCTCAAACACTGATGGGGTGCAAATTAGTACAGTCACTTTGGAGAGCAATTTGGCCACATCTAATATAGGTAAAGGTGAATATATCTCATGACCCCAAAATTTATTCCTGAATGGATGCCTTCAGACCCACTCATTGGTTTAGAAGTAGATGTGTATTCCAGGGTATATTGGTGTGTGTTAGTGATAGCAAAAACATCACATCAGTGTATAGGCCAACTAGAGACTGGATAGATATAGAGACTGGTAAGAAAAGCTCTCACAGAAAGCAACTGAAGGTCCGGAGACATATCTCAGCTCTAGGGGTGGCCACTGAGAGCTCTGGGGTCTAAACCCAAAGCTGGGCCCCCAGCAGAGAGCACCAGAACTGAGAAAGGTGCCCGCGTAACTGGCTGTGAAAAGCAGCAGCGTTACAATACGCCAGGGAGAGAGAGCTAGAAATGCAGGCACCCTCTTAAAGGTCCAATACACAAAATTTTGTGTGCAGCCACTCACATTGGGCTCCTGCAGAGGGAGGGCAGAGTGGACTAGAGATGTGGGGGCTCTGGATTAGAGCTCAGGAGCCAGACACCCTGGTTTCCTGTGATGAGTTGTTCCCTCATGCTGTGGAGGACATCTTTCTCAGGCAGACCTTTGCTATCCAGGTGGCTTTTGCCTGGGGTGGGGGGGTGGTGGTGGGGAGACAGTTGACCCACCCCATTGGGAAACCCCTTGCCCCACCCTCTGTAGTTTCTGAGGCCCATTAAGAACTGAGAACAACAATTAGCCTCCGGGCAGAAGCAGTTACCTCACCCAGTTGGGAAACCTGTCCCCCAACCTGTGGATAATTGCTTGAGGTTACTCAAGACTGAATCCAATCAGTCTGCAGGCAGAGGCAGGTCTCTGGAGGCTTTGAGTCTGGCCTGAGCTAATGAGGAAGAAATAGCATTTGACACTGTCCTGCAATAGAGATTGGGAGGCATAGTAGATATAACTAATACACAGTCACAAACTCAGGCAGCCAAAATGGGGAGACAAAAAACCACCCCCAAATGAAAGAACAAGAGAATTATCTAGAAGAAAAGCTAAATGAAATGGAGATAAGAAATTTATCAAACAGAGTTTAGGATAATGATGGCAAAGATGCTAAAGATCATGAGAAAAGAAATAGTAAATATGAAGAATGACATAACACTAAAAAAGAGCACAATGGAATGGAAGGAATATACAGCAGAATAGGGGAAGCCAAGGATCAGATCAGTGAATTAGAAGATAGGGTAGAAAAAATAACACAATCAGAAAACCGAAAGAAAAAAAATAGGAGGACAGCTTAAGGGAGCTGTGGGGGCAACATGAAACAAGAATGTTGGCATAATAGGTGAGCCATAAGGGCAAGAAAGTGAGCAAGGGATAGAGAACATGTTTGAAGAAATAATGGTAGAAAACTTCCATAACCTGGTGAAGAAAAATGTCACACAAGTTCAGGAGGCAAAAAGAGTCCCAAGCTAGAAGAACACAAACAGGCCCATGCCCAGACACATCATAATTAAAATGCCAAAAATTAAAGAAAAACGGAATTAAGGCAGCAAGAGAAAAGCAATTTGTTACTTACAAGGGAGCTCCCATAAGTGTGACAGTTAATTTCTCATCAGAAATTCTACAGTCCAGAAGGCTGTCATGAAGTACTCCAAGTAATGAAAAGCAAGAATCTGAAACCAAGATTACTATATCCAGCAAAGCTATCATTCGAAATAGATGGTGAAATAAAGATCTTCCTTGACAAAAAAGGCTAAATGTATTTGTCACCACCAAATCAGCACTACAAGAAATGCTAAAAGGACTGCTGTAATAATAAATAGACAAAGGCATACAGAAGTAAATTTGCAATAAATAAGTACCTATCCTATATAATAAAAGCCTCATATGCAATTTGTTCGACCAGGGGGCGGGGCTGGCCGGCCAACCCCTCCCCCTGGCCAGCCCCAC
>NW_005370273.1:553045-569966 GCF_000412655.1 Myotis brandtii
CGCAGCCGCAGGCAGCCGGGAAAAGGGAGGCCCTGCCGGCAGCCCCTAGGGACTCTACCCATGCATGACTTTCGTGCACTGGGCCTCCAGTCAATAATCTTAAATATAAATGGATTAAATGCTCGAGTCAAAAGACATAGGGTAATTGAATGGATAAGAAAACATGACCCAACTATATGATGTCTACAAGAGACCCACCTCAAAGCAAAGAACTCACACAACATGAGAGTGAAGGGATGGAAAATTTTTTCCATGCAAATGGAAACGAAAAAAAGAAGAAAAAGCTGGGTTAGCAATACTCATATCTGACAGTATAGACTTCAAAATGAAGGCCATCACAAGAGAAAACAAAGGTCATTACATAATACTAAAGGGATCCAACCAACAGTAGGATATAACCCTGGTAAACGTTTATGCCCCCAATATAGGAGCATTTACTATTACAACAAATAAACATACTTAGGAAAAAATTTAACTAAGGAGATGGTAAAAGACTTGTACTCAGAAAACTACAGGACATTGGAAAAAAAGATAAAGGAAGAAATGAACAAGTGGAAGAATATACCGTGATACACCATGTTCTTGGATTGGTAAAATTAACGTCATTAAAATGTCCATACTATCCAAGGCAATCTACAGATTCAATACAATCCCCATTAAAATACCAACACCATATTTCACAGATCTAGGACAAATAGTCCAAAAATTTATATGGAACCAAAAATGACCCTTAATATCCCCAGCAATCTTTTTTAATGAATTTATTTTTAATCCCACCCCCTAGGATGTTTCTCCTTTTTTTTTTTTTTTTTTAGAGAGAGTAGACGAAAGAGGGAAGACAGAAATATTGATGTGAAAGAAACACATCAACTGCTTTCCTCTGCATGAGCCCTGACCAGGGCTCTGGCTTGGGAGGAGCCACCAACCGAGGTACAAGCCCTTGACTGGAATCTAACCGGGGACCCTTTGGTCCATAGGCCAATGCTCTATCCAATGAGCCAAACAGGCTAGGGCATCTCCAGTAGTCTTGAGAAAGAAGAACAAAGTTGGAGGGATCACAATGGCAGATATCAAGTTGTAGTACAAAGCCACCAATAATCAAACAACCTGGTACTGTGGTACTGGCACAAGAATAGGCATATAGATCAATAGAATGCAATGGAGACCCCAGAAATTGACCCAAGCCATTATGCTCAATATTTGACAAAGGAGGCAAGAGCATACAATGGAGTCAAGACAGTCTCTTCAATAAATGATGTTGGGAAAGTTGGACAGATACATGCAAAAAAATGAAAGTAGGCCTCCAAATTATTCCAGATACAAGAATAAACTAAAAGTGGATAAAAACTTAAATGTAAGTTGTGGAACCATAAAAATCCTAGAAGAAACCATAGACAGCAAAATCTCAGACATTTCTCATAGCAATATGTTTACGGATATATATCATAGGGCAAAGGACACTAAGGAGAAAATAAATCAGACAGTATCAAAAGCTGCTGCACAGCAAAATAAACCACAAAATGAAAAGGGAGACCACTGTATGGGAGAACATATTTGGCAATGATACATCTGATAAAGGGTTAATATCCAAAATATATAAGCAACTCATACAACTGAACAAAAGGAAGACAAAAAAATCCAATTATAAAATGGGCAAAAGATCTAAATAGACACTTTTCCAAAGTGGACATACAGATGGCCAAGAGACATATGAAAAAAGTGCTGAAAGTCACTGATCATCAGAGAGATGCAAATGAAAACGACAATGAGGTATCACCTCACACCTGTCAGAATGCCTACCATCAAGTCAACACATGACAAATGCTGGCAAGGATGTGGAGAAAAGGGGACCCTCGTACACTGCTGGTGGGAGTGCAGACTGGTACAGCATTGTGGAAGACAGTATGAAGTTTATTCAAAAAATTAAATATGGAACTGCCACTTAACTCGGTGCTACCACTTCTAGGAAGTATACGGTAACTTTCAGCAGCACTTTTCTTCAAAATAAGGTAGTGAATTAAAACTTCCCGCAAATGCTCTTTTTTTGGCACGAAATTCGTAAAAATATCTATGATGTTAACACCTTCAGATAATTTGACATACAAGGTTTCGAAGCTTGTCAATACAACAAAATAGCATACATACCAAATCACATATTAACATATGTGTAACTCCATCTATTGAAAAAAATCTGCATTAGTAACTGGTACACCTAGTACTATGCAACAGTAAAATAGAAGGATCTCTTATATTTTGAGACAGCATGGAGGGACCTGGAGAGTATAATGCTAAGCAAAATAAGCCAGTCAGAGAAAGACAAGTATCACATGATCTCACTCATATGTGGAATCTAACGAAAAAAAAACTGATGAACAGAATAGATCCCAGGATAAAGAAGCATGGAACAGACTGTGGAACCTTAGATGGCATGGAGGATAGGGTGTGTGGCAAGTCATCAACCAAAAATGTATACATAACCCATGGACACAGACAATAGGGTGGTAAAGGCCTGGGGCGGGGGTTGGGGGTGGGTTAGAAGGGGTCAATGGTGGGAAAAGAGGGACATGTAATAGTTTCAACAAAGATTTAAAAAAAGAGACTACAAATACATCATTTCACCAGACGGTGTGTATTATATAGCAGTGAGAAAATTAATGAACTAGAACAACATGGAATAATGTCAACACATGCCAGCATGAATTTTGAGCCAAAAATTGCACAAAGATACGTACAGTGTGGTGATTTTTCTTATGAAGTTTACAGTGCTGGCATTTCTTTCTTTCTTTTTTTTTTTTAAATATATTTTATTGAATTTTTACAGAGAGGAAGGGAGAGAGATAGAGAGTTAGAAACATCGATGAGAGAGAAACATCGATCAGCTGCCTCCCGCACATCTCCCACTGGGAATGTGCCCGCAACCCAGGCACATGCCCTTGACCGGAATCGAACCTGGGACCCTTCAGTCCGCAGGCCGACGCTCTATCCACTGAGCCAAACCGGTTTCGGCTGGTATTTCTTATAGATATGTTTACATGTACATATTGTTAGCACAAAAATACTTAGAGGCATGATAAATACCAAATGTAGGATAATGGTCATTTCTGGGGAAGGAAGGGAAGGTTTTGGGATGGAGAAGTATGCAGTCATCAGTTCGTTCCTGTTATGTTTATTAAATCTAAATCAATTAAGGATAACTATTAAGGTTACCTTATTTCCTATACCTTTTATATGTTTTTAAACACTTCATAATGTTTTTAAAAAGAATGGCAAGAAATAAAGATTTAAAGGTAAAAGTTTTTAGGGATAAATGGAGAAGTGGGCCTGAGTTAGCATGAGTGTGGGAACATTGTCAGCCGCGAAGACGCTCATTGCTGTTTGTTTCCTTGCAGCCTGGAGGGGCGATTTGAGGACGAGGAGCTGCAGCAGATCCTCGATGACATCCAGACCAAGCGCAGCTTCCAGTATTAACCTCCAGCATCACTGCTGCTGAGGGAGCCCCCAGCGTGGCACCTGTCTCCCGGGACCTGAAACTCTATCCCAGAAGACACTGGGGACACTGGGGACAGCACCTCCGCTGGGTCTTGGTTTGGGTTGCTGTTTCAGACTTGGCTGTTAGATCTTTGACGACCACGGAGTCTTGGAGAGGCCTTGCGGTGGCTGCTTGCTGGCTTCCTGAGCTCACCTCTGAAGAGGGTGAGGTGGGGTGCTGTGCATATAAACTATGCTGTTGAATACCTCATACCATGGATTTTGCCCCCTGTGTTATTTTTTATTCCTTATATTTCATGTTTTGATTTCAATGTGTTTATAAGTTTTCAAACTATAGTAGAGCATATAAAACCGGAATGGTAAACAACAGTTTTATTTAAATGCACAAGGAAGAATTAAGCCAGACCTATATCGATGTTTGAAATTCTTGAAGATAGGATGGTGGTGTTGATTACCAGAGAGAGCCTTGACATTATTGTGCTTAACCAGGAGACAGGAGGAAGTTCACTGTAGAAAGCAGTTTCATCGGAGGATCACTGTGCTGAGTGAGTGGAGCCCGTAGCTTTGAGGTAGAGGGCACGTGGCCTTTTTCCTTGCACTGTTGCAGAATGTAGTTTTGGAGTAAGTGATCCTAATGTACTCAACTTGTCACTCCCAAACTAAGATTTTTTTTTATTCATGCCAGACATGAAGGTCTCAACACTTGGTTTTTGTTTGTTTGTTTTTTTTAATCCTCACCTGAGGATATTTTCCCACTGATTTTCAGAAAGAGGGAAAGACAGAAATATCAATGTGAGAGAAACACATAGATTGGTTGCCTCCTGCACATGCCCTGACCAGGGCCTGGGCCGGGGAGTATCCTGCAACCGACGTACATGCCCTTGATGGAATCGAACCTGGGACCCTTTGGTCCATAGGCCAACGCTCTATCCACTGAGCAAAACCAGCTAGGGCAACACTTTGAAATTTCCTTGTATATGGCATCCCATCCAAACCTCTGGCTGGGTTCTTGGCCACAGGTGTTTCCTAATGGGGTGTTCTAAAAGGACGGAGTCTGCCCCGTCCTGAAACACTACAGTGAAACATTTTTAAGAGCTAAGCATTTTAGCTTTGATTTTTATGAAGGGAAATATGCCTGTTTTCTTCACAATTTGGAATTTTCTTGTTGCCTCCAAATGAATTCATGATCCAAGAAAGAGGTTGAGGCCCTAGCTGGTTTGTCTCAGTGGATAGAGTGTTGGCATGCGGACTGAAGGGTCCCGGGTTCGATTCCAGTCAAGAGAACATAGAAACATCTATGATTCTCTCTCATCATAGATGTTTCTATCTCTCTCTCCCTTTCTCTTCCTCTCTGAAGTCAATAAAAACATTTTTTACAGGGAGGAAGGGAGAGAAATAGGAATATCAATGAGAGAGAAACATTGATTAGCTGCCTCTTGCACACCCCCTACTGGGGATGTGCCTGCAACCAAGGTACATGCCCTTGACTGGAATCGAACCTGGGACCCTTGAGTCCGCAGGCTGACGCTCTATCCACTGAGCCAAACCGGTTAGGGCAGTATCTGACATATATTATGTCCCAGTAAATGTTAGCTATTATGCTCAGTAGATGAACAGGAATAGGTGATAAATCAGCTTGCTTCATAGAAAGTAGTGCAAGAATTTGGTAGCATATCAACTGGTACTGGTATCAGACTAGGAAACCAAACCAAATTGCTTATTCCTAAAGTCTCCAGAATTACCTTTTAAGAAACAGTTACATGAGCAGGTTGGCACCATGCAGTGGAATAGAACAGACATGTAAAGTGCACTTGAGTCATAGCCCAGGTGCCTGTTCTCTCTGGCGACAACAGTGCAGTGCCATCACCTTCACTGGTGCCCACTTACTTAGTCTCTGAGCTGCATGAAGGTAGGACAGGATGAAAAGTGCGTGGCATATCGTTAGGCACTAATTAATTGTAAGATAACTAGAAGCAGGTTTTTAAAATATACTAGGGAGTTTCTTATAAAAGCCACCTCATGCTATGTTCTGTATTCAAAACCCAGTGAACACATTCTGCTGGGCATTGTTCTCTACAGTCCCGGCAGGAGCTCTCTGTTTGGTTATCAGGAGACCCTGCAAAATCTTTAATCACCTGTGAAACATTGTTAGGCTTATTCTGTACTATGTTTGCAAAAGCAGAATTCGGGGACACATTAAAACAAAACAAATAGGTATCATGTTGTCTAGCTCTCACTTCACCAGAAAACTACCAGAACAACCTTTTCTGAAAATTCTAGTTATTCTGGTTTTATTGAAATTTATTAAACTTGAGGCTTGAAAATAGCATTACTGGATGGGGCCTGAGCACAACCCATTTTTTAAAAACATTAATGTTTTAAGCTTATAAAACCATTGAAGCCTACACATAAAGAAGTGTATGTGAGTAATCAATGTGGTATTAGTCATAATAGCCAAACAGTCCAAATGCCCACAGGCTGCTCAATAGATAAACAAAATGTGATATATATTTTTCAACTTTCCATTATGGAAAATTTTAGACATACAGAAAAGCTGAAAGACTATAACATTGATCACCTATATGTTCATCACCTACATTTAACATAACATTTGTAATATTTGCTTTATAATATATTTTAGCTATAAAGCATTTGAAAGCAGATAGATGCCACTTCATTGAAATAGTTAAGCATATGCTTTTCAGAATGGGCTTTCAGTATTGGACTTCAGAACATTGACAAGAATTTTCTGATATTGAATATTTAGTTCATATTCACATTTCACCTGGGGATAGTTTGGGGCCAATGATCACCCATGTTGATATAATTTAGTTTTATATACAAGCAATTATCACACTAATGATGTAAAATGACATTTTACTTGTGAAAAATATTGAAGAAATACATGTGGTTACTGCCCTCACGTTGCTGTAAGGAGCTCTGACTGGACAAAAATACATATATGCAACCCCATGATGAAAAATGAGCCCAGATAGGTTGCAGGCCCAAAGTAGACCTTGATCACTAATGTGTCTGCGTGTGGCTCTGGGTCTCTCTCCATCATCAGTGGGAGGGTAGTTTGGGACTCAATAGGCAGAATGGGTGCATGGTGACAGCTGCTGTATGTCACCAAACATGGAGTAACATTCAGACTTAAGTTCTGTGTGCCTCATTTCCCTGTGCATGGTACTTGTTAGTAAATGTTGAGGAAAAACACAGCCCCATTTTCAGAAAGGTCAATGTGGAGCTGCAAGGAGACTAAGAATGTATCTGAAATAATAAAACTGGAGGAGAGGACTCGTTAGAGAGGGTTGAGGTGGTGAGAAACAGCCCTGAAGATATTTTGAAAGACAAAAAGTTACCCAACATAATCTTTTGTAAGGGACAAATATTCTGTGTACTATTCAGTAGGGCAGCTGTTAGCCACATATAACTGCTGGACACTCAAGGCTAGTATGACAGGATCTGATTAAAAAATTGTTTTAAATATATTTTATTGTTTTTGTACAGAGAGGAAGGGAGAAGGATAGAAATTTAGAAACATTGATGAGAGAGAAACATCGATCAGCTGCCTCCTGCACACACCCTACTGGGGATATGCCCGCAACCAAGGTATATGCCCTTGACCGGAATCAAACCTGGGACCCTTCAGTCGGCAGGCCGATGCTCCATCCACTGAGCCAAACTGGCTAGGGCTGATTTAAAATTTTTTAATTGAAATTTTCATATATACCTAATGGCTAGTGTATTGGACAGCACAACACTTAGCTCCCAAAACAAATGTTCTGGAGGCCATTGAAATCAAAGAGGATTTCAGCAAAATTAACAATGTTCACAAGAGCTGCAGTAATAACAGGTGACCATTAATCAAAATTTGGTCCCCAAATTTCTGAAGTCTACAGTTGTACTTACTATACATCTCTAAGTTCAATTTTTCTAATACAAGTCCTATTTTTAAAAACCTACCTCTTCTCTACTAATGCTCAGACAAAATTTTGAAAGCTATTTGAAAGAAACTGAAAAAAGTGATGAACATCTTTTGGTGAGAACCTCTTTCCTAATTAATTTTGCCTTTTCAGTAGGCTGATAACTTGTATGTTGAATTTAAAAAGCAAAAATGTAAGCCCTGGCTGGCATTGTGCAGTGGTTAGCTTGTCAGCCCGCACACCAAATGATCGCAGGATCATTTCCCAGACAAGGGCACATACCTCCCTTGCAGGTTCAATCCCCAGCCCTGGTCAGAAAGTGTGCAGGAGGCAACCAATCAATTGATGTGTCCCTCTTACAAGGATGTTTCTCCACCTCTCTCTTAAAAAAAAAAAAAAAAAAAAAACGGGGAAAAAATATCCTCAGGTGGAAAAACTATCCTCAGATGAGGGTGAACAAAATCAAACAAAAAAGCCATCAAAACAAACCCCCAAGATTTATCATCTTTTAAGGCTTCCAGTATTCCTATTTTGTAATTCTAATAAAGGTGGGTCAGGAACAGGATATTTGCACTTTTAGGGACTGATGTCCTTTTAAATTCAGACTATCTCTTGAGCCATTTTAACACTGGACTGGGGTCATGCATGTCCCAAATATATTCTTACTAATAGAGAACTTAACAGTTCTCCATGTTCAAAGGTAACTGAAATTGTGAGGTATTTGATACATAATGCTTTCTCCATTTAGTGATGGAAGAAATAAAAAAGATGGAAAGATATGATTATGTAAAATGAAAAACTGTAAAATCACTAAAAGCAAAAATTTGGAAGAGAGAAGACAGGCAAAGAGTGAAGATGTTTTCTTTTTCTTTTTTTAATTGAATTTATTAGGGTTACATTGGTTAATAAAATTATATAGCTTTAAGGTATACAGTTCTATAGCATAACATCTGTATATTGTATTCTGTGTTCACTATCCCAAGTCAAGTCTCCTTCCATCACCATTTCTCAACCCTTTACCCCCTCCTCCCTCCACCCACCCAAAGATGTTTATTTTATTAAGAAAAAAACCCACAACTTTGAGATATGTTTGGAGAGAACCAAGATGGCGGCATAGGTAAATGCCTGCCACAACCACATCAAAATTACAACTAAAATACAGAACAGCCATCATTCAGAACCAAAGATCTTACCTATAGCCCTGACTGGTTATAGCTCAGTGGATAGAGCGTCGGCCTTGGGACTAAAGGGTCCTGGGTATTGATTCTGGTCAAGGGCAGATGCCTAGGTTGCGGGCTCGATTCCCAGTAGGGGGTGTGCAGGAGGCAGCCAATCGATGATTCTCTCTCATCATTGATGTTTCTATCTCCTCGCCTCTCCCTTCCTCTCTGAAATCAATAAAAGTATATATATATAGAAAAGATCTTACCTATGGACACAGACAGTAGGGTGAAGGTCTGGGGCGGGGTGGGAACTGGGTGGAGGGGGACAATGGTAGGAAAAGGGGGAACAACTAATATTCTCCACAATAAAGATTTTTATTTGAAAATAAATTTTAAAATATTGATCCCAATTTTAAAAAGTCCAAAGGATATAAAAATAAACTACATCCAGTTACCAAAATAATGGGTAAATGTTGACCCTAATTAATTTTCAAATATTTAGGATGAATTGATATTATTTTTATAAAAATGTACAAAATTTAATGAGCATATTGCCATTTAATGAGCAATTTTTTTTAAATTTTATTTTTTGCATGAGGGCTGTTCTATACACTTGAAGATACAGAAACAAAATAGGATGCAAGCTCTGAGAGTCTGCAGCCTCAGTGGGACCAATAAAAGGAAACATGCTCCCTATTTACTATGCTTTTCTATATTAATCATGTTCTTCCTTTAGTCTTCCAGTAAAGTTGAATGAGGGTTATTTTCTTGCCTGTACAGTTATGGAAGTTATACCTGCTACATATTTTTAGAAATTACCCTTGAAATTTAGCATTGAATTGTCTTAATAATTGCTCTCCTAAGTAATAAACGACTATAGCATGCTTTAATTCATATCAGGTATCAATTTCCACGCCCCTTTCATACTATTTGAGGTGGGGAGTAAAGAATTATAAATTTACTAGAGGCCCGGTGCATAAAATTCATGCACTGAGGGGGCGGCCCTCAGCCTCTCCTGGAAGTTGGCCTCGGGCACTGCAGTCGCTTCCCCTCCCTAGATGCTCTGCAAGGAAGAAAGGATATAAAAGGGGCCACCAGGTGGCTCCTGACAACTGGCACGAATATCAATGGGATGGATCTGGATCCTGGGCTGGCAAGGGCATCCCACTGCCTGCCCAGAGGACCGATCAAATCTCCCCCTCCCCCCCCCCTTGGGACCCTACTCATGCACAAATTCCTGCACCAGGCCTCTAGTATAAAAATAATGGCCTTTGGTATATTTATAGAGGTGTACAACCATCACAGCAGTCTTTTAGAACATTCCATCACTCCAAAAGGAAACCTTGTGCTGATTAACAGTCACTTCCCCTTTCTCCCTCCCCCCCTCATTTCCACTCTCCCAGCCTATCCACTGAGTGGTGCTTTTCTTTCTTTCTTTTTTGTAACTATAGTTTTCCATTTCATAATTTTCAATTTAGTGTTTTCCAAATCAGTCTGTTCTTTTTTTCATAGTATCTGTATAATGGTTTCTATTGCTTTTATAATTTTAAATATATTTTTATGTTCCCTTTCAGACTATTTGGTTATTTTAAGTTCATGCTGTATGTTCTTCATTTGTTCTGTAATTATGTTTATGTTTAAAAAAAACCACTATATTTTGTCTTAATCTCTTTAAGACTCAGTTTCACTAACTGTAAAATGATGCTAAAATATGCATCACTGGGATTAAAAATGGTGGCAGAGTAAGTGGATGCTACACTGACATGCTCCCAGGACCAAACTGGAATTACAACTGAAATACAGAAAAAACATCCTGAAAAAAAAAATTCTTAATAATCAACTGAAGACCAGCTGGAGAGAACCATGATAACCAAGACCGGAAAATAGAGACTCCAGAAAGCCTGGTAGGAAGGGCAGAGGTGTGAAAGGGCTGGGCAGACTCCCACTGACAGCAGCTGAAATTCCAGAAAGATATCTCAATTGTGGGGGTTGCCACTGAGAACTTGGGGTCTAAACCTCACACTGGGCCCCCCAGCAGAAAGCACCAGCACTGAGAAAGGTGCCCACATAACACCTGGCTGTGACAAGCAGCAGGTTGCTATCTGCCAGGGAGAGACGCCTAGAAATACAAGCACTCTCTTAAAGGTCCAATGCACAACATTTTGTGCAGCTACTCACATTGGGCTCCTGCAAAGGGAGGGCAGAGTGGACTGGAGCTATGTGAGCAGAAGCCGGGGTTGGGGGCTCTGTAGTTAGAGCTCTTATTACAGACAGCCTGGTTTCCTGTGCTGAATCATTCCCTCACACTGTGGAGGACATCTTTCTCAGGCAGACATTTGCAGTCCAGGCTATTCTTGCCTGGGGGTAAGACAGTTGACCCATCCTATTATAAAACCCTTTGCCCCACCCTGTGGTGTTTCTGGGGCCCATTAAGAGACTGAGAATAACAATTAGACTCTAGGCCAGTGGTTCTCAACCCTCCTAATGCCGCGACCCTTCAATACAACCATAAAATTATTTTTGTTGCTACATAACTGTAATTTTGCTACTGTTATGAATCAATGTAAATATCTGATATGCAGGATGTATTTAGGCGGCCCCTGTGAAAGGGTCGTTCGACCCCCAAAGGTGTCACGACCCACAGGTTGAGAACCGCTGCTCTAGGCAGAAGCACTTGCCCCACCCAGTTGGGAAACCTCTTGTCTACCTGTGGACGATTGTCTTAGGCTACTCAAGGCTGGATCCAATCAGTCTGCAGGTAGAAGTTGGTCTCTGGAGGCTTTGAGTCTTGGTCTGAGCTAATTAGTCAGAAATAGTGTTTGACACTGTCCTGCACTAGAGATTGGGAGGCATAGCAGGTCTAACTAATACATAGTCACAAACCCAAACAGGCAGCCAAAATGTGGGGACAAAAAACCACCCCCAAACGAAAGAACAAGAGGATTCTCCAGAAGAAGTGCAAAATGAAATGGAGAGAAGAAATTTATCAGACATAGAATTCAGAATAATAATGGCAAAAAATGCTCAGCAGCATGACAAAATATATAGTAACATAAAGAATGGCATAGTAATAATTAAGGGCACAGTGGAAAGAATACACAGCAGATTAGGGGAAGCCAAGGATCAGATCAGTGAATTAGAAGATAGGGTAGAAAAAAATCACAATCAGAAAATGAAAAGAAAAAAAAACAGGAGGACAGTTTAAGGGAGCTGTGGGGGCAACATGAAACAAGAATGTTTGCATAATAGGTGAGCCATAAGGGCAAGAATGTGAGCAAGGGATAGAGAACGAGTTTGAAGAAATAATGGCAGAAAACTTCCATAACCTGGTGAAGGAAAATGTCACATAAGTTCAGGAGGCAAAAAGAGTCCCAAGCAAGAAGAACCCAAACAGGCCCAGATACATTATAATTAAAATGCCAAAAACTAAAGACAAACAGAGAATCTTAAAGGCAGTTACCTAAAAAGGAGCTCCCATAAGTGTGACAGTTAATTTCTCATCAGAAACTCTAGAGTCCAGAAGGGAATGTCATGAAGTACTTAAAGTAATGAAAAGCAAGAATCTGAAACCAAGATTACTATATCCAACCAGGCTATCAGTCAAAATAGATGGTGAAATAGAGCTTCCCAGACAAAAAAATGGCTAAAGGAGCACTACCACCAAACCAGCACTACAAGAAATGCTAAAAGGACTGCTGTAATAATAATAAATATATAGAGGGAAAAACATAGGCATATAGAATTAAAATGGCAATAAATCAGTACCTATTGATAATAACCTTAAAAGTAAATGCATGATGAAATGCTCCAATCAAAAGACATAGGATAGTTGAATGGATACAAAAACATGGCACAACTATATGCTGTCTACAAGAGATCCACCTCAGAACAAAAGATTCACACAGGATAAGAATGAAGGGATGGGAAAAATTTTCCATGCAAATAGAAAATAAAAATAAAACTGGGGTAGCAATACTCATACCTGACAAAATAGACTTGAAAATGAAGGCCATCACAAGCGACAACAAAGGTCACTACATAATACTAAAGGGATTGATCCAACAAGAGGATATAACCCTGGTAAACATCTATTCACCCAATATAGGAGCACCTAAATTATACACACACACACACACACACACACACACACACACTTCTAGATAAATTTAAGGGAGAGATTGACAACAATATAGTCACTCCCACTGATTTCACTGGATAGATCTTCCAGACAAAAAATTAACAAGAAAACAGTGACTCTAAAGGACACACTGGATCAGATGGATTTAATTGATATTTATAGAACATTTCACCTCAAAGCTGTAGAATATACATTCTTCTCTAGTGCACATGGGTCATTCATAAAA
The DNA here is from genome assembly GCF_000412655.1 of Myotis brandtii. Taxonomy (NCBI): domain Eukaryota; kingdom Metazoa; phylum Chordata; class Mammalia; order Chiroptera; family Vespertilionidae; genus Myotis; species Myotis brandtii. The sequence continues at coordinate 565,988 of NW_005370273.1, forward strand.
ATAGACCACATTTTAGGACACAAATCAAGTCTCTGCAAGTTCAAGAAGATTGAAATCATATCAAGTATATTATCAGATTACAATGGAATGAAATTAGAAATCAACTACAGTAAAAACACTCAAAACATTCAAATACATGGAAGCTAAATAGCATGTTATTAAGCAATGAATAGATTACCAATGAGATCAAGAAAGAAATTAAACACTTCCTGGAAACAAATGAAAATGAACACACAACAACCTGAAATCTCTGGGACACAGCAAAAGTCATGAGAGAGATGTTCATAGCACTACAGGCCTACTTTGAAGAACAAGAAAAATTAATAATAAACTATTTAACCCTGCAACTTAAACAATTAGAAAGAGAACAGCAAGAAAAACCCAGTGTAAGTAGAAAGAAGGAAATAATAAAGAGCAGAAATAAATAACATGGAGACTAAAAAAATAAACCAAAATCAATGAAACCAAAGTTGGTTCTTTGAAAAGATAAACAAGATTGATGAACCCTTAGCCAGACCCATAAAAAAAAAAAAAAAAAAAACAAAAAAAAAAAAAAAAAGAGAGGACCCCAACAAATAAAATCAGAAATGAAAGTGGAGAAGTAACAACTGACATCACAGAAATACAAAGGATTATAAGAAAATACTACGAACAACTATATGCCAACCATCTGGACAATGTGGATGAAATGGACAAATTCCTAGAAAAATACAACCTCCTAAAACTGAATCAGGAAGAATTAGAGAACCTGAATAGGCCAATAACAACTGAGGAAATTAAAGCAGTAATCAAAAAACTCTCAGCAAACCAAAAGCCCTGGTCCAGATGGCTTCACAGGGGAGTTTTACCAACATTCAAAGAAGAACTAACACCTACACTCCTCAAACTATTTCAGAAAATCCAAGAGGAAGACACTTCCAAACTCTTTTTATAAGACCAGCATTAGCCTAATTCCAAAACCAGATAAAGACACCACAAAGAGAGAGAATTACAGGCCAATATCCCTGATGAACATAGATGCTAAAATCCTCAACAAATATTAGCAAATCGCATCCAGCAATATATTGAAAAGATCATACACCATGACCAAGTTGGATTTATTCCAGGGATGCAAGGCTGGTACAATAGTCACAAATCAATAAACGTGATACGTCACATAAACAAATTGAAAGACAAAATTACATAATCATATCAATAGATGCAGAAAAAGCATTCAACAAAATTGAACATCCATTTTAAAAATATATAATTTTTATTGATGTCAGAGACGAAGGAAGAGGGAGAGAGATAGAAACAAATGATGAGAGAGAATCATTGATTGGCTGTCTCATGAGAATCTACCTGTAACCTGGGCATGTGCCCTGAGGGGAATCGACTGTGACCTCCTGGTTCACATGTCGATGTTCAACCACTGAGCCACTTGGCTGGGCAGGACTTTTTTTTTTTTTTTAATTCGGAGCCATTGGGTAATGACCAGCCGCTCTGTTCCTGGGCCTGTGGGTGTGGGAGCTCTCCTTTCACTGAGGGGACAGTCTTTCACGTTCCTGGCTCTATCTGGGGACTCAGTGCCCATTTTCTGTGTTCTCAGCACTAGAATCCCACTTGGAGGATAAACTAGGGTCTCTAGCCAGTCAGACCTGATGCCACCTCTCCAAGTCCAATGAAAGTTGTGTGGCATCCATCAGTCTGGCTTTCAGTTCTCAATTATTTGCTTGCCCCTAGAGATTTCCTTGCTTTCTTGGAAGCTCAGTTGTGCATTAGCCTGTGTGTGTGTGTGGTGGTGGTTTTCCTGACTGTGATGGTTGTGATGCTGGTAACAGGCATATTCTATCAATACAGTTTTGCTAGGTTTTTGTATCCTAAGCAGTGTAGTCTGTGATGACGCTGCAGGCAGCATGCTGTGAGCGCACACATCAGTGCAGATGCCCCCTGCGCCGCCCACAGGCCCGCCCGCGGCTTCTGGAGGTTCTGAGACCCAGCAGCGCCTGGCGCCGAGCGGAGTAGGGCCGGCTGCTCCCTGTTCAGAGGCCCTTCCCACTGCTCCACATCATCGATGGCTTCTAGTCCTTTGAGACTCTGCTTAGCCTTTCCTTTGTCAAAAGTCCTTTAAACTCCCTGCAGGTGTGATTGCTTATGCTCTCCACATGCATCAGAGCTGCATTTCTCCCTGTTTTCATTCGTTGGATAAATACATATTGAACACCTATCAGCCTCTCAGACCTTATTCTATATATTAATATATAACAGTTCATGCCTCTATTTTTATATTTATTTATTTTTAAAAAAGATTTTTAAAAGTATATATTTGTGTTGATTTCAGAGAGGAAGGGAGAGAGAGAACTAGAAACATCAATGATGTGAGAGAATCATTGATTGGCTGCCTCCTGCACGCCCCCTACTGGGGGTTGAGCCCACAACCTGGGCATGTGCCCTTCAGTCCACAGGCCAATGCTCTATCCACTGAGCAAAACCAGCTAAGGCAATGCCTCTATTTTTAAATAACTTTTTAAAGGAAAATATGTTTTTAGTGATTTTTAATTTATTTTTTTAATTGATATATTTCTTTATTGATTTCAGAGAGAAAGGAAGAGGGAGAGAGAGATAGAAACATCAATGATAAGAGAACCATCGATTGGATGCCTCCTGCACGCCCCACTGGGGATTGAGCCTGCAACCCAGGCTTGTGCCCCTGGCTGGAATCGAACCTGGGATCCCTCAGTCCGCAGGCCGACGCTCTATCCACTAAGCCAAACTGGCTAGGGTTGTTTTTAGTGATTTTATAGAGAGATAGAAACATTGGCGATGAAGGAGGGATGAAGGAGGAACATCATTGATCATCTGTCTCCTGCACTCCCCCTACTGGGGATGGAGCCTGAACCCCAGGCATGTGCCCTGATCAGGAATCGAACTGGGGACCTCTTGATTTCTGGGTTGATGCTCAACCATGGAGCCACACCGGGTGGGCTAAATAATCTTTTTAAAGGCAGTGGATCACATATAAAATTCCACAGAATATAGATTATTGCTATTTGCATACTGGTAGTGTCTTGCCTAATGAATTAAAACATTTCCCAGAAGGATCTGTGCGATTAGAGGTGTGAATAGCCTATGATTAAATTGGTGATTTTGAGAGGTGCATACAACATATTTTTATGATGGCATTTCATGATGGCTTTGTAGATTGACCCTGCAGTTCAGCACATTTTAAGGATTCTGAAGGATTAGGACACTTTAATATGCTTGGCTGTCTTCCTTACCCCTTATAGCTATATCTAGGAATAGACTTATTGTTTGTCACTTTTCTACTTACCTTTAGAACCCAACTTAAGGGTGTACTCCTTAGGATCACCTTTCTGGCCACACTTCTCTCTTAAGCCCATGGAAATCTTGCCTGCTATTCTGGCTTTTCTTTTTTTTTTTCTTCTTTTTTTCTTTTTTTAATTGTTTTATTGCTTAAAGTATTACAAAGAGTATTACATATGTCTCCTTTTTTCCCCGCCCTTAACAATCCCTCGGCCTCCCCTACCCCCCAGTGTCTTATGTCCATTCGTTATGCTTATATGCATGCATACAAGTCCTTCGGTTGATCTCTTACCCCTCCCCCCGCTCCGCCCCTCAACCCTCCCCGGCTTTCCCGCTGTAGTTTGACAGTCTGTTCGAGGCAGCTCTGCATCTGTATCTATTTTTGTTCATAAGTTTATAATGATCTTTATTATCCATGAGTGAGTGAGATCATGTGGTGTTTTTCCTTCATTGACTGGCTTGTTTCACTTAGCTTAATGCTCTCCAGTTCCATCCATGCCGTTGCAAATGGTAAGAGTTCCTTCTTTTTTCCAGCAGCATAGTATTCCATTGTGTAGATGTACCACAGTTTTCTAATCCATTCATCTACTGATGGGCACTTAGGCTGTTTCCAAATCTTAGCTATGGTAAATTGTGCTGCTGTGAACATAGGGATGCATATATCCTTTCTGATTGG
>NW_005370273.1:574756-590644 GCF_000412655.1 Myotis brandtii
CAGTGCTGGCTTCTGCTCTCACAGCTCCAGTCCACTTCACCCTCCCTCTGCCAGAGCACAAGGTGGGTGGCTGCACAGGGAATGTTTGTGCCCTTGGCCCTTAAGAGGGTGCCTGAACTTTCAGCTGCCACTCTCTGGCAGACAGCACCCCACTGCTTTTCACAGCTTGATGTTATGGATACCTTCCTCAGTTTGGTGCTCTCTGCTGGGGATCCCAGCTCTGGCATTAGATCCCAGAATTCTCAGTGGCACCTCCCCCTCCTCCACCACCGGCTGAGATATCTCTCTGGGACTTCAGTTCCCCTCTGTGGGTCACGTCTCTGCCCCTCCTACCAGTGTCTATGGGGGCTCCACCTTCGGTCCTTGGGTATCAGGGTTCTCTCCTGTGAGTTTTCCATTGATTATTCAGGAATCCTTCTCGTATTTCAGTTGTAATTTCAGCTTGTTCCTGGGAGCATGACTATGCAGCATCCTCCTACTCTGCCGCCATCTATTCTGGCTTTTCTTCAGGGTTCCTACCATCCTATCCTACATTTACCACATGGAACTAGAATTTTCTCTGGTACTAGAAGGAACTCCTTGAGATCTGGCTAATTCTGTGCCCAGAAGTGAGAGAAAATGAAGGGCAGTAACTATTTGTTGTATGAATAAGTGGTTTGTTGACTGAGTAATGGGTTCTTCCATACCACCTGATCCTGCTTCTCCCACTCCCACCTCCATCATATTCTTTGAGGGTATATACTCACTCACACATCCTACTGTTCAAAACAAGACAACAGGCTCAAAATGGAGTCACTTATGCTAAGACCTATGTCACCAAATCAAGTCTTAATTATAGTTTTGGCTCTCCTAGAAGTGAACTCTTACCTCAGTGAGTCAGGCATTAGTTTGGTAATCTGCCTGATAGACCTCTTACTATCCCCTAAGGAAAGCCACCTTGCTATAACCAACCTGCTTTTCTGCCTGGTGTAATTTATTGTTTCTACTCTCCCTATAAGTCTTTCATTTTTGTACAGCTCCTTGAAGCTCCTTTCTGTCTACTAGATTAGATGCTGCCAAATTCATGAATCATTGAGTAAAGCCAATGAGGACTTTAAAGTTTACTCAGTTAAATTTTGTTTTTTAATACTAGCTTGGAGTATACTTCTTGCTTTCCCAAATCTTTGCTGTTGCTTCCAAGTTTATTATAATCCCTGCCTTCCTGGAATTGGGGAAAGGAAGACTAAACTCTTGATACCTGGGGAGTTGTAGGGTCCTAATATATATAATAATAAAAGTGTAATATGCTAATTAGACTGGGGCTGGGAGGGAAGCCCAGGTCCCTGGGTGCCAGAGGGAAGCTCATGCCGGCAGCTGGGAAGGAAGGCCTACTCTTGCATGAATTTCATGCATCGAGCCTCTAGTTTATTAATAACAACCAGTGGTTTCCAAGTCTAATATAAACTAATGAAAAAATGGAAAGATTCCCTAAGTGATGTGTAATATTAAACAATGGACAGGAAATTGGATATTGTAAGTGGTAACAAATAAAAATGCAATTAATAGTAAATAACAACATACAATGTCAGTACTTGTTATTTTGTTAAAAAAATCCAACAACAAAAAAATCCAACAACATCCTTTCCTCCTTAGCGATTACAAAAGCAAAACATATTTGAAGTAAACAGACATCCTTAATACTACCATTTAGCTATTTCTTATTATGTATAAATCCTTACAGTTGCTTGTATTCATGCCCCACTAAAATTAGATTATAAGCATTTGTGATGTCATCATAAAAATTTTGTAGTATATACTCTGTACTGTTTGCATAGTATTCTGTTGTATGATGTGCTGTTAACCATTCTCTGGTGTTGGCCATTTAAGTTGCTTTCATTTTTTTTTTTTTTTGCTTGCTGTCATCAATACTACCTCAGTGAGAGGTTTGTCTACAAATCTTTTTCACATTTCTCCAACTATAGATTTTTAGAAGGATTAAAGTCAAAAGTAACACATATTTTAAAGATTCTTTTTTAATTTAATTTAATTTTTTAAAGTTTTTAAAAATATATTTTATTGATTTTTTACAGAGAGGAAGGGAGAGAGATAGAGAGTTAGAAATATCGATGAGAGAGAAACATTGATCAGCTGCCTCCTGCACACCTCCTATTGGGGATATGCGCGCAACCAAGGTACATGCCCTTGACCGGAATCGAATCTGGGACCTTTCAGTTCGCAGGCTGACGCTCTATCCACTGATCCAAACTGGTTAGGGCTAAAGATTCTTTTTTTTAAATATATTTTTTTTATTGATTTCAGAGAGCAAGGGAGAGGGCGAGAGAGGGAGAGAGATAGAAACATCAATGATGAAAGGGAATCATTGATTGGCTGCCTGCTGCATGCCCCCTCCTACTGGGGATCGAGCCCGCAACCCAGGCACATGCCCTTGACTGGAATCGAACCTGGGACCCTTCAGTCTGTAGGCCGATGTTCTATCCACTGAGCCAAACCAGCTAGGGCTAAAGATTCCTTTAAACATTTTTATTTTTATTTTTCAAGTACAGTTTACATTCAACATTATTTTATATTAGTTTCTGGTGTACAGTATAGCGGTTAGATAAAGATTCTTGGTTCATATTTCCAATTTACTTTCCAAAAGAAGACAATTTGCTTGTTTTGGAGTTGTATTCTGAATTTCATATATAAATGGAATAATGCAGCGTCCTCTTTTGTGCCTGATTAAACAATATCTGTGATATTCATCCAGTTTGTTGTATTTATCAGTAATTATTTTCTTTCTTTTTAAAAAAAATTCTTTACAGGTTTGAATGTTTTTAAAAAAATATATATTTTATTGATTTTTTACAGAGAGGAAAGGAGAGGGATAAAGAGTTAGAAACATTGATCAGCTGCCTCCTGCACACCCCCTATTGGGGATGCACCAGCAACCAAGGTACAAGCCCTTGACCGGAATAGAACCTGGGACCCTTCAGTCCTCAGGCCTATGCTCTATCCACTGAGCCAAACCCATTGGAGCTTTTTATTTATTTATTTATTTTTGTTAATCCTCACCCGAGAGTATTTTCCCATTGATCTTTTAGAGAAAGTGGAAGAGAGAGGAAAAGAGAGAAACATCAGAGTGAGAGAACCACATCCATTGGCTGCCTCCAGCATGCCCTGGCCGGGAGAAAGCCTGCAACCAAGGTGCGTGTCCTGGACCAGAATCAAACCTGGGACCCTTCAGTCTGCGGGCCGATGCTCTAGCCACTGGGCCACACCGGCGAGGGCCTCGCTGGTTATTTTCCATGGCTGCAGGTCATTGCAGAACCACACCACGAGGCATGCACCGTTCCACTGCTGATGGAAATGCGGGTGGTGCTGTTTGGTGGAGGGGAAAGCTGCTGCGAACATTCCTGTGCGCCTTAGGTGCAGGTGCCTGCGGCTGCCCTGCAAGCCAGCTTCTCCCGAGTGCTGGGACCGAGGGCGCCGTGCCACCGGCAGAGGGGAACCGCGCGCCTGCCGGCTGGGTGCTTGCACTTAGGTGCTCAGCCAGGAGCCCCATTTCCGGCGAACAAAGGCTTTGCAAGGTCAAGCGCCTTGTCCACAGTTCGACTCTCCAGTATGCTTGGCCACATGACCTAACACAGGACGAAATGCTTATCCAAATGTTGGGAAACGGAGTATTTTTGCGAGCATCGAAGCCGGCTCACAACTTGAGGAGAGTGAGACAGTCAGACGCCCGGCCCGCTCCTCCCACGGCTGAGCCAACCCGGGCTCCGAACAAAGGAAGCGCCGGGTTGGCTGCGGGTGGCCAGACCCCGCCCCTCGCCTACGCACATGCGCAGGTCGAACCCTGCGGACCCCTGTGGCCCCGGCGCGCGTGACGTAGAGCCGTACACCGGTGCGTGGTGACGCAGGGGCGTGCGCTCGGTGGCTAATCCGGGGAGATGGCGGCTGCTGCTATGGAGGAGAGGGATTGAGAGGGGCGGAGGGAGGAGGCGAGAGGAGAGACGTTCCCAACGGTGAACACGAGCGCTGCGCTCGCCCTTCACTAGGAGCTGTGCTCCGCGCCGAGGTGAGTGCGGGCCCGGACACTCGCCGGGGCGGGCGAAAATTCTTTACAGGTTTGAATGTTTTTAAAAAAATATATATTTTATTGATTTTTTACAGAGAGGAAAGGAGAGGGATAAAGAGTTAGAAACATTGATCAGCTGCCTCCTGCACACCCCCTATTGGGGATGCACCAGCAACCAAGGTACAAGCCCTTGACCGGAATAGAACCTGGGACCCTTCAGTCCTCAGGCCTATGCTCTATCCACTGAGCCAAACCCATTGGAGCTTTTTATTTATTTATTTATTTTTGTTAATCCTCACCCGAGAGTATTTTCCCATTGATCTTTTAGAGAAAGTGGAAGAGAGAGGAAAAGAGAGAAACATCAGAGTGAGAGAACCACATCCATTGGCTGCCTCCAGCATGCCCTGGCCGGGAGAAAGCCTGCAACCAAGGTGCGTGTCCTGGACCAGAATCAAACCTGGGACCCTTCAGTCTGCGGGCCGATGCTCTAGCCACTGGGCCACACCGGCGAGGGCCTCGCTGGTTATTTTCCATGGCTGCAGGTCATTGCAGAACCACACCACGAGGCATGCACCGTTCCACTGCTGATGGAAATGCGGGTGGTGCTGTTTGGTGGAGGGGAAAGCTGCTGCGAACATTCCTGTGCGCCTTAGGTGCAGGTGCCTGCGGCTGCCCTGCAAGCCAGCTTCTCCCGAGTGCTGGGACCGAGGGCGCCGTGCCACCGGCAGAGGGGAACCGCGCGCCTGCCGGCTGGGTGCTTGCACTTAGGTGCTCAGCCAGGAGCCCCATTTCCCGGCGAACAAAGGCTTTGCAAGGTCAAGCGCCTTGTCCACAGTTCGACTCTCCAGTATGCTTGGCCACATGACCTAACACAGGACGAAATGCTTATCCAAATGTTGGGAAACGGAGTATTTTTGCGAGCATCGAAGCCGGCTCACAACTTGAGGAGAGTGAGACAGTCAGACGCCCGGCCCGCTCCTCCCACGGCTGAGCCAACCCGGGCTCCGAACAAAGGAAGCGCCGGGTTGGCTGCGGGTGGCCAGACCCCGCCCCTCGCCTACGCACATGCGCAGGTCGAACCCTGCGGACCCCTGTGGCCCCGGCGCGCGTGACGTAGAGCCGTACACCGGTGCGTGGTGACGCAGGGGCGTGCGCTCGGTGGCTAATCCGGGGAGATGGCGGCTGCTGCTATGGAGGAGAGGGATTGAGAGGGGCGGAGGGAGGAGGCGAGAGGAGAGACGTTCCCAACGGTGAACACGAGCGCTGCGCTCGCCCTTCACTAGGAGCTGTGCTCCGCGCCGAGGTGAGTGCGGGCCCGGACACTCGCCGGGGCGGGCGGCGCTTTCCGCCATTTTCAAGCGCGGCCGTTGCGTGGGGGCCGGGAGGGCCTGGGGCCCGAGTCGAGCGAGCCGGGAAGATCGGCGTCGGGAGGGCTCTCGGCGGCAGGTTGGAGCCTGAGAGGACACGCTGGAGGCTCGCGGTGGCCAGGTAGGAGGGCGGGTCGGACTAATAAGGCTGGCGGGACCGGGGGCGACCGGACGCCGCGGAGGGAAGGCCCGGGGGAGACGCGAAGTCGGCGGGAGGGAAGCGCGTTGCCCTGAGATGTGGGGCGGGAGTGGGTTGGGCCAGAGTGAACGGCGTGTGGCTTCGAGCGGTTGGTTTAAGGGTCACGGGAAGCGCTGCCTCCGTATATCGTGGCTGGCAGTATTTGTAACAAGAAGCCTGCTCCTGCGGAATAGTTAATCCCCGTTTTGTTTGCTTTAAGTAATGCTTCCTTCAAGAGCCCCGATTTTAAGTTGCCTTCTGGTAGCTAATATTCAGGCTCTTAGAAAGTATTCTTAAAAAAAAAAAAGAAAAAGAGAAAAATGCTGTTACTTAGTTGTAACCCTTGTGGTGAGTGGCCCATCCGGAGAAAGAAGGCGGGTCGATAGGGAATTCCGTATTGGATGCGTGTAAATCAGATTAGAAAGATACGGATTATTTGTACAAAGCCTGTTAAGAGTATTTTGAAGTAATTGCTGCACAGAGGAGGTTGAGTTGACTGCTCAGGACCGTAGGAGAAAGCAGAGCGCGAACAGAAGCCTGTGCTGCCAGGAAAGCCCGGGCGCGCCGAGCTGCGGTCGGTGCAGAGTGCACGGTGTATTTTTGCCTGTTAACGTGCAGGGTAGCTCTGTTTAAGGCAAATAAAACTTGTAGTTGAAAGGAAACACGTTATTGTTCCCTTGGTAGCATTTCCCCTCTAGTGATAATTACACTTAACATCCATCTTTTATTACCATACTTTCGCTTTTTAAAATTGATATCCTTTCCAAGAAGATAAAAATACTGTGTGGATTTGAGTTTGTGCTGAGGCTTAAAGTTCCATATTTAGCCAATTTTCTTGAAAAAATCTTTCGGTACTCTTGGGAAGGATTGGTAGGAAGTTGGCCTTACATCACAGTGCTTTAGGAAAAAAAATAAATCCTTATTTATGAAGTTGATGGCTTAACTTGCATTCTTTGAAAAATATTTAAAGGACAGATTTTGCAATCACAGTTTTAACTTGACTTAAGGCTTTAATTACACTTAAATATTTTTATTGATTTCAGAGAGGAAGTGAGAGGGAGAGAGAGATAGAAACATGAATGATGAGAGAGAATCATTGACCAGCTGCCTCCTGCACGCCCCCTACCGGGGCTTGAGCCTGCAACCTGTGCCCTGACCAGAATCCAACCATGACCTCCTGGTTCATAGATCGATGCTCAACCACTGAGCGGTGCTGGCTGGGCCTTTAATTATACTTTTAATAACCACTTTATGTGCTTTTTTGAACTCTTTGCTAAGTATTAAGTCCATATACTTTGGAAAAAACATATTATCTGATTATTGCTGAAATTTGAACTGTTTCATATTTCAGAATAAGAAAGTAAGGTTACAGTAAACCTCATAACAATAACATACATTTGCAAAGATATTAGTGAAAGTTATTCACTTATGCAGGTATTTACATAATTCCTGTGAGGTTGCTTAGGAAAAAATTAAGACTTTTACCAGTGTTTTCAGATAAAGTAGTAGTAATTAGTTGGAGTCTGCAGATTAGAAAACTCCATTATCAAAGTGCTTATTAGATATCAAAAAAATTACCAGTTGTTTAAGTATTCCAGATTTGTTGTTTAAGATTCTAAATTGGCCCAGTAGGCATGGCTCAGTGGTTGAGCATCGACCTATGAATCAGGAGGTCACAGTTCAATTCCTGGTGGGGCTCCCGGGTTGTGAGCTCAATCCCTAGTGTGGGGTATCGGAAGGCAGTCAATCAATGATTTTCTCTTATCATTGATGTTTTTATCTTTCTCTCCCTCTCCCTTCCTCTCTGAAATCAGTTAAAAAAATGTATTTTAATCCTCCCCCAAGTATATTATTCCATTGATTTTAGAGAGAGAGAGGGAAAGACAGAAACACCCATGTGAGAGAAACACATTGATTGGTTGCCTCATACAGGCACCCTGACCAGGGTCTGGGCGGGGGAGGAGCCTGCATCTGAGCTATGTGCCCAAATCGAACCCAGGACCCTTTGGTCCACATGCCAACGCTCTTTCCACGGAGCCAAACCTGCTAGGGCAAAAATATATTTAAAAAAAAATTCTAAATTGACTTAGTTTTCTGCCAAACATTTCTCCTGGATTTCTTCTTCTTCTTCTTCTTCTTCTTTTTTTTTTAAATATATTTTTATTGATTTTAGAGAGGAAGGGAGAGAGAGATAGAAACATCAATGATGAGAGACAATCATTGATTGGCTGCCTCCTGCAGGCCGTCTACTGGGGACCGAGCCCACAACCCAGGCATGTGCCCTTGACTGGAATTGAACCCGGGACCCTTCAGTCCGCAGGCTGACACTCTGTCCACTGAGCCAAACCGGCTAGGGCCATTACTCCTGGATTTTATTTGAGTTGAAACCTTTGCTTATAAGAGATGTTAATTTTTGTCCCCAAATGGTGAAAGTTTCTCTGTTGCTGTAATGTGTTGTGTGACAAGTTAGTCAACAGATCATAGTTCTTACTATTTAAAAGTATTTTGTCTTTTGTCTTTGGCAGAGCTACAGGTTCAAAACTTTGTTAGTTGAACACACTTTCTCTTTGGTGACATTTCTCTCCCCATTGCAAAAAATTTACACTAGTCCTAGACACAGAAACTTTTAAATACCGGTGTATTGGAAAATCTTACATTACTCTCATCTTTTCTGGCCCTTGAACGTTTTAGTGTTTTCTGGTAGAGCGACTAACTTCATAATGTTTGTATTGTATCTTATATTCATAATTTGAGTGCCTATAAATTCCCAGGGCTGGGTAGTATTGGAAAGGGCATGGGTTTCAACAGGAGACACACCTAGGTTTGAATGCCAGGCTCACCACTAACTAGCTTTCTTCTACTTAGGTCAGTTAATTAAACTTCTGAACTTCAGTTTCCTTTTATATGAAAACTAGTGGCCTGGTGCACGAAATTTGTGCACATTAAAAGGGAATTAATTAGAGGAAATATTTTAATATTGCTATTTGCCCTTTATAATAAAGTATCAGAGATGAAAGAAAATTAGTAAAATGTATATGAAAATCTTCCGCCCGTCAGAGTCTAGGGCGTGCCACAGGACCCAGCGTCAAGTCCCCGCCCACCCACATGCACCTTGAAATCATGTGAGACCCAGACCCGGCCAGGCCCACCCCCATTGGGTGAGATCCAGACCTGGCCGGCCCCACCTCCGTCAAGCCCCACGGGGTGGGGGACGCAGCCTCAGGGCCCCCATCAAGCCCTGCCGGGTGGGGGGCAGAGCCTCAGGTCCCCTGGTCCAGTGCTGGGCAGGGGGCACAGCCTCAGTTCCCCCAGTGCACCCTCAGGTCCCCCGGCCTGGTGCTGGGGCAGGGGGTGCAGCCTGAGGTCCCCCAGTTTGGTGCTGAGGCAGAGGGCATGGCCTGAGGTCCCCCGTCAAGCCCTGCCAGGTGGGGGGCTCAGGCCCTCCGCCCAGGCCCAGCGCCATGGAGCCTCAGGTCCCTGCTGATTACTTGTTACGGTTTGTTACGGGAACCCTGCCTCCGCTGTGGGCACAGCCATCTTGTGTTGCAGGAACCGTGCCTCCAGTGTGGGCGCAGCCATCTTGTGATGGTGTGGTGGAGTGAGGATCAATTTGCATATTACAGCTTTATTATATAGGATGTTAATTATAGTATCTCAAAAGTGAAAGGAAGTGTCTAATATATAGTGAGCATTCAGTGAATTTTAATATTTTTCTGTTAGTGATTTGAATTGGTGACATTTTCAGGTTTTTTAATCCTATATAATAAAAGCCTAATATGCAAATTGTTTGGGAGTTCGACTGCTCCCTATGACGTATCCTGACCACCAGGGGGGGGCGCGGAACATGGTGGGTGTCAGCGATGCGGCGCTGGCAGGCGACAGTGGAGGCACTGCCGGTCCCGATGGGCCCCGATGAGAGCGGGACTGCGGCGGGATGGTGGAGCAGGTGAGCAGGCATTGCCAGGCCAAGGTGGGTGTGAGCGGGGGTCCGACTGCCCACTGATCGCCCTTCAGGCACTTAGGGAGCCAGGCAGGGTGCCCGGTCCTGATTGATTGCCCCTCAGGTAGGATGGTGAAGCGGGTGAGGGTGCGGTGCCAGGCCATGGTGGGGTGCCAGGTGGAGCTGGGGCTGTGAGCCTGGGGGCGCGAGTTGGGGCCTGATCCCCGCAGGCCACCCCGAGGAACCATACCCGTGCTTGAATTTGTGCACCGAGCCTCTAGTTGTGATGTAATTGACATAACGTTATATTAGTTTTAGGTGCATAACATAATGGTGTTTTGTTTTTGGTTTTTTGCTTTTTCATATACACTTTTAAAAAAATTTAATTGATTTTTTTACAGAGAGGAAGGGAGAGGGATAGAGAGTTGAAAACATCAATGAGAGAGAAACATCGATCAGCTGCCTCCTGCACACCTCCTACTTGGGGATGTGCCCACAACCAAGGTACATGCCCTTGACCGGAATCGAACCTGGGACCATTCAGTCTGCAGGCTGATGCTCTATCCATTGAGCCAAACTGGTTAGGGCCATATACACTTTTAAAAATATATATATATATATATATTTTATTGATTTTTTACAGAGAGGAAGGGAGAGGGATAGAGAGTTAAAAACATTGATGAGAGAGAAACATCTATCAGCTGCCTCCTGCGCACTCCCTACTGGGGATGTGTCCGCTGCCAAGGTATATGCCCTTGACCGGAATCGAACCTGGGACCCTTGAGTCCGCAGGCTGATGCTCTATCCACTGAGCCAAACTGGTTAGGGCCCATATACACTTTAAAATAATTTTTTATTTTTCAGTTGCAGTTGATGTAGAATTTTATATTAGTTTCAGTTGTACAACCCAATGATGAGACATTAATGTAACTTACGAAGTGATCACTCTGATAAATCTATTACCCATCTGACACCATACTAATAATTTAACAATACTAGAGGCCCGGTGCATGAAAATTCATGCACTGGAGGGAGGGTTTCTCAGCCTGGCCTGCCCCCTCTCACAGTCTGGGAGCTCTCAGGGGCGGGAGGCAACCCCCCATCACACCTCTGCTGCTGCCACTGCCAGGAGCGCAAGTCTCAGCCAGCCCTGGTTACCTTCACCTCTGGCCGGGGCTTGGGGGGCTAGGGGGCTGAGGGGACTGGGGGATTCCAGAGGCAGGCACGCGGAGTGGCCGGGCCCGCCTGGGTGTGGGCCAAGCCTTGCCGCATGCCTGCCGGCCGGCCCAGCAGGGTTAAAGAGACTGGGCGCCGTCATCTTGTGGCTGTGGGTGCTGCCATATTTGAGGGCGGGGCAGTCAATTAGCACATTTCCTCCTTATTGACTGGGCACTACCATCTTTGCGACGGCGTGAGGGTCAATTAGCATATTCCTGCTTTATTAGATAGGATTATTGCCTATATTCTTATGTTGTACTTTACATCCCCATGACTTTTCAGTAACTATCAATATGTACTTCTTAATCCCTTCACTCTTTTCACCCATCGCTCTAACCCCCTCCCATCTGGCAACCATCAAAATGTTCCCTCTATCTATGAGTCTGTTTCTGGCTTGCTTGTTCATTCATCACAGTATCCTCTAGGTCAGGGGTGGGCAAACTTTTTGACTCGAGGACCACAATGTGTTCTTAAACTGGGCCGGAGGGCTGGAACAAAAGCATGGATGGAGTGTTTGTGTGACCTAATATAAATTCAAAGTTAAACATTATTACATAAAAGGGTACGGTCTTTTTTTTTTTTTAGTTTTATCATTTCAAACGGGCTGGATCCGGCCCGCGGGCCGTAGTTTGCCCACAGCTGCTCTAGGTCCATCCATGTTGTTGCAGATGGCAAGATTTTATTGTTTTTTATGGCTGAGTCATGTTCCATTGTAGATAGGAACCGCTTCTTTATCCATTCATCTGTTGATGGGCATTTAGATTGCTTCCGTATCTTGGCTGTTGAAAATAATGCTGTAGGGAATGTAGGAATGCATATATTTTTTTAATTTAGTATTTTGTTTTTTTTAGATAAATACCCGGAAGTGGAATTGCTGGATCCTTCTTTGTCTCTTGTTAAAGTCTTTACTTTTTTTTAAAAATAAATATATTTTATTGAGGTTTTTTTTTTTACAGAGAGGAAGGCAGAAGGATAGAGAGTTAGAAACATCGATGAGAGAGAAACATCAATCAGCTGCCTCCCGCTCACCCCCTACTGGGGATGTACCCACAACCAAGGTACATGCCCTTGACCGGAATCGAACCTGGGACTCTTTTGTCCGCAGGCTGATTCTCTATCCACTGAGCCAAACCGGTTAGGGCTAAAGCCTTTACTTAAAGTCTTATTTTGTTGGGTATAAATCCTGCTACCCAAAGCGTTTTGTACATACTTTTATAAACCTTTGTCCTGTTGGGTTATAAATATTTGTATGTCTTAACATTTTAATTTTTAAAAATTAATTTCATAGAGAGGAAGGGAGAAGAGGAGAGAGATATAAACATAATGATGAGAGAATCATTGATTGACTGCCTCCTGCACACCCCCTACTAGGGATTGAGCCCAAAACCTAGGCCTGTGCTCTGACTAGAAATCTGTTGGAGTAAGTTCTTCCTTGATCCTGCTCATAGCACCAGTTATGGGAGTACTTACTCCATCCTGCCAGAGAAAACAGTTCTTGGTAACACAGTAGCAAGGAGCTACTTAGGGAGCCAGGCAGGGTGTTATACAAAGGAGCCAAGCACAGGAGCTATACAAAGCAGCTGGGCACCTAGGAGCCATAGGAGCCAGCCTTACATAAAAGCAGCCTCGCCTCAGCTGGTTAGTAACACATCTTTATACCAACATAGACAAAAGAGTGACATCAGTCTTTGGGATATAGAAGGACACACTTGTGCATTGCATACAGTACAATTGCTGTGTCTTTGCCCAGATTGGCCTTGAATATCCTCATTAGGGTTCCCTTACTCAAATTGGCCTTGAACATCTGGCATACTCTCTCTGGACAGGGTCCCTACAGAATCGGTGACTTTTCTGGTTCATGGGTTGATGCTCAACCACTGAACTACAGCTGGGCTGTCTTAAGATTTTAAGCAAGGCTGTATTAAGATTTTATGATACAGAAGCTTGAGAGAATGAAATTGAATCAGTGATTAAACCTTCCAAAACAGAAAGCACCAGACCCAGATGGATTCATTGGTGAATTCTACGAAACATTTCAGAAAGAGATTATACCACTTCTCTAGTCTCTAGTCTCTTCCAGAAAATAGAAGTAGAAGAAATACTTTCTAATTAATTCTTGAAGCAACATTACCCTAATACCTAAACCAGACAAAGACATTATAGAAGGAAAACTATAGATCAATGTCTCTGGAACACAAATCTTCAATAGAATATTAGCAAATCTAATGCAACAGTGAAAAAAAAAGAATTATACACATTATGACCAAGTGGGATTTGTTTCAGGTGTGGAAGGCTGGTTCAGCATTCAATAATGAATTGTGTAATCCATCATATCAATAGGCTGAAGAAGAAAAATCATGATTATATCAATGAATACAAAAGAACATTTGACAGAATTCAATACCCATTCATGTTAAAAATGCTCAGCAAACTAGACATAGAAGGGAACCTCCTCAAGTTGATTTAGAAAATCTATAAACCCAACACAGCTAATAAACTTAATAGTGAGAAACTAGATGCTAAGATCAGGGACAAGTTAGAGATGACCACTCCTTTTCAGCATTGTCCTGGAAGTCCTAGCTAATGCAATAAGACAAGAAAAGGGCATAAAAGGTATACAATACACATTGGGAAGGAAGAACTAAAATTGTCTCTGTTCACAGAAGTCTATGTAGAAAATCTAAAGAATCAAAAAACCTCTAATAAATGATTATAGCAAGGCTTCAGGATGCAAGATAAATATACAAAAGTCAGTTGCTTTTTTATATAGCCACAATGAACAGTTGGAATTTGGAATTAAAAATAGTGCCATCTAGGCTTGGCCATTGTGGATCAGTGGTTGAGTATTGACCCTATGAACCAGGAGGTCATCGTTTCATTCCTCCTGGTCAGGGCACATGCTCGATCCCCAGTGTGGGTCATTTGGGAGGCAATGATTCTCATCATTGATGTTTCTAACTCTCTCCCTCTCCCTTCCTATTTCTGAAATCAACAAAAATATATTAAAAAACAAAAGCAAAAAAACAGTGCCATCTACATTCGCAACAAAAAAAGTACTTTAATCCCCTCAAAATGTACAAGATCTACAAGAGGAAAAGTATAAAACTCTGATGAAAAATCGAAGATCTAAGTAAATGGGAAAATATTTATTGAACATGGATAGAAAGATTCAGTATTGTCAATATATTGAGTTCTTCTCAATTTGATCTGTAGATTTAACGTGATCCCAGGTTATTATGTGGGTATTGATAAACAAAATTCCTAATACATCTTGTCTCTACATATATACATAAATAATATACACACATGCATATTTTTAGCTATTTGAGAGTAGTTGCAGATATCATGATACATAATGCTTCAGCATACAATATTAGTATGCTGCATCACATCAAAGAAAATTAGCTATAATTCCTTAATATTATGTAATAATTGGTCCATATTCAAAGATTCATGTTTTATTCTGGTTGTCTCTTTGGTCTTAACTTGAGCTGTCTTCCTGATTTTTTATTTCTCATACATAAGGTTTTTTTTTTTTTTTTTTAAGACTTGCTCACATACTTATCTCAATTGCAAATCAAGCCTGTATTCTCTGCAAACCCAATTTAGGGCTAATTGAAACCATTACTTCCTTTATCCAAGAGTCCTTGGGAAAACATATTTGCCAACGTCATATCTGATAAGGGCCTAATCTCCAAAATTTATAGGGAACTCATGCAACTTAACAAAAAGAAGATAAACAATCCAATCAAAAAATGGTCAAAGGATCTAAATAGACACGATATAATTTAGTGCATTAATCATAAAAAATATTATAAATTGATAGTGCTTTTTTATTTTTTAAAATTTTAGTTCCAGCCTTTGTGATTTAGCAATTTAAAAGTTTGGTTCGGTTTACCCCAATATTTGATTTCAATAACTCATTCTACAGCATGCCTACTCCTACTCCAAAACTTTGTCAGTAATAATATTTCAGAGGTTAAATAAAAATATATAATTAATTCTACAGGGTGGGTACTCAGAAGTAGAACAGACACCCCCTCAATCCGGATGGACACAGGTTGAGAGAGCTAACTCCAAATTGTCTACCAGCTAAACGTCAACCCGGGTTTCAAGGCAAAGACAATGGCACTACATTTTACTGTAGTTTGCTCTTAAGCAATTATTTTAAATTAAGTCAAAGAAGTGCCTTTGAGGCCAGGCAGCACCTTTGAGGTAAAGATACTGTTTTCATAAAAACATGTGCAAGTAACTGTTTTTGAAGAGACTTAATCTGTGGAGGAAGCATTTGGAAAAATGGATATTTGGGAAAAATTTTCCATTGATACTTGATTTTTTTGGGGGGGGAGTCGGGGTGACAAAACTGTTTGTCATATAGAAAAGCTTTAAAACCAGATTTTATTACTGAATTGGAGGAAGTAATTAAGAAATGTATATCATGGTCTGGTAAACATTGTCAGAATTTCTATTTTGGGCCTACTTATGTTTTTGAGATATAAAGCCACGGCAGTATCTTTTGATAAACTTTTCTGCTAAATCAGCATATCAACTTCTGTTTCTTGCAAAACGGGATTCTGTCTAGAAACTTAATTACATGGCTAGTTATTAAAGTGTATATTCACCCTTTGTAATACTTATAATATTTTTTTAAAAAGAATAAAAAAAAAATAAACCTCAAAAAAAAAAAAAGAGTCTTGAGGCATGTCTCCTGATAGATAGCTAAGAGGGCTGTTACGTTAATTGTCTCTGTGATAGTTGTTCTGGAGAATGGACTGCATCTCTTTGTGCATCTTAAGGACTGTCTTCCCACCTCAAAATGCTTATTTTGTATTTAAGTTAGACTATCCTAAACATACCCTTTCAATATGGTGAAACTTCTATCTCATTCCCTGTGATAACAGAAACAAAAATTATTGTCTGAGTTAATACTGTTTCTTTCTGTATGGTTACTATTTATTCCTTTAAAATTAATATGTATCTTGGAGGAGATACTTTGAAACTATGTAAATATACTATTCTCAGACTTTAAAAAAAATCTTTATTGTTGAAAGTATTACATATATCCCCTTTTTTCTCCCATTAACCCCTTATAGCCTGCCCCCACCCCCACCCCCACCCCAACCCCAACCTT
>NW_005370273.1:591018-592682 GCF_000412655.1 Myotis brandtii
TACTTTTATTATTTTTATTTTTATTTTTTAAATATATTTTATTGTTTTTTTTACAGAGAGGAATGGAGAGGGATAGAGAGTTAGAAACATCAATGAGAGAGAAACATCGATCAGCTGCCTCCTGCACACCTCCTACTGGAGATGTGCCCTCAACCAAGGTACATGCCCTTGACCGGAATCGAACCTGGGACCTTTCAGTCCGAAGGCCGACGCTCTATCCAGTGAGCCAAACCGGTTACGGCTACTTTTATTATTTTTAAAACTATATTTTTATTGATGTCAGAGAGGAAGGGAGAGGGAGAGAGAGAAACATCAATGATGAGAGAGAATCATTGATCAACTGCCTCCTGCATGCCTCCTATTGGGGACAGAGCCCACAACTCAGGTATATGCTCCTGGTTCATAGGTTGACATTCAACCACTGAGCCATGTCAGCTGGGCCAAAAGCTTTTTATTTTGATGTAGTCCCCTTTCTTTCCTCCTTCCCTCCCTTTCTCTTTCTTTCTTTCTCTCTCTCTCTCTCTCTCTCTCTCTCTCTCTTCTTTTCATTATAGGAGTCCCTTTAGTATTTCTTGCAGTTCTGGTTTGGTGGTGACAAACTCCTTTAGCCTTTTTTTGTCTGGATGCTCTGTATTTCATCTTCTATTTTGAATTACAGCCTTGCTTTATATAGTAAACTTGGTTTCTTATCCTTGCTTTTCATTACCTTGAATACATCATGCCATTTCCCTTGTAGCCTGCAGAGTTTCTGATGAAAAATCAGCTGATAGCCTTATTGGAGCTCCTTTGTAGGTAACAGTTTGCTTTTCTCTTGCTGCCTTTAAGATTCTCTGTCTTTAATTTTTGGCATTTTAATTATGATGTGCCTGGGCATGAGCCTATTTGGGTTCTTCTTGCTTGGGACTCTCTGTGCCTCCTGAACTTGTGTGACTTTTTCCTTCACCAGGTTAGGGAAGTTTTCTGCCATTATTTCTTCAAACAGTTTCTGATCCCTTGCTCACTTTCTTCTCCTCCTGGCACTCCTATGATGTGAATATTGTTAGGTTTCATACTGTCCCACGGTTCCCTTAAGCTCTCCTGTTTTTTAATTGTGTTTTCTTTTCTGATTGCAAGATTTTTTTTCTACCCTATATTCTAATTCACTGATCTTTTCCTTGGCTTCTCCTAATCTGCTGTGTATTCCAGTGTGTTCTTTATTAGTGCTATGCCATTCTTCATAGTTGAGCATCTTTGCCATCATTATTTTGAATTCGATGTCTGATAAACTTCTTATCTCTTGTTCTTTCATTTGGGCTTGTTTTTTTTGTCTCCCTATTTTTGCTGCCTCTTTGGGTTGTGTTTGCGTTTTAGGTAGATCTGCTACAAGTCCCAGTCTCTAGTGCAGGACAGTGTCGGACGCTGTTTGTGACTGGCCCTGAGTACCCTGTTTGGAGCTATCAGCAATCCACAGCTTGTGGCTCCCTCTGCTGGGGCTGGGTGCCTTTTGAAAGGACCAAGATATGCATCAGGGTCTGCTTTTCCTAGCCCTGTGTCCCGGATTAGATCAGGCAAAGACTCAAAGCCTCCAGAGATAAGCCTCTGCTTGCAGTCCCATGGACAGTTTTGATTAGTCTCAGGCTATCGACCACAAGGTGGGGAGAGAGTTCTTTCAACAGGGTGGCGTC
>NW_005370273.1:592715-600507 GCF_000412655.1 Myotis brandtii
GACTAAAACAGCCTGGATGCAAAGGTTCACTGGAGAAAGATGTCCTCTGCAGCGTGAGGGAATGACTCAGCACAGGAAACTGGGGGGCTGCCCTCAGAGCTTCAACCCCAGAGCCCCCAACCCTAGATTCTGCTCACAGCTCCAGTCCACTCTGCTCCCTCTGCTGGAGACCAAGGTGAGTGGCTGCCTACGAAATTTTGTGCATTGGCCCTTAAAGAGGCCAATGCCTGCATTTTCAGTTCTGTCTGGCAGACAGCAATCCTGCTGCTTTTCACAGCCAGGTGTTAAGTGGACACCTTTCTCAGTTCTAGTGCTCTGGGCTGGGGAGCCCAGCATGGGGTTTAGACCCCAGAGTTGTCAGTGGGAATCCCCCCCCAGTTGAGATATCCCTTCAAAACTTCAGCTGCTGTCAGTGGGACTCCAGCCAGTTCCTTTGCGGCTCCACACTTACTACCAGTCTCTATGGGGTCTCCACTTTCCATCCTTGGCAATCAGGGTTCTCTCCAGTGAGTCTTCAGTTGATTTTTCAGGGTGGTGGTTCTGTATTTTAATTGTATTTCCAGTTTGGTCCTGGGAGAGTGTTGGTGTAGCTTCCACTTACTCTGCTGCCATTTTTGAATCTCTGTTTTCAAATATTTTACTCACTAATTTTAGCATTTGTTGACTGCAGCAAGTGTTGCAGGGTGTTCCACTGGTGATTTTCTGTTAGCATATATTTTAACATATATCTATTACAATTTTCATATGTACCAGGCTGTATACAAATCATTGGGAATATACTAGTAGAGGTTCAAGACATGCAGCCCTTGCTTCCAAGGAATTTCGTTTAGACAGAAAGACAGATATGTAGTTTTTACCATTGCGCTATATGCTTTCCTAGGATTATATAGAGTATACTTTGGGAGTGCAGAGACTGCTGAATAAATTGAGTATAATAAACAAGCATAAATTTACAAAATTATTTGAGAACATTGGTATAGGAATATACCAAAAGTTTTGAAAGTACAGTCATATGCTGCTTAACGATGGAGGTAGTTCTGAGAAATGTGGTATTAGATGATTTCACTATTATGTGAAATCACAAAGTGCACTTACACAAATCTAGATGGTATAGCTAGTACACACCTAGGCCTATGGCTCCTAGGCGACAAACCTTTACGCATGTTACTGCAAAAACAATACAAACCTTTACGCATGTTACTGCAAGCACAAGATAAAATGATGCAATCAAGAGACACTGTAAAAAACAAGATATATGAGGCTGTCTCTGGTGTAATACAGCATACTATTTTACAGCAAGCTTTTTTTAAATAAGTACATTATAACAGTAAAAAGTATGGTATAGGAAATACATAAACCAGTAACATTGTTATCTATTATTATCAAGTATGTAATGCACATAAATGTATGTACTGTACTTTTATATGCCTGGCATTGCCTTTGGTTTGTATACACTAGCACAGCGGTTCTCAACCTGTGGGTTGCGACCTCTTTGGCAGTCGAACGACCCTTTCACAGGGGTCGCCTAAGACCATCCTGCATATCAGATATTTACATTACGATTCATAACATTACAGTTATAAAGTAGCAACGAAAATAATTTTATGGTTGGGTCACAACATGAGGAACTGTATTTAAAGGGGCAAAAGGTTGAGAACCACTGCACTAGCAGGACCACAAACTAGTGAGTAATACCTTGTGCTATGATATTATGATGGCTGTTGTGTCACTAGGTGATAGGAATTTTTCAGCTCCATTGTAATCTTGTGGGGGTCACCATCTTTTATGTGGTCCATCATTTATTAAAATGCTATGCAGCACATAACTGTATTTGGCAAAGCTAGAGATTTTAGAACGTTAAAAAAAAAGGAAAAACTCCACTGTTCTCTATAAAAGTAATCTAGCCCTGGCTGGTTTGACTCAGTGAATAAAGCGTCAGCCGGCAGACTGAAGGGTCCCAGGTTTGATTCCGGTGAAGGGCACATGCCTGGTTGCGGGCTCGATCCCCAGTAAGGGGTGTGCAGGAAGCAGTCAGTCAGTGATTCTCTGTCATCATTGGTGTTTCTATCTCTCTCTCCCTCTCCCTTCCTCTCTGAATCAATAAAAATATATTAAAAAAAAATAAAAGTAACCTATATCTATGGTGTATAACTTGGAAAAACCCAAGGTATAAAGAAAATGGCAAGATTTTTCCATAATTCCATGCTCTGTTACCTTTTTATATGTTCTTTCCCATTTTTTTACTTTTACATTAAAGTACACAGTTCTTTTAAAATAATTGTAATTTTTGCCCTACCTGGTTTGGCTCAGTGGATAGAGCGTCAGCCTGTGGACTAAAGGGCCCCAGGTTCAATTCTGGTCAAGGGCACATGCCTGGGTTGCAGGCTCAATCCCCAGTGTACGGCATGCAGGAGGCAGCCGATCAATGATTGTCTCTCATCATTGATGTTTCTGTCTCTCCCCCTCTTCTTTCCTCTTTGAAATCAATAAAAATATATTTTAAGCCCTGACATGTTTGGCTCAGAGGATAGAGCATCGGCCTGCGGACTGAGGGGTCCCAGGTTTGATTCCGGTCAAGGGCATGTACCTTGGCAGCTGATTGTTTCTCTCTCATCGATGTTTCAAACTCTCTATTCCTCTCCCTTCCTCTCTGTAAAAAATCAATAAAATATATTAAAAAAAAATTTTAAAATAATTGTAATTTTTTAAATATGATTTTTCTACATAACTTTAGATTATGTAAAGTTTTTTGCTTAAAATATTTCAAATGCATTTTAATGATTATATAAAAGTTCATGATATAAAATAGGCTGAATTAATTTAGTCTTTTTTCTCTGATTGCCTGTGCCTTTAAACTGATTTTTTTGCAAGACAGAATTTAAAAAAAAAATATTTTTATTGATTTCAGAGAGGGAGGGAGAGGGAGAGGGAGAGATAGAAAAATATCAATGGTGTGAGAGAATCATTGATCGGCTGCCTCCTGCATGGCCCTATTTGGGGTGGAGCATGCAACCCGGGCATGTGCCCTTGACTGGAATCAAACATGGGACCCTTCGGTCCTCAGGCCAACGCTCTGTCCACTGAGCCAAACCAGCTAGGGCAAGACAGAATATTTTAGTTGTCCACATGGATCTCTATTAAATCATAGAATGCTTTTTTGAAATTTATAAATATATAAAGGTACTTTCTGGAAATCACAATCAGTTGCAACATGCTTTAAAAATAGCAATAGTTTTCTTGAATGTAAAATACAAGATTATAAGTTATAGTCATTCTGTGCTTTACAACTTTTACTTTTATTTTTATTTTTAAAAAAATATATTTTATTGATTTTTTTACAGAGAGGAAGGGAGAAGGAAAGAGAGTTAGAAACATCAATGAGAGAGAAACATCGACCAGCTGCCTCCTGCACACCCCCTACTGGGGATGTGCCCGCAACCAAGGTACATGCCCTTGACCGGAATTGAACCCGGGACCCTTGAGTCTGCAGGCTGACGCTCTATCCACTGAGCCAAACTGGTTAGGGCTGTGCTTTACAACTTTTAAGTATTGAATGATGTTAATAGTCCGTAATCCTGCTCCTTAATTTTAAGATTGAGCCAATACCCAGAGGTGTTAGAATTTCTTCTAGGTAAGAAAGGAAGTTGCCCGACGCGTCCATAGAGTCCTAGCTTCCCTAGTTCATTGCCCTTTGCACTCTGTTGATATTGTACTCCATCACCCAAGGTTTAGATATTCTGTGGAGGAGTGATGAATAATAGAGTGGTACAACTTCGCTGTATATCTTGAATTTGCTTCTTAGATGTGACTTGAGGAAGGGCTTCTGCAGTTGAAGGAAATTTCAAAAGAGAGTGAGAATATCCTTGCATTGTGTTTACCATCCAATTCTATTATTTTTTTCTTGTGACTAGTTAGTCCTGTCAACTCCAGTTGATCCTTGTTACTGTTGGTAGTTATGCTCTCCAAAGTTACTGCCAACAATGAACTAGCAAATATTGACCTGTTGCTCTCAGGCAGGGGTTGGGAACGTCTGTCCTGCATAAGGCCCACAAAATCATTTGGTCTGGTCCTATCAGGGCATTAGGGGTGAGTTAATTGATCAAATATAGCAGGCTAATATTTAAGTTGACAATTTTGTATGGCCCACAAGTGATGTTATAAATACCCAAATGGCCGTTGGCAGAAAGAAAGGTTCCTTACCCCCCTGCTTTAGGGGAAATGCAGGGTTAGATTCCTGGGAGCCTCTGGTAACATTTGCATCAGCCAATCAAAACATAAGCTTGTTTTATGTGTGTTTCTGATTAAAGATACTTTATTTAATGTATATTATTGATTCATTATAGCTCATGCCTGAACCAATGCCAGAACCAAGTCTGTTTAACCATATTTTTTATCCTTAAGGCATATCACAACCTTCTTGTGCTTAGGAACATTAGACAGCACTTCAGCACAACATTTGGGTGCCATTTTAAGCAGCAAAATAATAAATAAAAAGAACAAATTTGTTAAAAACATGACATTTAATAAATTGCAAAAGAACACTTGCTTACAGTATGAGAGTGGAAACAAGAAGGCAGACCACCACCTGATTAGTCTTTAGCTGGAAAAGAGCTCTGGGTGATTCAGATTTTTTGCTGCTCTGTGCATGTTTATAAATAACCACCAAAGATTGCAAGTATTGACTTTGGGGCTGCAGATAAATTTTAGTGAGTAGACAAATTTGCAAATTCGGAATCTTTAAGGAGGATTCATTATAGTTTGAGCACAGGGAAGCAGTGTTTTTCCTATTAAGCTTTTTCTTATTGCTAACTCCAGGGATATAAGAAGTATGCCTTTTAATTAAAAATTGAAACAATTAAAATATGTAGGGTTTTTTTTCCCCCTGAACCTAGTCATATGGAAGGCAAGTGACAAATATCTGAATATAGATTTATTCCCAAAAGCAAGATACATAAGACAAGAAAGGGTAGTGTACCTGAAGCTTCAAAAATTATTTCACTTCAATAATTCCTCTTTGTTATGATGGAAATAAATGGTTCTAAGGAAAAAGTCTTGTGTATAAAGATGATCAGCCCTAACCAGTTCGGCTCAGTGGATAGAGTGTTGGCCTGCGGACTCAAGGGTCCCAGGTTCGATTCCGGTCAAGGGCGTGTACCTTGGTTTCGGGCACATCCCCAGTAGGGAGTGTGCAGGAGGCAGCTGATCAATGTTTCTCTCTCATCGATGTTTCTAACTCTCTATCCCTCTCCCTTCCTCTCTGTAAAAAATCAATAAAAAAAATATATTAAAAAAAAAAAGATGATCAGTGCAGTTGAATTTTAGTAGGGTATATTTTAAAACAATATATTGGTCCAACAATGGGACTTTTAAGTAAATTGTGGTCAGCACATGTCATAGCGAGCGATTGAACTCCAGGTCGGTGGAACTCCCGAGGGGATACTTTGCATATTAGGCTTTTATATATATAGAATATAGATATATAGATAATTAATGTTGAAGCTGATGTCAGTTCACTAGAAATAATCATATTTGATTGAATTCTTCATCTCTTACATATGTAGCATGCATATTGTCTTTCACTCTTACAGAGCTTGCAATTAAAAACTATCCTAGGATTTTGGTTGAAAACTTACTTCAACGTAGAATAAGCAACTGAATTTATATTTTTGCCATTTATAAATTTATCTGGTCATTAAAGGAGATTGAGTAGGACCTCTATTGCCTTAGAAAGATTATACATATACTATATACTTGAATGGAGAAATATTTTTTTAAGAAACTGAATTCTGATTTCTGTTTAACAAGTTGAGTGAGAGAGTGAAATTTTACAGTGTTTTTTTTTTTAAAATATATTTTATTGATTTTTTACCGAGAGGAAGGGAGAGAGAGATAGAGAGGTAGAAACATCGATGAGAGAGAAACATCAATCAGCTGCCTCCTGCACATCTCCCACTGGGGATGTGCCTGCAACCCAGGTACATGCCCTTGATTGGAATCGAACCTGGGACCTTTCAGTCCGCAGGCCGACGCTCTATCCACTGAGCCAAACCGGTTTCAGCCAGTGTTTTTTTTAATATATATTTCTATTGATTTCAGAGAGGGGGAGAGAGAGAGAGAGAGGAGAGAAAGAAGCATCAGTGTGAGAGAATAATTTTTTGGCTGCCTCCTGCACGCCTCCTGCACATACCCAAGTCTGCAACCTGGGTATGTGCCCTTAACTGGAATTGAACCTGGGACCCTTCAGTCTGTAGGCTGATGCTGTATCCACTGAGCCAAACTGGCTAGGATGTTGGAACCCATTTTTTACTTTAAATTATGATACACTGTTCAAGGAGATCGAGATAGGAAGAGGTTAGAGAGGGAGAGGCCCAAGTTAACATCAGGAACAAAGGGGGGGGGCTATCATTACAGATCTCAGAGACATTAAAATGATAAGGGAATATCATTAACAGCTCTGTTCCCCCAAAATTTGACAAGTTGAGTGGAATTGATCAATTCCTTCAAAGACAAACTACCAAAACTCATTTAAGAAATAAATAACCTGAACAGTCCTATACTTTTTAAAGAAACTGCATTCATGGTTAAAAACCTTCCAACAAAGGGAACTTTAGGTCCCAATGGTTTCACAGGTGAGTTCTTTAAATATTTAAGGAGGGAATGGTAAGTGTGGATAAAGTCCTTTCTCTACTTAACAATGTCTATTCTGTTTCTCCCAGAAAGTATTAGAAGGAGCACCTCCCAACTCATATGAGGCTTGCTACAAAACCTGATAAAGATATTATAAAGAGACTACACCACTGTCCCTCATGAACACAGATGCAAAAGTCACACAAAAATTTTAGTAATTCAGCCTGGCCGGTGTTGCTTAGTGGTTGAGTGTTGACCTGTGAACCAGGAGGTCATGTTACAGGCTCAATCCCTATGTGGGGAGTGCAGGAGGAAGCTGGTCAATGATTTTCATCATTGATGTTTCTATCTCTCTCCCCCTCCCCTTCTCTGAAATCAATAAAAATATGTCTTTAAAAATTGTAGTAATTAAAATCCAGCAATATATAAAAGGATAATCAGAGAGAACCAAGATGGCGACGTAGGGTGTAGACCTGTGCGTGCTGCCTCCCACAACATCATTGAAACTACCAACTATAAGACAAACAGCTATCATACGGAACCATGGGAAAGCTGGCCCAGTGGAAGTTCTACAACTGGAAGGAAAGAAAGAAGCGCAGTGAGACTGAGTAGGAGCTACAGAGGCGCCAAGAACAGAGGTACAGAGTCGCGCGCCAGGCGGGCTGCAATTGGATGCGCGGTGTTTTTTTCAATCGGAAGGGGTTACAAACTTTCGAATCCACTGGGCTGGTTCGGGGCGGGACTCTGAGGCCCCAAACCTCAACGGGAGAGGTGGCATGGCCTTGCAGCGGTCGGAAAGCGAGGGAGGCTCTGGAGCGCAGCTGCTCGTTGGCACAGGTGGACCCAAAGTCCCGGAGTACCAGAGAGGCGAGGAGCCGTGGAGACGCCATTGCTATTTGCTCCGCCCTGTCTACTCCCTGAGACCCCGCCCTACTCAATTTACATTCCCATCCAAGCTATGCCAGAGGCACAAGAGGAAACGCCTGTGCTTTTACAAATTCTCGAATCCACTGAGCTGGTTTGGGGCGAGATCATGAGGCACCAGACCCTAAGGGGAGAGGCGGCACGGCCTTGCAGTGGTCGGAAAGCGAGGGAGGCTCTGTTGCGCAGCTGCTCGCCGGCACCAGGGGACGCGAAGTCCCAGAGTCCCAGAGAGGCGAGGAGC
>NW_005370273.1:603470-607761 GCF_000412655.1 Myotis brandtii
GAAAACGCAGGATACCCAGACCCAGCCGCCCCCCCCCCCATTGGGTGAGACCTAGACCTGGCTGGCTCCCCCCCCATCAAGCCCCTGGGGGGGGGGCACAGCCTCAGGTCCCCTGTCCCGGCGCTGGGGTAGGGGGTATGGCCTGTCAAGCCCTGCCGGCCAGGGGGTACGGCCTGAGGTCTCCTGGCCTGGCGCAGGGACGGGGGGCACAGTCTGAGGTCTCCCAGCCCAGCGCTCGGGCTGGGGGGGGCAGTCTGAGGTCTCCCAGCTGGGGCAGGGGGGCACGGCCTGAGGTCTCCTGGCCCGGTGCCAGGGCGGGGGTGTGGCCTGAGGTCCCCCATCAAACCCTGCTGGGCGGAGGGCACAGCCTGAAGTATCCTGGCCTGGCCGCAGTGTCATACCAGTGCTGACCTTGGATGCACACAGGCAGTGTGTGACGTAGGTAGCGTGACAGCGGTGGGGGCAGAAGTCCCCGCCCCTGGCCCTGCCCACAGACTCGTGGTGACTGGGACACTGTAATGGACAAATTAGCATATTACCTCTTTATTATATAGATTTAAAAAAGCCATTCTTCTCACTATTTCTTGGGGAGGGATAGTTATTATAATGAGTTTATCGTTTTTTCAAAACTTTTACTAGCATGTTATGTTAAGTTTACTCTTGGGCCATAGTTATTGTTTCTTCACTTTCTTCTGGCTTATCTTTTTCTTCTGTGCAACCTCCTCATCTGGTTCATGAACCATCTGCTCTTTTTCAGTAGGGATCCTCTCAGTGTGGCAGGGAGCTCATGTGTGGGGTAATCTACCCATGAGCTCTGTAAGTTCTATCCCATGTCTTGGGGGCTTTGTTCACCTGGATTTGCTCAATGACTAGAGAATCTATATTCAAACCCTTAAGTTCAGCGTTACTCTGCATTTTTAGGCATGTGCAGCAAAAATCCACTCTTTTTGGACCACTAATCCTTTGTCTAGCCCAGGTGTAGTGAACGTCTTGGTCCTCGGGTCATATAAGGCTGGTGAAATCATTTGGTCTGGCCCTGCCAAGGCGTTGAGGTGAGTTAATGTTTGACCAAATAGAACAGGCTAATTTTTAAGATGATAATTTTGTATGGCCCCCAAATGATGTTATAAATATCCAAATGGCTCTTGGCAGAGAAAAGGTTCCCCACCCCTGGTCTAGTCCCACTGGCCTACCAACTCCACCATCGTAACGGCAGAATAAAATGGCACACATTGCTTCTGTAAAGTGATATCCTTCAGGTACTTGGTGGTTTTTCAGATATGCATACCATTGATGGCTCGGGTTAGTGTCACAAGTGTTCTTAAAGTTGAATCTTCATTTTCATGACTTTGTGGGGGGGGTTTCTGGGTTGAGTGAATAGCGAACCATTTTCAGAGGTCACCTCAGGTTGCTTAGGGGAAGTGATGAATTTATCGTTTTAAAATGAATTACTTTGTGTTTTTCTGTTTTAATTTCTAACATGACAACTATCTATAGATATAAATACTACAATAAACAAATTTGGGGGAATTCTTAATTTTTAAGAGTAAAGAGGTCCTGAAATAAAAAGTTGTAAGAAGTTGCTGGTATAAGGAAATTTTCAGAAGTAAGTCATCCAAGTTACTTAGTCCAGTGGTTCCCAAATTTTGCCACACTTTAGTATTACCTGGGAGCTTTTAAAAATCTCTGCTGCCCAGTTTATTTCCCACACCATTAAATCAGAATGAAAATGAGAACCTTCAAGCCTGGCTTTGGAAACTCTTGGTTTCAGCTCATACTTGAAACTTTGAATTCCTTATTCCAACTTTGGGTTAGGGGTGTCACTTTATGTTTACTTACCTTATCTAGAAAATGGGACATCGTTTTTGTTTACTTTTGCAAAGG
Source organism: Myotis brandtii (assembly GCF_000412655.1). Lineage (NCBI taxonomy): Eukaryota > Metazoa > Chordata > Mammalia > Chiroptera > Vespertilionidae > Myotis > Myotis brandtii. Next base: position 605,355 of record NW_005370273.1, read on the forward strand.
TGAATTCAATAATCCAGTGAGAATTAGTTTGTCTTTTATTGGTTTAAATAGTTGATAACTTATTGTATTAAAGCACAAGGGAAAAAGGGGAAAACCCTCTTTCCTATGCCAGTGACCAGGGGGAAAACCACACCCAATAACTTGCTGACTGTTATCTCCTTTGAGAACAATTGATGGTACAGGTTTCTTTATCCCTGAAGCACATTTTGAGATATTGAGTTGTTACTTTCTAATTAAGTAGACAGCCAGATTTGTGGTCATATATGCACTATATATTAAAGTCAGCTTTTGATTGGGTGCAGAAAACTAAATGTAAAAAGCCCAGTAAGGTATCAAGTAAAGATACATTAAACTGGTCTGTGCATTAAACTTTTTATCTACTAAAAAGTTTAAGTAACTTTATGGCTAAGTATACAATGGAAACTGCTTACTACAAGTTATGAAGGCAGCTAAGTCTATGGTTAAAAGCTGTAAAAGTTGGAAAATTTCTACATCCAGAGTTAATTAAAATTGATTTTTAATGTCAAGTTTAGTCATCAACAAATTTATGGTAGCAGTCTTAAAATGCTTGCCTTTAAGTTGACTATTCCATACCAGTATGTGTCTCTCAGCATGGGCTGTTTGATCTTACCAACTTGTGAATTGCTCATGTTAGCACTTTAACATTGATTTTTTTGTCGAGGTAATTTTACGTTAAATTTGCAAAAAATAATTCAGAGGGATCCTGTATATCTTATCTAGTTTCTCCCAATGGTATCAACTTTCAAAACATAGTATTATAAATTGAGTATTGACATTGATATAATCTACCGATCTTATTTAAGATTTCCTGAGTTTTACTTCTGTTCATTTGTGTGTGTGTGTGTGTGTGTGTGTGTGTGTGTGTGTTTCTCTGCAGTTTCATTGTATGTGTATATTTGTGTATCCACCACCATAGTCAAGATATTTAACAGTTCATCTCTATAAGGGCGTAGGTAGCTGACAGCGGTGGGGGCAGAAGTCCCCGCCCCTGGCCCTGCCCACAGACTCGTGGTGACTGGGACACTGTAATGGACAAATTAGCATATTACCTCTTTATTATATAGATTTAAAAAAGCCATTCTTCTCACTATTTCTTGGGGAGGGATAGTTATTATAATGAGTTTATCGTTTTTTCAAAACTTTTACTAGCATGTTATGTTAAGTTTACTCTTGGGCCATAGTTATTGTTTCTTCACTTTCTTCTGGCTTATCTTTTTCTTCTGTGCAACCTCCTCATCTGGTTCATGAACCATCTGCTCTTTTTCAGTAGGGATCCTCTCAGTGTGGCAGGGAGCTCATGTGTGGACTTGTGCTCTGAAAAATACTATGAAGAGAATGAAAAGTGGCAGACTGAGAGAAAATATTTGTAAATCACATATTTGACAAAGGATTTGTATGTAGATTACAGAGAGAATTCATAAAACAACAATAAGGAAACAACACAATTAAAAAATAGGCAAAAGCTCTGATGGACAAGATATATTGGTAGTAAATAAGCACTTGAAAACATGGTCTACATCAGCGGTTCTCAGCCTGTTGGTCACGACCCCTTTGGGGGTTGAACGACCCTTTCACAGGGGTCGCCTAAGATCATCGGAAAAAACATATATAATGACATACTGTTTTTGTGATTAATCACTATGCTTTAATTATGTTCAATTTGTAACAATGAAATTGGGGGTCACCACAACATGAGGAACTGTATTAAAGGGTCGGGGCATTAGGAAGGTTGAGAAAAATGCAAATAACTACCTCTTAGAATGACCAAGAAAACAAACAACCGTTACTTTGTACTAGCTGGCAATACCGAGTGTTAGTGAGAAAGTAGTACTACTGGAACATTCATATATTGCTGGTGGAATGCCAAATAGTAAAGCCACTTTGAAGCATTTTGGCAGTTTCCCAATGAAGTTAACTGTAAATTGCCCTGGCCAGTGTTTTCCTCCAGAGAACCAAAAGGGTCACTGGTTCCATTCCTGGTCAAGGGCATGCATCTGGGTTGCAGGTTTAGGCAACCGCTGATGTGTCTCTCTCATATCGATGTTTTTCCCTCCCTCCCTCCCTCTTAATTTCTTAATTCACATTAAAAAAAAGTTAAGCGTGAACTTACATGACCCAGCAGTTTCAATCCTAGATATTTATCCAGGAAAACAGGAAAAATTTGCATGAGAACTGCACACAAATGTTTATAGCAATTTTGTTCAAGTTGCCAAGTACTGCAAACAGTCTAAATGTCCCTGAATTGGTGAGTGGCATATCCATAGAATTCAGCTAAAATTTTTTTTTGATAATTGCAATAACAGTGACTCTCAAAACTATTATGCTAGATACTAGAGGCCTGGTGCACGGAATTCGTGCACTGGAGCGGGGGGGGGGGGGTCTCTTA
>NW_005370273.1:608913-610159 GCF_000412655.1 Myotis brandtii
AGGGAGCTCATGTGTGGGGTAATCTACCCATGAGCTCTGTAAGTTCTATCCCATGTCTTGGGGGCTTTGTTCACCTGGATTTGCTCAATGACTAGAGAATCTATATTCAAACCCTTAAGTTCAGCGTTACTCTGCATTTTTAGGCATGTGCAGCAAAAATCCACTCTTTTTGGACCACTAATCCTTTGTCTAGCCCAGGTGTAGTGAACGTCTTGGTCCTCGGGTCATATAAGGCTGGTGAAATCATTTGGTCTGGCCCTGCCACATCATTAGTGAAATGCAAATTTAAACTACCTCTTAGAATGACCAAGAAAACAAACAACCGTTACTTTGTACTAGCTGGCAATACCGAGTGTTAGTGAGAAAGTAGTGCTACTGGAACATTCATATATTGCTGGTGGAATGCCAAATAGTAAAGCCACTTTGAAGCATTTTGGCAGTTTCCCAATGAAGTTAACTGTAAATTGCCCTGGCCAGTGTTTTCCTCCAGAGAACCAAAAGGGTCACTGGTTCCATTCCTGGTCAAGGGCATGCATCTGGGTTGCAGGTTTAGGCAACCGCTGATGTGTCTCTCTCATATCGATGTTTTTCCCTCCCTCCCTCCCTCTTAATTCAATTAAAAACATTAAAAAAAAGTTAAGCGTGAACTTACATGACCCAGCAGTTTCAATCCTAGATATTTATCCAGGAAAAATGAAAACGTTTGCATGAGAACTGCACACAAATGTTTATAGCAATTTTGTTCAAGTTGCCAAGTACTGCAAACAGTCTAAATGTCCCTGAATTGGTGAGTGGCATATCCATAGAATTCAGCTAAAATTTTTTTTTGATAATTGCAATAACAGTGACTCTCAAAACTATTATGCTAGATACTAGAGGCCTGGTGCACGGAATTCGTGCACTGGAGCGGGGGGGGGGGGGTTCTCACAATCGACCGCTGGCTCCTTTCCACTCACCTGCCTGCCTGCCTGATCACCCCCTAACTGCTCCCCTGCTGGCCTGACTGCCCTCTTCTAACCCTCCTGCTGGGTTGCCTGATCGCCCCTAACTGCCTCTGCTTGCCGGCCTGATCACCCCCTAACTGGTCCCCTGCCAGCCTGATTGATGCCTAACTGCTACCCTGCTGGCCCGATTGCCCCCAACTATCCTCCCCTGCAGGCCTGGTTGCCCGCAACTGCCCTCTCCTGCCAGCCTGGTTGCCCCTAACTACCCTCCCCTGCAGGCCTGGTTGCCCCCAACTGCCCTC
>NW_005370273.1:610784-615865 GCF_000412655.1 Myotis brandtii
TGCGGACTTAGGTACCCCGTCAAGCCCAGCCCCTCTCCCTCCCCCGCAGTGTCATACCAGTGCTGACCTTGGATGCACACAGGCAGTGTGTGACGTAGGTAGCGTGACAGCGGTGGGGGCAGAAGTCCCCGCCCCTGGCCCTGCCCACAGACTCGTGGTGACTGGGACACTGTAATGGACAAATTAGCATATTACCTCTTTATTATATAGATTTAAAAAAGCCATTCTTCTCACTATTTCTTGGGGAGGGATAGTTATTATAATGAGTTTATCGTTTTTTCAAAACTTTTACTAGCATGTTATGTTAAGTTTACTCTTGGGCCATAGTTATTGTTTCTTCACTTTCTTCTGGCTTATCTTTTTCTTCTGTGCAACCTCCTCATCTGGTTCATGAACCATCTGCTCTTTTTCAGTAGGGATCCTCTCAGTGTGGCAGGGAGCTCATGTGTGGGGTAATCTACCCATGAGCTCTGTAAGTTCTATCCCATGTCTTGGGGGCTTTGTTCACCTGGATTTGCTCAATGACTAGAGAATCTATATTCAAACCCTTAAGTTCAGCGTTACTCTGCATTTTTAGGCATGTGCAGCAAAAATCCACTCTTTTTGGACCACTAATCCTTTGTCTAGCCCAGGTGTAGTGAACGTCTTGGTCCTCGGGTCATATAAGGCTGGTGAAATCATTTGGTCTGGCCCTGCCAAGGCGTTGAGGTGAGTTAATGTTTGACCAAATAGAACAGGCTAATTTTTAAGATGATAATTTTGTATGGCCCCCAAATGATGTTATAAATATCCAAATGGCTCTTGGCAGAGAAAAGGTTCCCCACCCCTGGTCTAGTCCCACTGGCCTACCAACTCCACCATCGTAACGGCAGAATAAAATGGCACACATTGCTTCTGTAAAGTGATATCCTTCAGGTACTTGGTGGTTTTTCAGATATGCATACCATTGATGGCTCGGGTTAGTGTCACAAGTGTTCTTAAAGTTGAATCTTCATTTTCATGACTTTGTGGGGGGGGTTTCTGGGTTGAGTGAATAGCGAACCATTTTCAGAGGTCACCTCAGGTTGCTTAGGGGAAGTGATGAATTTATCGTTTTAAAATGAATTACTTTGTGTTTTTCTGTTTTAATTTCTAACATGACAACTATCTATAGATATAAATACTACAATAAACAAATTTGGGGGAATTCTTAATTTTTAAGAGTAAAGAGGTCCTGAAATAAAAAGTTGTAAGAAGTTGCTGGTATAAGGAAATTTTCAGAAGTAAGTCATCCAAGTTACTTAGTCCAGTGGTTCCCAAATTTTGCCACACTTTAGTATTACCTGGGAGCTTTTAAAAATCTCTGCTGCCCAGTTTATTTCCCACACCATTAAATCAGAATGAAAATGAGAACCTTCAAGCCTGGCTTTGGAAACTCTTGGTTTCAGCTCATACTTGAAACTTTGAATTCCTTATTCCAACTTTGGGTTAGGGGTGTCACTTTATGTTTACTTACCTTATCTAGAAAATGGGACATCGTTTTTGTTTACTTTTGCAAAGGTGAATTCAATAATCCAGTGAGAATTAGTTTGTCTTTTATTGGTTTAAATAGTTGATAACTTAATGTATTAAAGCACAAGGGAAAAAGGGGAAAACCCTCTTTCCTATGCCAGTGACCAGGGGGAAAACCACACCCAATAACTTGCTGACTGTTATCTCCTTTGAGAACAATTGATGGTACAGGTTTCTTTATCCCTGAAGCACATTTTGAGATATTGAGTTGTTACTTTCTAATTAAGTAGACAGCCAGATTTGTGGTCATATATGCACTATATATTAAAGTCAGCTTTTGATTGGGTGCAGAAAACTAAATGTAAAAAGCCCAGTAAGGTATCAAGTAAAGATACATTAAACTGGTCTGTGCATTAAACTTTTTATCTACTAAAAAGTTTAAGTAACTTTATGGCTAAGTATACAATGGAAACTGCTTACTACAAGTTATGAAGGCAGCTAAGTCTATGGTTAAAAGCTGTAAAAGTTGGAAAATTTCTACATCCAGAGTTAATTAAAATTGATTTTTAATGTCAAGTTTAGTCATCAACAAATTTATGGTAGCAGTCTTAAAATGCTTGCCTTTAAGTTGACTATTCCATACCAGTATGTGTCTCTCAGCATGGGCTGTTTGATCTTACCAACTTGTGAATTGCTCATGTTAGCACTTTAACATTGATTTTTTTGTCGAGGTAATTTTACGTTAAATTTGCAAAAAATAATTCAGAGGGATCCTGTATATCTTATCTAGTTTCTCCCAATGGTATCAACTTTCAAAACATAGTATTATAAATTGAGTATTGACATTGATATAATCTACCGATCTTATTTAAGATTTCCTGAGTTTTACTTCTGTTCATTTGTGTGTGTGTGTGTGTGTGTGTGTGTGTGTGTGTGTTTCTCTGCAGTTTCATTGTATGTGTATATTTGTGTATCCACCACCATAGTCAAGATATTTAACAGTTCATCTCTATAAGGGTTTCTTTTTTGACTGGAATTGAACCCAGGACCCCTCAGTCCACAGGCAGACGCTCTATCCACTGAGCCAAACCAGCTAGGGGTTTCTTTTTTATAACCACACCTGTACCCCATCCCTAACCCCTGGCAATCACTAATCACCACCACTGTCATTTTATTTCAGCAATGTCATTTAAATGGAAGTATGTGGTAACGTAACCTGGATAGGTTTGTGTATCTGAACAGTCAAGATCATGTGAACTTTTTATTTTTATTGAATGATTTGAGAGAGAGAGGGAGAGAGAGAGAGAAAGGGAAAGAGAGAAACATCAATTTGTTGTTGCATTGGTTCATTGTTTGATTCTTGTATGTGGCCCAACCAGGTGTCGAACCTGCAACCCTGGTGTATTGGGACGATGCTCTAACCAACTGAGCTACCTGTCCAGGACAAGATCATGTGAACTTTTAAAATCCACTTATTTAAACAGCTATTGTCTATTTTATTCTATTAAAAGATTAAATGGTCTCAATATAATTTCTCCTGATTTGTTCAGGGTTCACATTTAGTAAGGATTGGACAGTGAAGAAGAGAACATGCTGCTCATTTTGTTACTGGCCTTGTTTATCACTCACATAAATCCTTTCAAAGTTCAGATTAGATATCACATCTCTTTTAGGGTATACTATCCATCCCAGGTTCTACTGGTCTGGAGATGCATAATCTAAAATAGAGGTTCCCAGGCTGAAGTTCTGACTTTGGGCACCAGGATTTTGTTAATGGGAGTGGGGATCTGAAAACCTTTATTATTTTTAAAAGCCCTACAATAATTGTACTTGCTATCCTAGATATTTTAATGCATCCATAATTTGCTTTTGGTTAGAATTGTTTGATCTCATTTTGGGAAAACAAGCTTTGTTTTGCTGATCAGAAGATCTGATTCGTGGTTGACACATGCTAAGAATTGTTGGATTTGATAATTGGACTCGACTCTGGTGCCATAGCGAGGGTAGCCAGGCATAATACCCACACTGGACAGATGCTATGTGTGAACTTCTTTGGCTGTAGATACACAGTGGCAGCAGGAATTAAGTGATCATAAGTGGAAGGTGCATGGATAGGAAACCTGGGTTTTCACTTAATGGTTTGTTAACATTAAGCCATTTGTTTTCACTTTTGACAGATTAAAAGGAAGAAAATGCCTTTTTATATTGTGACCCAGTGTACATACATGTACAACTGAAACAGAAGTTTCACAAAAGCATTTCTTTTCTTTAAACTGTGCAGTTCAATCTTATATATTCTGTTTTTTGTTATTTTTTTAGTTATTAAAGTAATGCTGGTTGTCAGCCACATTGATTTCAGGAAACACCAGTAGGGTGTGACTTCTTGTTTGAAGAAAAACTACTATAGTCCCAGTCATGACCCTCCAGGCCATAGGATTGTTTTGATGCAGAGCTTCATTTTTACCCTGCTTGAATCCAGTTTAGAGCTCTTTTTATTCAATTATGTGAAGTATTTGGTGCTTTCCACTGAATTAATTTTGGATCAAATTTGTAGAATTAGTTAAGTTTTAGCAAGGTAATCTATTTATATAAAAACCCTGGGTGTAATGCGTCACGACCAAGGCTCGGCCAACCAGAAGGAAGTCTGTCCTGCAGGGGTCGTCTTGGAAACGGCTGTGCCCTCCCCTGAGCTGTTTCCCCACGAGGTTGAGGTTTCAGGCAGAACCTGCCCTCGGAGCGTGGAGGCTCTAAGTCCTGGGTCGTGTTGCCAAGGGCTGTGCCCTCCCTGAGCTATTTCCCGGGAGGGCGAGGTTTGAGGCGGGAACCGGCCCTCGGAGCATGGAGGCATATCTTTATAAAGTTTTAATACATTATATTAGAGGTCGTGATGGTACTGTTTTACCCACAGCGTCTACAGGAATTGCTGCAAATTTACTTCTTGGTGTAAGCACCTTTCATTCCCAATATAAATTACCGATTCCATTAAATGAAACTTCAATTTCTAGACATGACATAAACAGTGAAGTTGCTAAAACTATTAAAAAAACCCAACTTCTCATTGATGAATATACTATGGCATCCAGTTATGCTATAAACGCCATAGACAGATTACTAAGAGAAATTATGAATTTGAATGTTGTATTTGGTTGGAAAGTTCTTCTCCTTGGAGGGGGTTTTTGACAATGTCTCAGTATTGTACCGCATGTTATGCGATCGGCCATAGTACAAACGAGTTTAAAGTACTGCAATATTTGGGGATGTTTCAGGAAGTTGTCTCTTACAGCAAGCAATATGAGATCAGAGGATTCTGCTTATAGTGGATGGTTAGTAAAACTTGGAGATGGCAAACTTGATAGCAGTTTTCATTTAGGAATGGATATTATTGAAATCCCCTGTGAAATTACTTGTAATGGATCTATTATTGAATCTACCTTTGGAAATAGTATATCTATAGATAATATTAAAAATATATCTAAATATGCAATTCTTTGTCCAAAAAATCAGCACATTCAAAAATTAAATGAAGACATTTTGGATATACTTGATGGAGATTTTCACACATATTTGAGTGATGATTCCATTGATTCCAC
>NW_005370273.1:616912-620271 GCF_000412655.1 Myotis brandtii
TTTATTAATAAATTTATATATTATTTTCATATATATTTTACTAATTTCCTTTCATCTCTCACACTTCTATTATAGAGAAAGGGCAAATAGCAATATTAAAATATTTCCGCTAATTAATTCCCTTTAACTTTCACTAATTTCGTGCACCGGGCTACTAGTTTCCTATAAAAATACAAGAGGTGCATGAATTTGTGCACGGGTGGGATCCCTCGGGGTGGCCTGTGGAGATCAGGCCCCAGTTCGCGCCCTTGCAGATCCACAGCTCCGCCTGGCACCCTGCCTTGGTCTGGTGCTGCCCCCTCACCTGCTCCACCATCCCGCCTGTGGGGTGATTGATCAAGGCTGAGCCCACGCCCGGCTCCCTCATGCCTGGGAGCTGGGTGGTGGCCCTGTCCCCTGCCACAGCTGCTCATTGTGGCCTGCGGGGCGATTGGTCAGGGCCGGGCTCCTGACTCCCTCAGCGCCTGGGAGCCGGATGGTGGCCCCACCCCCTGCCGCTGCCGCTGGTCTCCGTCTGTGAGGCGATTGAGTCTCTGCTTGCACCCGCCTTGGCTTGGCACTGCCACTCACTTGCTCCACCATCCCACTGTGGTCCTGCTCTCGTCGGGGCCCATTGTGGCCGGCAGTGTCTCCACTGCTGCCAGTGCCACGTCGCCAACACCCACCATGTTCTGTGCCACCCCCCGGTGGTCAACACACGTCATAGCGATTGGTCGAACTCCCAGTCTCCCAGTCGAACGACTACCCAAGGAGACAATTTTCATATTAGGCTTTTATTATATAGCATATCTTTCATCAGTGTTTTATTTTTTTATTTAAGAATATTTTTATTGATTTCAGAGAGGAAGGGAGAGGGAGAGCTAGATAGAAACATCAGTGATGAGAGAGAATCATTGATTGGCTGCCTCCTGCACATCTCACACTGGGAATTGAGCCTGCAGCCTGGGCCTGTGGCCTGGCAGGTAATCTAACCATGACCTCCTGGCTCTCGGGTCGATGCACAACCACTGAGCCACACCAGCCGGGCTTATCTGTGTTTTAGTTGCAGATCAGCTGTGGTGGTTAATAGAGTCAGAAATGTTTGGTTGGGGAAGGTTATTTTGGATTGTGTGATTTGGGAAAAGATTATGTTGTCCATGGTATGCTGAGTGAATCAGAGAGTGTCTCACGTATTTTGTTTCTTTTCTAACAGTGTCTTTTCCTCCCCCCTTTTCCCATCCTGCTCCAAATTTAAAATTCTTAAGGCTGAATTATGCTGTAAGCCTTGCTGTATCCCTGTTGCCTATAAGAGTTCTTGGCAGACAGGCATAGTAGATTCTCATATAGTAGTAGTTTCTCATACTGCTTTCTTTAGCTCTTTTTTTTTTCTGAAAAACTTGTTAGTCTCTTGAGAGTAGACTTTGTGTGTGTGTGTGTCTGTATCTGTCTGTCTTTAGCGCTTTAGTGCTCACTGATTTAATTCTTGAAATGAATTGCATTTTTTTATGATTCCCCAGATGTGAGATGAATATGCTATAGGGATAAGTCTGATTTCTAGTTTAAATTGTAGTGTTATGTTAGAGTAGCTCAAGTGAATATTGCAGTGAGTAGAAATCACAGGAATTGTTTTTATGAAGGATGATTCTCTGATTTCTTTTTTTGAATTTGATGGTATGTATGTCTATACTAATAAAAGGGTAATATGCTAATTAGACTGAACATCTTCCGGACGTCCTTCTGGACAAAGCCATGGTGGCAGGGGCCGAGGCGGAGGCAGTTAGGATCGGGCCTAAACCGGCAGTTGGACATCCCCTGAGGGGTCCTGGGTTGGAGAGGGTGCGGGCCGGGCTGAGGGAATCCCCTCCCCCCTGTGCAAAAATTTTGTGCACCGGGCCTGTATTCTATATATATAAAAAGCCAGCGACTGTAATGCCGTAATGACCAGTTGCTATGACGCCCACTATGGCCAGCGAACCGCCCAATCAGGTACATATGTCTCCTTTTTTCCCCATTCACCCAAGAGCTCTCTGTGTGGTTAGCTGAGGCTGATCCCTGGCCAGTATTGCAGCTTTACTTACTTCCTCTGCTCAAACCTGCTCTTTTCCCATTCTTCCCATTCCACTCACCTGCCTGCCTGCCTGATCACCCCCTAACTGCTCCCCTGCTGGCCTGACTGCCCTCTAACTGCCCTCCTGCTGGGTTGCCTGATCGCCCCTAACTGCCTCTGCTTGCCGGCCTGATCACCCCCTAACTGGTCCCCTGCCTGCCTGGTTGCCCCCTAACAGGTCTCCTGCTGGCCTGGTCATTCCCTGACTGCCCCTCTGCCGGCCTGGTTGCCCCCTAACTGCCTCCCTGCCAGCCTGGCCGCCCCCTAACTTCTACCCTCCTGGCCTGCCTGATTGCCCCTAACTGCCACTGCTTGCCAGCCTGATCGCCCCCTAACTGTCTGGAAGGTAGGTGGACGTCTGGAAGATGTCTGGTCGACCTGGTCTAATTAATCAAGGGTGGGGCCGGCCAGCCAAATGCCCCACCCCCGATCAGCTGCCCTACCATGATAGGCCTGCAGCCCCTCACCCCTGCCGGCCCTGCCCCTGATCCCATCCCCCACCCCAATAGGGTGTGGGGCCGGCTGGCCAACCTCCTGCAGCCCCTAAAAGAAATATTTTAATATTGCTATTTGCCCTTTATATTAGAAGTGTCAGAGATGAAAGAAAATTAGTCTGGAGCGTGCTGTGGGACCTAGAGTCCCCGCCCACCACCCTCACGAGCTTTGAAAACGCAGGATACCCAGACCCAGCCGCCCCCACCCCCATTGGGTGAGACCTAGACCTGGCTGGCTCCCCCCCCATCAAGCCCCTGGGGGGGGGGCCCCTCCCCCCGGCCGGCCACACCCCTGATTGAACCCCCAATCGGGGGCAGGACCCACCGGACAATTGCCTGTGGCCTCTCCTCCCAGCCAGCCAGGCCCTGATCTGCCCCAATAGGGGCCGGCTGGCTGGCCAACCTCCTGCCATCTCCTCCTCCCGACAGGTCCAGCCCCGTTCTGCCCCAATTTGGGCTGGGCTGGCCGGATCCTACCCCTGTATGAATTTGTGCACTGGGCCTCTGGTATATACACTGAGTGGCTAGATTATTATGACCACCTGACATTTGTAGGCAAATTAGCTATAATTTTGCACTGAAGTTGCTAGAGGGCCAGACCATTATAAATAGGGCAGCAGGTTGTTTACCACGACGGTAGAAGTGATTTTTTTCCTGAAGATATGGGTAAACAATGCGATTTAACAGCCTTTGAATGTGGGATATATATATGTGTGTGTGTGTGTGTGTGTGTGTGTGTGTGTGTGTGTGTATGTATACACACACACACACACACACAC
>NW_005370273.1:621419-623586 GCF_000412655.1 Myotis brandtii
CTTTGCAGTATAGTCCTGAGTGAAGCCTGAGGGATAGTTTTAATGACTGGAGTTCTTTCTCTCTGGGTCACTGATTTTCAACCTCATGTTTTCTGCTCTCTTCAGTCAGAGAAAGCTGTTAAAGGCATTGCTGAAATCTTTTGACATGTTGGAGAGTCAGACGATCCAGGTATTTTGCTCTGACTCTGCCACTGTAATAGTCAGCTAGGGCTGCTATAACCAACTACCACAGACTGGGAGGCTGAAACAAAAGACATTTATTTTCTCAGTTTTGGATTCCAGATGAAGAGATGAGCAGGATTGGTTTCTTCTGAGGCCTCTCCCCTGGGCTTGGTGATGGCTGTCTTTCTCTTGCTTTCCAATGGCATGCCTTCTGAGTGTCCGTGTCCACCAGTCATGGATTAGGGGCCTTTCTCCAAATACAGTCACATTCTGAGGTCCTGGAGGTTAGGATTTCAACATAGAAGCGAAGGGGGGACACAGTTTAGCCTATACAGCCATTAAGGGGCTCTGTTGTGACTTGGGCAAGTAATAACAGTTTACAGGAAGTGAAGTGAAAAAGGCATTTGTGAAGACTGGTCACTCAGTTGTGAGTAGTTTTATTTTAGGGCTGGGTCTTTTAAAAAATAATTTATTTTCTATTACAGTTGACATAGAATATTATATTACTTTCAGGTATACAACCCAGTGGTGAGACATTTACATAACTTATGAAGTGATCATGCCGATATATCTAGTACCCATCTGACACCATATATAATTATTATGGTACTAGAGGCCCGGTACATGAGATTCGTGCACTGGGGGGCAGGCCGGTCCTGCAGCCTGAGGCTCTCGTAGTCCGGGACCCCTGGCTTCTTACCGCCTGCCTGCAGTGGAGGCAGGAGAGGATCCCGCCACTGCCATTGCACTTGCCAGCCGTGAGCCCGGCTTCTGGCTCAGCAGTGCTCCCCCTGTGGGAGTCCCCTGACCACCAGGGCCAAGCTCCTGTGTTGAGTGTCTGCCCCCTTGTGGTCAGTGTGTGTCATAGCGACCGGACCTGTCGTTCTGCAGTTTGGTTGATTTGCATATTATGCTTATACCAGAGGCCCCGTGCATGACATTCGTGCATGGGGGGAGGAAGGGTCCCTCAGCCCAGCCTGTGCTCTTTTGCAGTCCGGGAGCCCTTGGGGATGTCCGACTGCCTGCTCAGTGAGCCTAAGCCGGCAGTCGGACATCCTTAGCTCTGCCCCGCCACCACCACTGCCCTCTGCAGCTGTCAGCCTGGCTTCTGGCTGAGTGGCACACCCCCTGTGGGAGCACACTGACCACCAGGGGGCAGCTCCTACATTGAGCATCTGCCCCTTGGTGGTCAGTGCGCGTCATAGCAACCGGTTGTTCCACCGTTTGGTTGATTTGCATATTACCCTTTTATTATATAGGATTATATAGGATTATTGACTATTTAGGGCCAGGTCTTGATTTAGAATATAGTTGTACTTTCTGTTTTCACCCTTTCTTCATGTTGAGCCTTTATATTTGGAACACAAATAAAACTTCACCATTCAAGGAAAATTTGAAGTTTTTTTTAGAACAAATTTTACTCAACAAATTTGTAAATGGGAAGATATTTCCCCCTATCCTCTATAAGGTTTAAAATGAAGGAGTATATTTTTTTCTCTCTTTTAACATACGAATTATTCAAAAGTGTGAGTAACAACATATATTGATTGTTTTGCATTTGACTTCAGTCATTTCCCCCATATTTGTATAGTAAATCCTTGATTTGGCTCTTGTGTAGCACTTTGTATCCAGCCTCAACACCATCAACTTTCTGTTAATGTTTCATCTACTCACCATCTGATTTCTCCCCCAATACATTAAATTCTTCAACTGAGGGAAAAGTCACATAACATAAAATTTACTGTTTTAACCATTTTAAAGTGTCTGACTCAGCGCCACTTAGTACATTTGCAGTGATTTCCAGCCACCACCTCTGTCTAGTTCCAAAACATTTTCACCATCCTCATAGGCAACCTCATTCTCATTCAGCATCCATTCATTGTTCTTTCCTCCCTTTCTCCGGCTCTGGCAACCACTAATCTGTTTTATGTTTCTGTGTTAGCATGTTCTGGATTTTTCATATAAATGGAATCATACAATGTGTGACCTCTCCCCCCCCCCCCCC
>NW_005370273.1:624135-686056 GCF_000412655.1 Myotis brandtii
TACATGCCCTGACCGGAATCGAACCTGGGACCCTTCAGTCCGCAGGCCGACGCTCTGTCCACTGAGCCAAACCAGCCAGGGCAACACAATATGTGACTTTTTAAATCTGACTTCTTTCAGAGGTTCATCCATGTTGTAGCATTTGTCACTATTTTATTCCTTTTTTGGCTGAATAACCTTAGAGCCTCCTTTGATGAGTGTAAATATCTTTATTCTTATTTGATGTTAGTAATAGGAACTAGAATATTAGGATAATTTTATTCTAATAAAATTAGAAATTTGATGATTATAAAGTGGAAAGGAAGGTGTTTTAAAAATGACCTTTCAAAAAAAATTACCTTTCATACATCCTTTTAGAATTACTGGTGATGACATCTGAATTGAAGCCATTAGTTGAATTTGGATGCTGAAACTTAGTTGAATTTATGGGATAGCTGAGTCAACAAATTGCTTCACCAACCTCACTGAGTCAAATGCTTAGTTCACTTCTTATGTTCCAATTCAAATCACATACAGCCCTAAGAGATTAGACAGAATATTTATTCTCTTATTACACACTAGAGGCCCAGTGCATGAAATTCATGCACTCAGGATGGGAGGTGTCTCTCAGCCTGGCCTGCGCCCTCTCGCAGTCTGGGAGCCCTCGGGATATGTCCGACTGATGTCCTAAGCCATCTGTTGGACATCCTTAGCGCTGCCACGGAGGCGGGAGAGGCTCTCGCCACTGCTGCTCTGCTTGCCAGCCCTGAGCCTGGCTCAGAGCTTCTGGCTGAGCGGCACTCCCCCTGTGGGAGTGCACTGACCACGAGGGGGCAGCTCCTGCATTGAGCATCTGTCCCTTGGTGGTCAGAGTGCATCATAGCGACCGGTTGTTCTGCTGTTTGGTCAATTTGCATATTGGCCTTTTATTATATAGGATGGTTTCAGGAGAGACTGAAGTAACAAGGGTGAAGGAAGTAGGTAGTACTAAGAATATTTTCATACAAAGGAAATCATAAATTTTTAGGTCCTTTCCTGTTTTTAAAACAAAATGTGGAAGTGCTTCTAACATTTTTTTAAATATGTAGAGGTGGAATTTATTAACCATATGCTACTGTAAACACTCTCCAAATAGTCAGTGTTTTGATGCTACTGATTAGAAGCGTTATCATCCTGGAGTTATTTTCTGAATTCTGTGGATGTGAAATCCAGAATTGAATAATCCATGTTACCTTAAAAAGCACCTAAGCTTTAAAAATTACAAATAACCAACCTTCTAAAATCATTGGTGACTAAATAATCTGTCAATACTTGCTCACTCTTGTATAGAATATTTTTATATTGAGAAATGAACCATTAAATTCTATTGAAAATTCTTTTGAAGTATTTCCATCATCCTATGCAGAGACCGATTTCAGATGAACTTTTTCCTGTTTTGTTTTTTTTAACTTTTATTAGTATTTACATTATGTTGAATTTACTCCTGCGCCTTAAGTTTTTGTTTCTTCAGTTTCCTCTGGTTTATCGTTTTCTTCTGTACAACCTCTTCTTCTGGTTTAGGAAATCACCTGCTCTTTTTCATTAGGGATCCTCTCAGTGTGGCAGGGAGCTCATGTGTGTGGTAATCTTCCCATGAGCTCTGTAAGTTCTACCCCAAGTCTTGGGGGCTTAGTTCACCTGGATGTGCTCAATGACCAGAGAATCTACATCTAAACCCTTAAATTCAGCTTTATTCTCTGCATTTTTAAGAATGTACAGCAAAAATTTAGTCTTTTTGGCCCATTGTTTGGCCTGTGCACACCTACCAACCCCACCATTGTAACAACGGAATGGCACACATTGCTTCTGTAAAGTGACATCTTTCAGATACTTGGTGGCTTTTCCAATATGCATACTCTTTGATGGCTTGGGCAGTTTCACGAGTGCTTTTTGTTTTCTGAATTCTGTGGATGTGAAATATTTTTATTGATTTCGGAGAGGAAAGGTGAAAGAAAGAGAGATAGAAACATTAATGGTGAGAGAGAATCATTGATCAGCTGCCTCCTGCACGCCCCCCACTGGGGATCAAGCCCACAATCCAGGCATTTGCCCTGACTGGGAATCAGACCGTGACCTTCTGGTTCATAGGTGGATACTCAACCATTGAGACACACTGGCTAGGCTCACCAGAGTGCTTTTAAAGTGAACATGAAGATTTGAACCTTTTGATTCGCATGGTTTTGTGGAGTTTTCTGGATTAAGTGATTAGCAAACCATTTTCAGAGGTCACCTCTGGCCACTTTCAGGGACAGCACTCTCCCAACCACCCCCCCCCCTCAACATTCTTTATGTGTTTTTCATGCTCTGATTTAAAAAATACACTTAAAATGTGTTTTTAGCCCTGGTGGCTCAGTTGGTTGAGGGTGTCCCATACACCAAAAGTTCGCCGACTTCCAATTCCTGGTCAGGGCACATGCCTGGGTTGTGGGCTCCAACCTTGGTGTGGGGCAAGCAAGAGGCAGCTAATGGGTGTTTCTCTCTCTTCCCCCCCCCTCTTCCCTCCTCTCTCTCTAAAATTAATAAAAACATTTAAAGAATGTGTTTTTAAATCATTGATATTTGTATTATTGGAATGTATGTTTAACTGGAGAGCGTTAAAGTTGAAACTCTATAAGCCAGTGGTTCTCAACCTTCCTAATGCCACGACCCTTTAATACAGTTCCTCATGTTGTGGTGACCCCCAAACATAAAATTATTTTCTTTGCTACTTCGTAACTGTAATTTTGCTACTGTTATGAATCGTAATGTAAATATCTGATATGCAGGATGTATTTTCATTGTTACAAATTGGACATAATTAAAGCCTAGTGATTAATCACAAAAACAATATGTAATTATATATCTGTTTTCCGATGGTCTTAGGCGACCCCTGTGAAAGGGTTGTTCGACCGCCAAAGGGGTCACGACCCACAGGTTGAGAACCGCTGCTATAAGCTCATAACAGTTTTTCTATTCAGATGTTAGCTTAATGCTGCTTATATAAATAAGTAAATACACATACTGAGAATTTCTGTGCTAGGTCCTTGGAGCCTGAAGTTAGATGTATGTACTTGTAGTAGTCATATGAAATCGGATAGTTGATTCCTCCTTCTACACTATTCTTAGGAAATTTAAAAGGACAAAAGTCAGGTCTTAAGATTTTTTAGTGATAAAATGGGGTCTTATGATAAACTTAAAATGATTTGGTATACTATCAGACATCTAATGAAAACTTCATTTAAAAAATTTGAACAGTTTTCGCCGGCTGGTGTGACTCAATGGTTGAACGTCAACCTATGAACCAGGAGGTCAGGTTTCCATTCCCGGTTAGGGCACATGTCTGGGTTGTGGGCTCGAACCCCAGGGGAGGTGTCCAGGAGGCAGCTGATCAATGATCTCTCTCATTGATGTTTCTATCTCTCTCTCCCTCTCCCTTCCTCTCTGAAACCAATTATATATATAAAGATGTGAACAGTTCTCAGTGATTTTGTGGGGTTTTCTGGATGAAGTGATTAGCAAACCATTTTCAGAGGTCACTTCTGGCCACTTTCAGGGAAAGCATTCTCCCATCCTCCCATTCTGCCCCCCTCCCCCCATTTGCCCACCCCACATAGCACACAACCACTCTAACTCAACCCAGGCTGTTATCAATTGTGGTTTTCCTTCCACCAGGCTGAATTTTACAGCCAGTGCTTAATATTAACACTTATGCTATGAATTGGCCCTTTTCAAATGTGCAACTGGGTTCTGCCATTAAATCTAATAGTTCGTTTTGTAAATGGGTTGACTAAAAGCTACAAATGAAACATATTAGAAAAAGGAAGATAAGTGTAAAAATGTTCATTTGAAAATGTTTTCAGTGCTGATATTTGTAGTGAAAGTACTTTTTCCATACCCCAGTGTCCTAGAACGAAAACATCACCATGGCTACAGAAATTGGTTCTCCTCCTCGTTTTTTCCATATGCCAAGGTTCCAACATCAGGCACCTCGACAACTGTTTTATAAGCGACCTGATTTTGCACAGCAGCAAGCAATGCAGCAGCTTACCTTTGATGGAAAACGAATGAGAAAAGCAGTAAACCGAAAAACGATAGACTATAATCCGTCTGTAATTAAGTATTTGGAGGTAAGTCCAGATCATGTGCTTCATGTGACCAAACTTTGTTTTTTTACAAAGGAGAAAGATTTTTAAAATAATAAAATGGTAATAATTATAGTTGTATTGCTTAAAGTACTGGGATTTTAAGTGCAGCCAGTCACTAGTATTTAAAAAAAAAATAGCTACATTAATTATCTTCACAAAAATTATTAACGTTAGAAATAGGTTTTGTTCTAAAAGTTCACATCAAATCTCTGAAGAGGATACTCTAATCCCTAGGCCAGCATTGAAATACTTGATAAACCCACAGAATACATGCAATGTTAAAAGATTTCCAACTTAGGAATTAATATGTTGTAGGCACATAGGAGAAAAAGATTCATTCAGAGATAAAGACAGATTTAGTTTTTTCCATGGGTTTCATTTGGAAAACTAGACTAGGGGAGTTTAAGAGGAAGAGAGGAATTAAGAAAATTAAGGTCAAGATATGAGGAATTGTTTTTGTGCTGAGCATTTTGAAGGAATTGTGAATGTATCTCTACTCACTCTTCCACCCCCTGCTATTAAGGTGTGTATGGTCAATGAGAATGTCTTGGGGTTAAGAGAATCTTGGATGATTGGTTGGGGATAATGTGAGTAAGGAGAGGAAAAAATTCTAATCAATGTCAGTAGGATAAGATATCAACTATTATATGTTTTAGAACATGAAAAAATTTTAATCCTGTTTTCCTCCCATTTAATAATAGCTTAGATTTTGTTAGTTTCATATTGAGTACAATGAGCTCATATAGCAATTGATTAATTAATTAATCTCTTTTTAACAGAATAGAATATGGCAAAGAGACCAGAGAGATATGAGGGCAATTCAGCCTGACGCAGGTTATTATAATGATGTAAGTATAAGATATGCCATACTGCTTAATATAAAACTCTTTGCTTAGATATGTGAATCTGAAAACATGTGATCTCAAATTCAAATATGGACTTTTCTCATCTCAACTTAAATTTTTCTTTTAATCTGATGAAGGGTGAACTTTTGATTTGGGGCTTAAAGCAGTGTTCAGCAAAAGATTACACTGTCTCAAAATCTGTGTAATAGGAAAGTTAATTTTAAATTTGGCTGATTGTTGACTTTGAAAAGGAATTGGGGAAATCTGGTACTTGATTTTGTTGCTTGTCTGGTAATAATTGACATTTAACTTTTCTGTATCTCAGTTTTCCTCAATTAATAAAGATTAACTAGAGGCCCGGTGCACGAAATTAGCGCACGGGTAGGGTCCCTAGGCCTGGCCGGCAATCAGGGCTGATGGGGCCTTCCTTCCCCCAGCTGCCAGCTGCCGGCTGGGGCCTTCCTTTGTTCCATGCCGCCACCTGGTGGTCAGCTCACGTCATAGCAAGCAGCCGAACTCCCAGTTGGTCGAACTCCCGAGGGGACAATTTCCATATTAGGCTTTTATTATATAGGATTTAATCTATTATTACAGTGGTTCTCAACCTTCTGGCCCTTTAAATACAGTTCCTCATGTTGTGACCCAACCATAAAATTATTTTCGTTGCTACTTCATAACTGTAATGTTGCTACTGTTATGAATCGTAATGTAAATATCTGATATGCAGGATGGTCTTAGGCGACCCCTGTGAAAGGGTCGTTCGACCGCCAAAGGGGTCGCGACCCACAGGTTGAGAGCCGCTGTATTATTACAGTATTTTTGAAAGTCCTTTATATTCCTGAATTTGTCTTTAAATATTGAAATAGTAACTTTGCATGTCCTTGGCTTATGTCCTGTGCATCATCAGGAGCTCTTAAAACCCAATATGTATTTTTTTTTTATAGCTGGTCCCACCTATAGGGATGTTGAATAATCCTATGAATGCAGTAACAACAAAATTTGTTAGAACATCAACCAATAAAGTAAAGTGTCCAGTATTTGTTGTTAGGGTAAGTATTCTCTTGGATATTTTTGGCAAAATTGGTCCTTAGTTAGTCTGTAAATATATATAATAGGACAAAGAAAATTAAACACTGTTTTAAATGTGTACCTGGGATAAAAATCAGTGTATTGCTAGTCATTTTATTTTGGAATACCCAATTATCTACTATATCCACATTTAGTAAGGTATTACTTTTGGATTATTTTCTTCTTATTGCAATTTCCATAGAATTCTTTTTTGAGCTGGCCATGAATATATATTACAGTAGGTCTCAGACTTGGAGACCTTTTGAATAGGAATTGCTCTTGAATAGGAATGCTTTTGTTGTTTAGAATTTAGAAAGCAGCATCTCAAGGTGAATGAAAACGTTTAGGTGTTACTAGGAAGCAAAATACTTGAGAAGAGCTGAAGACAAATGGTAGACCTTAATTGTCAGTTCCGAAGATACATAGTAGGTATTCAATACATTTTTACTGAAATTTTTAAAGTGTAGTTTTAAAACAAATGGTACATTGACATGATTCAAAATATTGACATTTGAAGCATTTTGTATTAAAAAAAAAGTCTTCCCATTTCTGTCTCCCAAGCTAGTTAGTAGTCAAAGTTGAGCAAGTAAGAATTGGAAAAAAACACACACCAAAAACAAACAAACAAACAAACAAAAAACTAGGACAGAGAAAAGACAGTCATAGCAAATATGTGGCAAATGAGCAAAATCAATAAGTCCTCTGATATTAGGGAGGTGAGATATATGGAGACCTGAGAGGGACTGGAAGAGATGCTGGTTTGAGCTCCATAAAAATGTTACAGTCACTATAAGGCCTCCTTTTTGCTTCAGAGGCATATATCAGTAGATACATCTGTAAAGAAGACCTTATTTCAATGGTTTTTGTGTTAGTAGAGCCAACTAGTGTGTAGGATGATTTTGTTTGCAGCTATTTTAATATCCTGTTAGCATAATACTGAAAACCTTTTTGAAATGAATAGAATCTGAGCATACTCTATCCTGTATCTTGTAACATGGTAAATTTCTCATTTTGGGATCTATGGGATCCTAGGAGAAATTTGCACATAGAGGCATAGTCCAGATTACAAGGTATTAAGACATATAAACTGTGGGTCTTGTGTCTACAGTTGGGTTGCCTGTAGTATTTACTGGGTTGGGATCCATAGCAGATAACAGAAACTAGGAAAGTAGGAGGATTTTATTCATAATAATTCAAATCATAATCTGCAGGTAAGCAATGAAAAGCCAGATTGTCATATATGTCTTTTCTTTATAATTTACCGAATAGTCTTCATTTTATGTATCTCATCCTGCTATTCCTATAAGCAATTTGTATTTTTTAATTCTGTGTCACAGTTTTTATTTTGGAAAATAGGATTGTTATATTGACAGTTGTGTATTTGCATCTTCTAAGGAAAGTGAGTTGTGTAATCTATCATAGAAACTTGAAAATAAAAAAAAATACGTGTTTTTAAAGAATATATATTTATTTCTCATCTAATGGTATATTTTTATTGATTTAACAGAAAGAAGAAGGGGTTGGGGAAGGAGAGAGGAAGAGAGGGAGGAAGGAAGGGAGGGAGAAAGACAGAGAAAGAACATAAGAACATCAGTGTGAGAGAGGAACTTAGATCGGTTGCCTCTCACAAGCACCCCAACCGGGGATCGAATCTAAAACCTGGGTTTGTGCCATGACTGAAAAGCAAACACACTATCTTTTGGTGTACTGGATGATGCTCTGACCAACTGAGTCACAGCAGCCAGAGTTGCAAAAATATGTTTTTTGAGTTTATAAACATCACAGATTTTTTTACAGAAGGAAAATTGTAGCATTAAAATATTGGTGTAGTGTTTGTCATGAAATCTGCTGTACTACTTTTTTTTTGAGAGATCAGCATAAGACTTGTTACTGCATGGTACTGTGAATGAAGGAGAGCTTTAAAAAGCTTTTTTTTGTTTGTTTTGTTAGTACATTTATTTGCCAGTAAAGATTTGATAGCTTTGATGTCCTTAAATTGGTACCTATTGTTAATTTTTTTTTCTTCCATAAAACCATGGTAACTTTTCTGTCTGAATTGGTCTAGTAGTTGAAATCCTTCATTCAGGCTTTGAGTTTTTCTGGTGATTGACCATCTTATTTATGTCAGCCTGCCAATAGGAAAATGAAGTCTATGCACATTTTGTTTTGAAATGCTATTTAGAGTGCTTAGGCCTGTGTAGCTTAGCAAGGTGCTTGCTTATAATGTATTTAACTATTTTTAATTCAGTTAATGAGCTAAAGTGCTAGAGCTTTTCCTGCACTGTGTTAATAAAGTTTTTTTTTCTGACAAAATACTTGCTTATAAATCTGAGCTACACTTAAGTGAAAGTCGGTATCATCTACTTAATATTGATTATTACAAAATACATTTTGTAAATAAAGACTTTCTTAGTGTTTTAAAAATTAATTAAGGTTGAGGGTTTGTGGCCTCGTATAACCTGTCTTTTTTTCCGTCCCTAGTGGACTCCAGAGGGAAGACGGTTGGTCACTGGAGCTTCTAGTGGAGAGTTCACCTTGTGGAATGGACTCACTTTCAATTTTGAAACAATACTACAGGTAACAGTGATCATCAGATGGCAGCATCATTCTGTGGTACTGTAAAGAACTTGAGATATAGTAAATTTATTGGCATTTTAAACTTACACTTAGACAAATCGTTGTGAGTTAATAAATGCTCCTGTGAAGCCTTTCATCTTGTATGTAATGTTTACAAATGTTTTGTTTTCATAGGCTCACGATAGCCCAGTGAGGGCCATGACTTGGTCACATAATGACATGTGGATGTTGACAGCAGACCACGGAGGATATGTGAAATATTGGCAGTCGAACATGAACAACGTCAAGATGTTCCAGGCACATAAGGAGGCGATTAGAGAGGCCAGGTTTATACACAATATACCATTTTCTGTAGTCCCTATTGTCATGGTTAAATTATTCTCTAAGTGTATTCTGGATGCAGAGATGCATGGGCTCTGTCAGATTCTGGGAAATTCTCTGCACCCTATGAACACAATATTTTTCTTTGTTTTCACACATTCACCATTTTGCTGGCGCCTTTCTGAAGTAGTTTTGTCCTGGTATCTGCCTTTACAATATGTTAGAGATGTATTGTCTGCCACATTTTGCACTGGTTTTTTCTCTTCATTTATGGTTAATAATGTGTATACGTTACTTCTTTTTATTACTTACTGTGTAAGACAAGAATATTTCATTCCAAATAAAGAACTCAGTCTTTAATTATGCAACTGAATAAAATCTAAAGCCTACAGAAACACTTTCAGAGTTCACACAAAATACAAGAAAACAGGCTTAAGTGAAGACCTGGTTGGCTTGGTTATGCCATGACTTCAAAGGAAAGTACCATAGGTCTAGAACTCTCACAAGTAGCTCTGGATGTGGCAATCATTAATGGATTAATGAACGGGTTCTTCAAGCTTTGAAACTATGAGCAGGTCATTGGTAAGAAGACTCTAGGACTTTTCTTCCAGTTCACTGCTGGTACCGACAGAGCAAATGTGTAATAAGTGCAGTTTACAATATTTTCAGTGAGTTGTATGTATTTGTGCATATCGATGAGATATGTGCAGTAAAACTGGAAAAAGAAAGCTTCACAAACCAGCCTGAAGAGTTGCTGCATCCTCAGAATAAAGCTGAGCAGCATTCTCCGTAGCTGTGCCACCCGTGTGGCGAGAGGTTGACATCTTTATAGAAACATCATCCACTGCAGTCACTTTCTACTTTCAGAATCTGAACAAAACTTGGTGGATAAACATGCCTCTGCGATGACTTTGCTGTGGTGTCCTGCCCATACATTGAGTTTGCACAGTTGGTCACTTCTTAGTCATCGGATTAAAAAGTTCAAGGGAGTTCTTAGAGTTAAATTAGAAACTTGAGGATCTTCCACGACGGAGGGAAAAATGGCTCTCTCCTTTGCAGCAGATTCTTGGGCTTTACACACAAGTCTGAATGTCCCTATGCTAACTTTTTTGTCAAAAGGTGCAATATTCACAAGATAGCTTGCCAGAAAGGAGATGGGAAAGTTTTCCGTAGACTTTTTAAATAAATCGGAAACATCATATGTAGGAATGTTTAGCACCAGTCTTTAAAAATCCTGTCCAGCTTTTTTCAGTTTATCATTTCATGAAGTGTCTGAGGTGGAAGCTGATGCTAATTTTTTGAGCAGTGTTCTTTTGTGATTTAAAAGATTGTTTACAGGAATATTGCAAAAATGGAATTCAATTAGTTTCTACACTTAAATTAGCTCCATGTTTTCTGTTGGTACAACAGGAAATCCTGTATTGTGGGAAGTGTGAATAGCCGTAGTAGTAATACACTTGTAAAGTGCTCTGAATATTAATGATTGGAAATTAAGAAGCAACTACTGTATTAAATTCTTTTGATGATGCCATGGTTAGCTGACAACATTCTCTTTATGTTGCATCCTCACGGGTGGATACTTCCCTCTTCTATTTATAAGGCGGCACAGTGTTTTATTTTTCCCTTTCTGAGAAGCACAGATAACCTGTTAAATGCTGACTTCTTTCCCCTGCTGTGTGTCTTCATGTAACAGTTTCTCACCCACGGATAATAAATTTGCTACATGCTCTGATGACGGCACTGTTAGAATCTGGGACTTTCTTCGTTGCCATGAGGAAAGAATTCTCCGAGGTATGTGTACTAACAGTACTCATTGGAATATTTACATAGGAAGGCATTTGTGGTTAAATCACAATACCACAATACTAGCTTACATCTCCATTCAGTTTTCTCACATATACACTGTCGTAGGCTTTCTTTTTTTTTTTTTTTTAAATATATTTTATTGATGTCAGAGAGGAAGGGGGGAGAGGTGGAGAGAGAAACATCCATGATGAGAGAGAATCATGGATCGGCTGCCTCCTGCACGCCCCACACTGGGGATGGAGCCCGCAACCCCAGCATGTGTCCTGACCGGGAATCGAACCTTGACCTCCTGGTTCATAGGTCGACACTCAACCACTGAGCCACACCGGCTGGGCTGTCGTAGGGTCTTTAAAGAAACCTAAACCCTCTGGTTCAAAGTCACTTTGTAGATTTTTACTATTAATATCATCTTTGAATTCTTTGAGCTATAAATTAAACATAGGTGTTTCCTTTCTTCTATTCCTTTTCCCCAATTACTTGCTTATGTGTATGCATTTTTTAGGGCTGTATTCCTTTTCATGTCTGGTACCCTGGATACCTTTCTCCAACATACTGACACTATAATTTTATTTAGATAGCTCACATTCTCTTGGCAGTCTTTTTGCAATTAACTGATGTATCAATAGCTCTACTTCTTAGTGTTGATATTTCTGAAAGCTTGTTTTTTCATTATATCACATTTGTACTACATGACCCATTTGTTACTAAAATTTGGAGGGTCCTTGTTTACTTTTATTGATTTCATAGTTATAATAAACTAACATCTATTAATCACTCCATCTTAAAAAAGAAGTCTATATTTTCATTTGGATTAGCTTAGTTTTAGACTTCATAAAGTGGGGCTTTTGAAATACCAGCAACACATCAACACCATTTATGGAAGTTAAGTGGTGCTAGAGGTTAGGGAATTAACTTTGTGTTTTCTATATGCAATATAAACATTTAGACACAAACATTTACACTTTTAACGAAATCTCATTAGTTTATTACTAACTAGGAAGGTAGTTTTCTCAAGTCCTTAATTTGCACCTGCCCTGATATAACCAAGAGTACATTCTACTTCATGCTCTTGGTTTCATTATGCCATAAAAGTAACAGTTTCCATGGGTGTATAGGTGCCACAGGTATTGGGTGTCAAGTAATTATTACTCAGAGATTTTCCTTTCTGTTCAAAAGTCAGCAGGATTAGTTGTGTTGGTTGATTTGTAAGTGTTTTATAACTTCAGAGCTTTATTTGCAGCATATAGTGTCAATGCATTCTAGACAAGAAAATAAATGCCCTTGATATCTAACCCATATTTCAGTACAGTGTATTTAAAAAATCACATTTGCTTAAACATTCCTGGCCTTGCACATTTTATGTGGGTTCATCCGTCGTATTGTGTGCGATAGCTAGTGTAAGGATGGAGTACCATCACAGTGAAAGTGTGCACGCACTATGAAGGTCATCCTATTGTCCAGCCTCAGAGACTGGGTGCAATCTCTGAAGTCATCAGGTTTGAATTATTTTATGGGTGAGTACTATGACCTGGAAGGCTTAAGTGACATGTTCAGTGTAAAGTAAGTTCAGAGCCAGGACTAGAATCTTACCACTTCACTCCTAGTCTAATACTACACTAATGTTTCTTCTTTCTTCACTATTAGTAGAAGTCTTAGCTGTTAAACAGAAATTAGATAAACACCTTTTTCTAGGCTTTGGAAATTCTAAGAAATACAGAGGAAACAAAATAATTTTATTTAAAAGCAATTCTAAACTATCAAGAACAGTTAATTTTATAGTAGATTAAGACTGTAATACCTGAAGTCAGATATAAAGCTACTATGCATCTTGGATTAAAAAAACAAACAAGCCTGTTATGTAGTAACATTTTTCAAATCCAAGTTCTAATGAAGTGTTATTCAATTTTAGTAATGAAACTATTTCCAAATAGTGCTTAAGAACTTTTCCTCTGCAATTTCCTCTGTATGTGAGGTATTAAATAGCAGTTAAATATTTTCAGATTTGAGTCCAAGTGAATTTGGATATAGTTAAGTGGATACTAACCCATTCCTGTTCTTCCTATAGCTTAAAAAGACCCCACTATCATGTTTATATTGATTTGAGAGTTGAATTTCATTTTTTAAAAATGTGGGTGCTCTTTTTATTTTAAGTTTTACTGTGGAAATTGCAAAGAGGAATAAAAGTATAATAATATACCTTCATGTACTTATAGGATATATGTTCTAGGTAATTCATGTTTTTTGCTTAAAAAAATAATTTTAGAGAAAAGGAAGGCAGGGGAGAAAGAAAGACAGCAGACATCAATGTGAGAAAGAAACATCAATCAGTTGCCTTCCACACATGCCCCGACTGGGGATCAAACCCTCAACCTGGAATAGAACCTGCCTCCTTTTGATATACGGGATGATGCTCCAACCAACTGAGCCATACTGGCCAGGCCATGTTTTTTGCCTAAAAATTTTTTTTCACTTTATTTTTATGATATTTTTCTTAGTATCTCAGTATATGGAGTAAATATGACTGTTTAAAAACAATTTTTTTAAATTGATTTCATTGAGGAAGGAAGAGGGAGAGAGAGATAGAAACATTGATGAGAGAGAATCATTGATCAGCTGCCCCCTGCTCGCCCCCTACTGGGGATCGAGCCCACAATTCCAAGCATGTGCCCTTGACTGCAATTGAACCCGGGACCCTTCAGTCTGCAGTTCAATGCTCTCTCTACTGAGCCAAACCAGGTAGGGCTAAATATAACTTTTAAACCATGTTATTTATACCACCCAAGTTGTTTTAATATAATAGTAGATCTGGTGTGGTGGTTAAGTTATACTTCAACTGGAGGCCAGTGCATGAAATGTGTGCATGGGTAGGGCCCCTAGGCCTGGCTGGCGATCAGGGCCAATCAGAGCCTTCTGGCTGCCGGCTGGGGCCTCCCTTTCCTGGCTGCCAGCTGCTGGCCGGGGCCTTCCTTCATTCCGCGCCGTCCCCTGGTGGTCAGTGTACGTTATAGCGAGCGATTGAACTCCTGGTTTCCTGGTTGACAATATGCATAGTAGGGTTTTATATATATAGATTACCCATATTTCCTCATTTAAAAATTTTTTTCTGAATTTTAGAAATGTTTATAAAATAATAAAATTAATGTTCTTATAATTTCCCATCTTTCACTTGGGTTGGGGATCATGGAATGATAGAATTCCAAACAATAAGGATAGGATCTTGCAACTTCTAAAATGTCAGTTGCCCCAGGTGAAGGGGTCATAATCATGTATCCCACATTCACTGCAACATCGGGCAGGTACGCATATGCCCATAGCATGTCAGTGCTGTGCGTTAGACCGTCACGTGGGATTAAGTATTACTAAAATTCAAGAACATGTTAATTGAAGGAAGGTTTGCGATCATGTAGTCCAACTCTTTATTAAATACTTACCTTTTCCACATCATTCCTAAATGTCAGTGTTCTGCTCAAACATTTTTAGTGATAATAGTATTCACTGCCTTACATGATTCCCTTTTCCAATTTTACATTACTCTAATTTTCAGAGAGTTCTTTTCCTCTCTCAGAAATCTGTTTCCTTACAACTTATCCTGCCTCTGGAACATGAAGAATTAAGTCTGTACTCTCTTCTCCATGGCTCCTTGGAGTACCTAAAGACAGCTGGCACGTCTTTTAGTGTAATCTTCCAGCTGTGTGAGCATACAAGGGTCCCTATGCATGATAGAAGCCAGATACTGTACTATTGAGTGCAGAATTTACAGTTGCTTTTTGATGTCCTTCCTGAAATTGTTTGTAGGCTTCTTGGAAAAGGAAGAAGTTACATGAGAAAAAGTAATCAGTATTTTTAAGGTTATAATGAGCATAGATCTATTGTCAGGAGATTTGCTACTCAAAAGGTCTTGATGATTGGTTCATAGGTTGGAAAAACAGACAGACATTTAGTAAATTGAATATAGTGCAGCATTGAAAAGTACCATGTATATGTATATCCACCCATATGCAAGTCAGCATCACTTATGCACATTCTGTCCTTCATATAAATTGCAGCACTCAATTTATGGACTGGAATTAAAATAACATTTAAGCACCAGGAGTACATGAGCTTCTAAATCGGGTGGGGAACCTTTTTTCTTCCAAGAGGCATTTGGATATTTTTAACATCATTTGCAGGCTATACAAAATTATCCATTTAAAATCTAGCCTGCTGTATTTGGTCAAACATTTAATTAACTCACCCCTAATGCCTTGGCAGGGCCAAGCCGAATGATTTTGCATACGGCCCACAGGTCAGATGTTCCCCACCCCTGCTCTAGATTACTGATGCTAATGCATTTGACTCAAAGTTAAATAGACCTATTAAAATGGATTTGTTTAATTAACATACACTATACATACTACCGTAAGTACAAGTTTTTTGTTTTTTTTTTTAACTAGTTTTGACCCCTTTCGTGCTGCTTAAAGTTCAGTAGGGAAGGTAATATTTTCACAAATTTAAGATGGATAGTATGGGAGAAGAGTCATGCTAGTGATAGAAATGTAGTTTTTTCAGTGTAGTTAGATCACTTATGACCAGCTAACCTGTAAATGATAAGCGTTGAAAAAATGGAGTTGGTAAAAATACTGAAGTCAATTTTAGTAAAAAGCATAATACTCCTAAAAAGAATTCAGGCTGCAAGTCTCACACGCTTGAATTTTGTCTTTCCTTCCTGATTTTAACAACAATAGCTGACACATTACACTTATTATGAACCAGGCATAGTAATCTTCCTCATTTAATCTTCCTAATAACCCTGTGAAATAAGTACTTTTGTCCACATTTTGCAACTGAGTAACCTAGTTGGGGAAAAGTTAAGTAAACCTAGCCCAAGGTTGTATTTGAATCCAGGTTGTTGGGCTCCAGAGTTCACACTCTCAAACCACTATGTTAAACTGCCGTTTTGACCTTTTAAAAGTAACAACAGCAATAATGTTTTCCTGAGCTGTGATGACCGAATTGTAGAGTTATTTGAAGAGCAGAGGGGCATGGGAACAGGCAACTCATTTAGTTACTTAAGTTCATTTTACCGTTCTTTTTAAAAACTTTTCATAGAGGTTATAGATTTTCAGTGTATGATATATTTAACAACAAAAAATTTAACACAGGAATAGTTCAAACTATAAGATACATACTAGGTTATATAAATAGAACATGGACATAAGGAGTCTATTGAGACTTATTCAGAAAGTAAGATGTGTGTTCAGTTTTTAAATATAGCACTCATGGAGAAGAAGTGAACCCTTGAGTACACACAACTTAAGAAAAAGTATTATAAGTACTTTTAAAAAAAAAAATCACATATGAGCGTTTATTCTAATCCTGCTGGCAGCGTGGGAGAGCAGCAGGTCATTCACAAAATTCTGCTCTGCAGCCCATAAACCAGCTGCTTATATAGGGTAGGACAAGGATTACTTGGGGAAGTAGGGATTACAGGCCTGGGGAAGTAGGAGGCTGGGATGGGACTCCATTGTTTGGGCAACAAGGTTGTTAATCTTTGGCAGTTCTTGAATGGAATGGTTCCAAGGTTGACTCCCAGGTCCTGGGGGCCTACAACTCCTAGCCAGGTCAGAATGTCCTTTGGGCACTGCTATTTGTGCAGCCCGCTGGAGGGCACTTATGCATATCTGGTCCTCCCCAGAGGAGTCTCTCACTTACATCCCTTGGTGGCCGCCAGAATATGTAACTGGACAATCAATGGGACTGGGCTGCCTGTCACTACTTGAGCCAATTAAGCAGAGACAGGGTTGAATCGTATATGAGCGTTTATTCCAATCCTGCCGGCAGTATGGGAGAGCAGCAGGTCATCCACAAAAATCTCTTTTATTAGTACTTTTTAAAAAATATATATTTTTACTGATTTTAGAGAGGAAGGGAGAGGGAGAGAGAGAGAGACAGAAACATCAATGATTCCCTCTCATCATTGATGAAAGAATCATTGATTGGCTGCCTCCTGCATGCCCCTACTAGGTAGGGATCGAACCCAGCACCCCTCAGTCCGCAGGCCAACGCTCTATCCACTGAGCCAAGCCAGCTGGTGCTTATTAGTACTTTTGAGAAGTCCCTGTGCATTCCTTCCTGATTGCATTTGACTGTGTTTAATGAGATCAACCCCTCTGTGAAGATTTTTGTGGTTTAGCAGTGTGCTTCTGAACTGTGTGAAGACGTGTTTACAAAGTCTGAGGGTTTCAAGTCTCTGATATTTTTTATTGGAAATAATTTAACTTATTAAAGGAAAATTGATAAGCCATGTGGTTTATGATTTAAAGGACCGTAGTTACTTTTTTCACAAAATATTCCACAAAATCCTGTTCATTCTCCCCACAATGAAAACAGAAACACCCGTCTTGCTTTAAAATAGTCTGTAGCAGAATAATTCCTTTCAGTAACATAGTGTGTTTAATATTAAAAGCACTTCAGGCCCTAACCGGTTTGGCTCAGTGGATAGAGCGTCGGCCTGCGGACTCAAGGGTCCCAGGTTCGATTCCGGTCAAGGGCATGTACCTTGGTTGCAGGCACATCCCCAGTAGGGAGTGTGCAGGAGGCAGCTGATCAATGTTTCTCTCTCATCGATGTTTCTAACTCTCTATCCCTCTCCCTTCCTCTCTGTAAAAAATCAATGAAATATATTAAAAAAAACAAATCACTTCAGGCACATCTCATTTAATCATCCAACCAACCACGTGTACACATGTTACATAGGGACACCTGTTTTCTCTGTCTGGGTTTCCTTATTTTGAAGAAAATCGATTTAAGGGTCTTTTCCCTCTTCTCTCCTAAAAAGACTGGGTTATGGTAGGTTCTCCTCTGTAAATAATGAGTATATTATGAAAGGGAAAAAGACTTAATATTTACTTGTAAAGCATATTATTTAAAGAGATTAGTAAGGTCCTAAAATATTTATTTCACATGGTACAGTAACAGTTTTACAGGAATTGTTTTAGATTTTTATACTTGGCTTTCATTGTTCTATCTTTGCACGTGTTCTAAATATTGCACATAATATAACAAAAACTTGTTGGAAAGAGGTCTGTGGCTTTCTTGGGGTGGCAGAGCTGCATGTTGCTGCCGTCATATTCAGTTTCAGCTGTGTCGATGGCAGTTCCCAGACACTTGTATAGAAAGATTACAGTTTTTTGAGAGTGACAAATTACCATGATTAATAATGTAGGCAGCAATTTTCAGAAAGAACCTTTGCGTCTTTACATTTATTAAATATTCTGTAACTGTCTGCATGAGTTAATTTTGAATGATGAGACTTAAATTTCCATTTGCTGCTGATTTAGCTACCCTGTTATATTATAGAACTTCCCAGCTAATTAGATCTTTGATAATTTTTAAAGTTAAAAATGCAGAGCTTTGTAAAGAGGGGATAAAATTAGATAAATATATCTAATATATTTTTAGTAGGTAGGACCTTTATTAAAAGTATACGATTAAAAAATGGTATCATAAAAATATTTATCAGTGGTTAAGTACCACAATAGATACTGTTTTTCTTTTTTATTTATTTATATTTATTTATTTATTTTTAAAATTTATTGATTTTTTACAGAGAGGAAGGGAGAGGGATAGACAGAAACATCTATGAGAGAGAAACATCCATCAGCTGCCTCCTGCACACATCCTACTGGGGATGTGCCCACAACCAAGGTACATGCCCTTGACTGGAATCGAACCTGGGACTTTTCAGTCTGCAGGCCGATGCTCTATCCACTGAGCCAAACTGGTTAGGGCTCTTTTTTAAAAAAAGTATTTTTATTTATTTTAGAGAGAAAGGGAGAGGGAGAGAAATAGAAACATCAGTGATGAGAGGGACTCATTGATTGGCTGCCTCCTGCATGCCCCCTACTGGGGATCGAGCCCGAAACCTGGGCATGTGCCCTTGACCAGAATCAAACCTGGGACCCTTCAGTCCCCAAGCTAATGCTCTATCCACTGAGCCAACCCAGCTAGGGCAATGCTGTTTTTCTTTTAATTAGCTTTTGTCTTTCACTCACCTTTTTATGATACACTAGAAAACCGGTTTAAAGTTTGATTTAAATCAGATTTCAGGAATTTCTGAGAAGCATCTACAGTGCTCTGATCGCTTTAGTTATAAAGAGAACAGAATACACTGCTAAACCAGAAAATCTTTGCATTTATTAAAAATCACAGTCAGATGCATCCAGGAAGGAATACACAGGGACTTCTCAAAAGTAGTAATATTCTTTTTCTTAAATTGTGTGTACTTATGGGTTCCTTTCCTCTCCATGAGTCCTATATTCTTTTTTAGAAATAAGGTGATTGAGTTTTCCTGCATTAATCCTAGGGTTACTGCGCTAAATTTAGTGTGTAGGAATTAGTTTTCAGTGCTTCAGGAGTGTGTTTTTTACATCTGGGAAGAGTCAGCTGTTCATTTTCTGTAATGCCTATGTTAATGCAAAGCAGTAAATATCAAAGGGACTTTTAAAATTTTTTAATATTTATGAACTTTTATATACCTTACAATTAAAAATTATAATTGTAAAATTTCTTGACCTCAGGCAAAAAGGACCATGTTTTCACAGTTCCATTCCAGCTTAGACGTGTGCATCAAAGATAACTGAAAGGAAATTTGAATTCATTTATCCCAATAATTTTTGTGTGCTATGTGCCTGGCTAGGCACCTGGCCTGAGGTGTGGTGGAGAGCGAGCGTCAGTGATGCTTTTCTTCCTGAGCAGCCCAAGTGATGGCTAAAGATTTTTGATTTAAAAGCATCACTTTTAATGATATTTTAATTTCACATATATTCTAAAGTAAGCACCACAGTACATAAAAGAATATCTGTGATCAATGAGGTAGTTTTTATAGTTTTTTGACTTTAAAAATGGCAACTTTTTAATTTAACTTAATTTTTTTGTCAATTCAAACCAGAGGATATTTTTTCCATTAAGACAGGATGGGAGGGAGGGAGGGAGAGAGGGAAAGAGAGAGAGAAGGAGAGAGAGAACGAGAGAGACATTGATGTGAGAGAGAGATGTCACTTGGTTGCCTCTTAAACATGCCCAGACTGAGCCTGCAACCTGAACATGTGGTCTGACCAGGAATTGAACTGTGACCTCCAGGATCATAGGTTGACACTCCACCACTGAGTCATACCGGCTGGGCAAAATGGTAATTTTTTAAAATCAGATATTTTTGGAATATCTGCTCATGCCAATCTGAAGATACCTTTAAAACATAGAGGTCTTCTTGCATGGCCGGTGTGGCTCAATGGTTGAGCATTGACCTATGAACCCAGGAGGTCACAGTTCGATTCTTGGTCAGAGCACATGCCTGGGTTGCAGGCTTGATCCCCAGTGTGGGGCGTGCAGGAGGCAGCCTGTCAATGATGCTCTCTCATCATTGATATTTCTGTCCCTCTCTCCCTCTCCCTTCCTCTCTGAAATCAGTATAAATATATTTAAAAAATATATAGAGGTCTTCAGAACAAAATTTGTTTCCCAATAAACTGCAAGATAGGCTTCTTCTATTGTATCTTCACCTTAATAAATTTTGGATATTCTCCTTAATACTGAACAATACTTAATTCTTTTTATCATTTGGTAAAAAACTGAGTAAGTTTTAAAACCAAAAAAGTTAGGCTTGTAGCTAAGACGTACTATGAATACCTACAAATAAGTCCAGAGCACTTTTGTGTAGTGTCACATGAAAAGAGGATTCAAAATGTTTAGCCCATTAGATAAGACACATTATAGGCAAACAGTGTCTTCACATTGGCACTGCTAGTTCTGTAGAGCTTTCATATAGAAATAAATGTAATCATGTTTTTTTCATTGAAATCTTCATAGGTTCATGGTAGTTTTGAGTGTTTTTGAGAATCTTGAAGCCTTTTCCCCCCTAAAATATGAGAGAGAATCACCTATCAGCTGCCTCTTGCATACCCGCTAATAGGGATTGAGCCCACAAATTGGGCGTGTGCCCTGACTGGGAATTGAACCGTGACCTCCTGGTTCATTGGTTGATCCTCAACTATGGAAGCATGCTGGCCGGGCGAACCTTGAAAACCTTTAAGAAAGGATGTAGATTGTATAACTGTACATCTTGGTGCTTTTGTTGGAGCAGCAGTAGCATTGGAATACAGGCAGTCCTCGGATTACATCAGACTCCACACACGTCGTTTCGTGGTTATGTTGCCATCTCCCATTTATTTATGAAAATACTTCCATCATTTCAACGTATGTGCATATGTGCTTTATGTTTTTTATTATTTATTTACCACAAGTAAAGGTCAGGAATTGTTATCTTTCTTTCTTTTTTTTTTTGTTTTGTTATATTTCTTTTAAGTTTTTTTTACTGTTTCACTTCATTACTGCTGTGTATGTGCTCCATGTGAGTGACATAGGTGCTTATGTAGGTGGTTCCGACTTAGGCGATAATCGTGTTACGTCGCCGTAGGAACGGATCTCCGAGGTAACCTGAGGACCTACTGTGTTGTTGATTTGTACCAAACTAATGACCATTTCACATAGTGCTGGCCGTTTTGGCTCAGGGATAGAGTGTCGGCCCGTGGACTGAAGGGACCTGGTTTCGATTCCAGTCAAGGGCATGTACATTGGTTGCAGGCTCAGCCCTGGCCTTAGTCGGGCGGGTGCAGGAGGCAACCAGTCGATGTGTCTCTCTCACATAGATGTTTCTCTCTCTTTGTCTCTCCCCCTCTATTCTCCTATCTCTAAAAACATAAATAAATAAAATCAATAGAAAAAATATCCTGAGTGAGGATTAAAAAAAATACTATTTCACACAGAAAAATGTGTTTATATTAGATTTTAAACACCCTATCATTTAAATGTTATTTACTAAGTACAGTACATATTTTTGCATGGGAAAGACGTTCTTAAGTTACCCCAGTTTTCAAGATTGGTAGGGAACTTACTATGTAACCATTTTTACTGTGACTAAATTATGTGTAGATGTCAGAATGTATCATCATATAATTTAGGTGCTTAGGTTTGTGGTATATTCTCTTGGTTAAAGTGCCTGGATTGAGGTTTCATATTTTAAAACTAAATCTGTCTAGGCAGCAGCCCACTTACATAATCCCCACAAAATTCACTCTTATTATTATTTACTACAACCACCAGATTTTCATTTATGTCTTTATACTTCCACTCACCAGGACTTATGTAGAATCATACCCGTTTACTATGTCTTTTCAGAGTCAATGAGTGTGAGTGTGTTGGTAACGTCATTTTTTCTATGAAAAGGGTAAGGTACATTATGGTTTTTATTACCTTTAAATTTTTTAAAAAATATATTTTTATTTCAGAGAGGAAGGGGGAGAGAGTGATAGAAACATGTGATTAGAGAGAATCATTGATCGGCTGCCTCCTGCATTCCCCCTACTGGGGATTGAGCCTGCAACCCGGGTGTGTGCCCTGACTGGGAATCGAACTGTGACCTGGTTCATAGATCGATGCTCAGCCACTGAGCCACACCAGCTGGGCTGTTACCTTTAAATTTTAATGATAGAATATAGTGTAATTTCTGTTTATGATGTTAAGTGACAATGAAGAAGTTATTAATATTAATTGAACCTCTTCCCCAGCTGCTCCAAAATTCTAGGTACAGTCATAGTTTCTGTTTGGGGCAGCCTTTGTTTTTCCTCTGGGCTACTTTCAACATCACTCATCTGAGAGTGAGCTGCTCTGGCTGTGAATGCCACTGGGCAAGTCAGTCTGTCTCAGCTTGTGTTCCCTCCTCTGTAACATGGGGCTAATGACACCGATCTCACAGGTTGTTGTGAAGGTCCCAGAAATACACAGCAGGCTCTGCTCATGCTGCAGCATGAGTAAACATTTGTTGCTTAAGTCTGGAATCCTGTGCAAGGAAATAGCTGGAAAGCATGGCGGGTCTAGAGGAAGTATCATATTGAAGTTAATTTGATTTAAGAGGAGGTGGGTTGATCAGGAAAGGTGTTACAAAGGGCTTACTTAAGAGGAACTTGTTTGCTAGATCAGGAGTTGGGATGGGGTAGCATATGTAACTATCCTGTTTCTAATAGTGACTCTTAGGTAGTGATTATAATACAAAATTAATTGTATTATAAGCCACATTTAAACAAATAACATTATATTAAAATGGAACTATGACTTATTTTTAAAACTTTATAAAAGTCCTCATACTTCTTCACTTCCACTGTCATGTCAGAACCACAGTATTATCTTAGGGCAGTATTTCACTCACATCATTCCCCATGCACAGTTCCCAGAGTTCTGTTCTTTTCCTATGTTTGGGTGCTTGCTGCTTTGGTTTTTGAACAGATAATATATTTGAATCTTTCCTGAGAACCACTAGCTGGTCTTTTGTTTTATTGTATGTTTTGAGTTCTAGTTAGGTAAATTCATATATGATGTGTATAAGATATACTGAAGTATTCTTTTAATTTAGAGCGGAATATTCCTTTTGTTGTTAGTCCTCACCCGAGAATGTTTTTCCATTGATTTTCTATAGAGACTAGAGGCCCGGTGCACGAATTCATGCACGGGTGGGGTTAGGCTGTCCCGCCCCAATCGGGGCTGATCGGGCCGGGTTGGCTGGGGGGAGGGCCACAAGTGGTTGGCGGGCCAGGGGGAGGGGCCGTGGGTGGTTGGCCAGCCAGCCCGGCCCCCTGGTCAAACTCCCTGTCAAGGGGACAATTTGCATATTAGCCTTTTATTATATAGGATTGGAAGGGAGGGGGAGAGAGAGAAACATGGATGTGAGCATCAATTGGTTGCTACCCTCATGTGCCCTGTTGGGGCCAGGGATCAAGTCTGCACCCGAGGTACATTTCCTTGACTGGAATCAAACCTGTGACCCCTCAGTCCTTGGGCCAACACTTTATCCACTGAGTCAAACCAGCTGGGCCAGAATATTCTTTCCATTGCTACTTTCACTAGGTTTACAATATCTTGAAAAATATAATGACCAAAGAAATGATTCATGTTTGGGTTTGGATTGTTGATTTGGACATTTTTTAAAAAAAATATATTTTATTGATTTTTTACAGAGAGGAAGGGAGAGAGATAGAGTGTTAGAAACATCGATGAGAGAGAAACATCGACCAGCTGCCTCCTGCACATCTCCCACTGGGGATGTGCCCGCAACCCAGGTACATGCCCTTGACCGGAATCAAACCTGGGACCTTTCAATCCGCAGGCTGACTCTCTATCCACTGAGCCAAACCGGTTTCGGCGATTTGGACATTTTAAGAGACATTTTACAATAGACCAAAATTAAATACTTAATTGTTAGAGATCTATATAATAAAAGACTAAGTGACTGTTATGGCTGAATGACCAGAACGACCGGTCACTATGATGTGCACTGACCACCAGGGGGCAGATGCTCAATGCAAGGCTCACGGCTGGCGAGTGCAGCAGTGGTGGCAGGAGCCTCTCCTGCCTCCGCAGTAGCGCTAAGGAACAGCAAGCCAAGCGGTAAGGAGCAAGGGGTCCTGGACTGTGAGAGCGATGTTCGATTGCTGGCTTAGGCCCACTCCCCACTGTGAGAGGGCACAGGCCGGGCTGAGGGAACTCCCGCTCCCCTCCCCTCCAGTGCACGAATTTTGTGCACTGGGCTGCTAGTATTTATATAACTATAGCACTGTGGTCACATTGTAAGTCCTCATTTGTTCTATTTTTCTTAATTCTTTTCATTTTTTTCTTTATTATTTGATTGTCTCCTTTTATTGTTGCCTTTTCTGAAAATGAGTAGTGAAAGAACAGCCTTTCTTGAAGCACAGTTCAGGTTGAGAAGTCACATGACTTTGATTTTGTGTTCAGCGTGATGGCTGAAGATGAGAGTTAAAGACCAGGAACGGAACTCGGATATCACACTGCTCCTGCGGAGCACAGCCT
Organism: Myotis brandtii; assembly: GCF_000412655.1. Taxonomy (NCBI): domain Eukaryota; kingdom Metazoa; phylum Chordata; class Mammalia; order Chiroptera; family Vespertilionidae; genus Myotis; species Myotis brandtii. Next base: position 648,791 of record NW_005370273.1, read on the forward strand.
GCAGTGTTGCCACAGAGACCTGGCTAACCAGCGTTCTCGCTCTGGGAAACACTGAGGACATACTTTAGTGATTTATGTGTGGGTGACTGGCAAAGAAATGTGTTAACTCTGCACATACACATACACAAATGTGTCCTTCCGATTCCACGAGACAAAGCCTATCAGTGCACACCTTTTCAGAAGTGTTCCCACTAGTTAAAGTGGATATACTTTGGTCTTTCTACACCTTGTCCTGTCACCAAGAAGATGACAGATGGTGAATAAAAACCAGGCTGACCACATATCAGTTAATGACCTACACGGGGGCATCATGCACACCTTGGCCTCCCGGCAGCACCACCCCTAACAACCAGGCTGCAGACCAAATGCAACACTAAGATGCATTTTTTGTCAGTCATGCAGGGCGTCAAGTATATTCTGAGTATCACATGGAAATGAGATTTGGAGAGAATTATAAGCTCTGGATCTACACGTTTCCACTGTGCTGCACGGAAGGCTGGGGTGTATGTGCAACAGTGCTGGGAGATGGAGGGTGGGAAGGTAAGGAAAGCAGTGGCTGGGATTAATGTGGAAGTTGTTTTCTCAAGAATTTTTTGCAGTTTACAAAGGTTATATTTATAAAAAGTTCAAACAACCAGAAGTAAAAAGTCAGTATCCTCACCTTTCAGTCTCACATCCATAGGTCATTACAATTCTGTTAATAGTTTGGTGTGTATATTTTCACAATTCTTCTGCATATACAAAAGGATTTCTAGAAAACTACACAAAATGGGATTTTACTACATATATTCTTCTGCTATTTTGTCATGACACAGTGTATTATGGTCATCTTTCCATCTCATTACTACCCCAGTCCTCTAGGTTACTGCTTCAACACTTTATAGCACGAACCTACCATAACATATTGAGCTGTTCTCATTGACGGCATTTAGGATTTGCAAGAGGCTTTTGCCAAGACACAGTTGTGTACTAAGCTTCCTTGTACCTTTATAGTTGTTACCACTCGTAAATTCGGTGGATCAAAGAGAATGAACATTTAAACTTTTGGAAGATACTTCTGAGTTATCCTCACGTCTAGAGTCATTAATGATAACGTTTAAGAATGTTGTGGTCTAGCCAGAAACTAGAGGCAACATAGAATTTAACATTTTAGGAAATTTCCACCATGGTAAAATGTTTTCTCCAACACCATAGAGCAATGGAACTTGAAATGCAAAAACCTGCCAATCTTTTACCATTCCCTAGAGATAATCTTTTAAAAATTTTGAAAATTTATTCCTGTGATTATCATTGGAATTTAAAAGAATATATTTCTTAGTGTATCTGTCTGACAGTCTCTCTTTTATTCCTGTCATGAAAGTTGAGGAATTTCATGCACCTACACTGCCAACTGTTCTTCTACTTTCTGGATTTATTATTACAATTGTAATTGTGCTGATGGTTTTTCGTTGTTTTTACTTACTTATTTATTTTTACAGTGTCTTTTTACTTCTGTCCCTTTTATCTCCCTTAAACATTGTTTTGGATTTTTAAAAACTATTTAAAATTTTAAGAAAAAAAAAGACCAATAAATGGTATTACTACTAGGAGTGATACGGTCAATTGCAGAACCAAGTAGTATAATTGTGTTTATAATAATAAACCCTGTGGCAGTTGAAAGTTGTTCTACTTGAAGAATGTAAAGATCAAGTGACATTCTGTTTTCTTAAATCTATTGTCCTATAATCTGTTGACAATAATGCCACAATTTAGTTTGCTGTAGTTTTTCTTGCAAGTTCTAATTACTATATTTTTTCTTAATGTTACTAAAAGCCTATATCTTCGCACATTTTTTAATTTTGCAGTATTGGAAATGGATATTTTTATTTTCGAGGACATGCTTGACTTGTTCTCTGCTGTCCACTCTAATGTGGATTAATTTCTTCTGTGCCTGTGACTGCAGTCACACTGGGGTTTCTCTGCCTTCCCCTGTTAAGGCCACTCATTTTTTTTCCAGTTCAGTTGAAAACATTAAAGATTTTTTTTCCCCCAGAATTTTTTTAGTGCTTCAGAGGTAAATTTCAAAATTCTTATGTCTGGAGTGATCTTCAGTTTGCCATCATACTTGACTCATAGTTTGTTTAGGTTGAGAGTTCTTGGTTCAAAATGCTTTTCCATCAGAATTTTTAAAAAAATATTTTTTTAAAAATTGATTTTTAGAGAGGATGGGAAAGGGAGAGAGAGAAACATCAGTGTGAGAGGGAAAACATCGTTTGGCTGCCTCCTGCACGATCGAGCCTGCAGCCCCAGTATGTGCCCTGACAGGGAATCAAAGGGCAACCTTTTGGTGCACAGGACAACACCAAACCAACCAAGCCACACCAGCCAGGGCTGTAGTAGGTGTATTTTAAATTTAATCTTGCTTGGCTCACTGTAATCTTCAATCTCAAATCTTTATCCCATTCACATGTTTCTTTGTTTTTCCCCTTTGTCACTTCACATGGTCTCTGCTTGTCTTATGGAACTTAGTCTATAAATGTTGGGCCTGTTGGAGCGATCTAGCTTGTATGTTTTCCTTCATATTTTCTCTTCTGTCCTTTCCTCCTTCTATTTGGGAGGTTTCTTCTTTTGATCTTCCAGAATACTGTCTTCAGTCATGCCCAATCAGCCTTTCTGATGAAAATTTTATCAACTATGTGTTTAATTTCCAAGATCTCCTAGTAGTTCTCTGGTCTTTTCATTGCTCATAGTGGCCGGTTTTGCTGTTTGTTGTGAAGGAATATACCCCTTGAAGCTTTTAGCATGGTTATTGAGGTGTTTGGTTTGCTGTGGTCTATTCCTGTTTGTTCTCCTTAGGATCACTTAATCTGTTTTCTTTATCCTGGTCTTTCTCTTTATTCCTTTCTGATTTTTCTCAAATGTCCAATAACCCTTGGTTGGCCAAATATTGGAATGAAGATTTGTACTGATTAATGTAAGTCCACTTGCCCCAAAGGCTTCTCCCCTGAATAGTAGCCCTCACTGTGGAGTGTGCGTGTGTTCAGTGAGCTGGGCGGGAAAGTACAATTTTGGAGCAAATGCACAGCTGCCACAGTCGCCAAAGTTAATGGGTTGTATAATGAGGTGTTTACTTCACTCTTGGGTGAACCTGCCTTTCATTCTCTTCTCTGCCCCTCCCCTTTCCTCTTTCCCTCTCTTGTCTCATCTTCCTTTCTCTCATTCTCTCCCCACCTCTTTTCCTTCCTTCAGGGTCATGGTGTGGCATTGCCTCAAGCTTTGTGCTGCTTTCCTTTCCAGCCTTTAGTCCTGTTCTGGGGTTTCTTCCCAGACTTACTTTGCTTTATTTAGATGCAGTTGTCTGGCTTGAGCTGAGGGCAGCTGTTCAATATAAAGGAGAAGTCAGGAGGGGCCTGGCCCTGTGCTCTGTGAGAGCCCTGTGATTGCCCTCGTTAGAGCATCAGAGCCGTTCTCACTAAGGCCCTAACAGCCTTCTGTGTATTTTGGGTTTTATTTTCTGTTTTGGTTCACTCATCAGTATGAGCCCATCTATTTTTGGACAGTGCTCACGTTTGGGTTGAAGTTTTTTGAAGTTTTCATAAAACTTGGGGTCAATGTCAATCTTGGGAAATCAGTGCATCCACTGTAACTCTGACAGTAATTTAGGAAGGGGCTTAAATGTATCATTTCATTGAGTACTAGAGTCAAGACTTCCTCCCAGACACACAGTTTCCCTTCTCTCCTGGTAGTCTTTTACTTCTATCATTTCCTCCTTTTCTTAAGGAATATTATGTATTTAAAAAATTTTAAAAATATTTTTATTGATTTTTAGAGAGGAAGGGAGAGAAACATCGATGTGAGAGCGGAGCATCTATTGGCTGCCTCCTGCATGCCTCCTACCGGGGATTTAGCCTGTAACCCAGGCATGTGCCCTGACCAGGAATCGAACCAGCAACCTTTTTGGTGCATGGGACGATGCCCAGTCAACTGAACAACACTGGCCAGGGCATTTATTTAAGTTTTTAATCATGTACTTGAAGCTTAAGGTAATCCCATGGCACTGGGGGATTTAGAGGTAAGTGATCAAGTAAAATGACTGAAATATACTTGAGTTAAGCTTAGTATTTTTCCTATAGGTTTCTTTTTCCCTAGAAATGAGTTAATATTCTATTAATCCTCACTTGAGAATATTTTTTCCATTGATTTTTAGAGAGTGGAAGAAAGGGAGGAATGGGGGGAGAGAGAAAGAGAGAGAGAGAAACATTGATGTGAGAAAGACACGAGATTGCTTGCCTTCTGCACATGCCCTGACCGGGGCCAGGGTTGGAATCTGCAACCCAGGCCCATGCCCTTGAGCGGGATTCGAATCTGCCACCCTTTGGTGCTCGGGCTGACACTCTAACCAATGAGAACCACCAGCCAGGTTGAAATGAGTTAATATTCTAGAAACAGAGAAAATGTAGAGAGAATCATCAAACATTTGCTCCATACATATAAAAGGAAGTGATTGGTATTATTTCACTACTGAGACATTTTAATCTAGTGGAGTCAATAATGTTACATCAAAAGTATTAATCTGTTTTTCTTAGTTACTTAAAACATAGTCAAAATAATAAATAATAAATGGCCTCCTTTTAGATTTTCCAGTTCTAAGAGATCCATGGCACAAGATGAAGTCTAATACTGGGGTTGGATATTAATTAGAACCCAGTATTTTTTTTTTTCTCAGGGGTCATTTGAAAACGGAAATTCAGCAAAGTCTTAAGAAGGCTCACTTTGGGAAAGTACTCTCAAATAGAGCCATTTTCTGTGTTCCCATACTCTTCATATTAACAGCTCTTGTTGGATAACTAACTGTGTAGAAATAATTACTCCCATGATAAGCTTTTTCAGGGCAGAGATTGGATCAAAATAAGAGCTTTCATTGACTCTTCAAACTGTGTGCTAGACATGATGCTAAGTACTTCATTTAATTCCTGAAATAACCCAGTCGTTGAGTAGTCTTCATTTACACATGAAAATATTAAGGTTTAGCAAGGGTTAAGTATATTATATATGGCCATAAATGGAAAGTGACATTGAGATTTAAATAGATCAGGTATCTCTTGGTTATTTCTTCCTATGGGAGGGAAGTATACATACTGCACATAGAAATGAGAATTTTCATGATTCACTCTTGGTACTAGTGAGGAAGGCAGAATAAAATACTGATTTGTTTTTCCTAAGAACACAATTGTGGTTTTTAATACGATGTGTTAATACATGTATTTTCTCTCTGGACTTTTTTCTATCATTCATTCATTTAGTAAAGTACAGGAAGATAACAGTTTTAAATGCCTCCGTAAGGAAATACTGGTATTTTTTATATTTAATTTGAACTGATTTTTACATTTTCTTTTTAAATATATTTTTATTCATTTCAGAGAGGAAGGGAGAGGGAGAGAGCAATAGAAACATCAATGATGAGAGAGAATCAGTGATTGGCTGCCTCCTGCACCCAGGCATATGCCCAAGACTGGGAATCGAACCATGACCTCCTGATTCATAGGTTGACGCTCAACCACTGAGCCATGCTGGCCGGCCAATTTTCAAATTTTTTAATAAGCATCACTTGGTTTTTACATATCTAGAATGATGATTTCTTTCTTTTTCTTTTCTTTTCTTTTTTTTCTTTTTTTTTTTTTTAAATATATTTTATTGATTTTTTACAGAGAGGAAGAGAGAGAGATAGAGAGCCAGAAACATCGATGAGAGAGAAACATCGACCAGCTGCCTCCTGCACACTCCCCACTGGGGATGTGCCCGCAACCCAGGTACATGCCCTTGACCGGAATCGAACCTGGGACCTTTCAGTCCGCAGGCCGACGCTCTATCCACTGAGCCAAACCGGTTTCGGCTCTTTTCTTTTTTTACTTAGGTCCGATATGGGCAGAATTTAAAACAAATTATTGTATGTCTTTATTTCATGCTTACATTTACATTGAGGTTTTGGTTAGATAGAGAATTCCAGCTTCTGAGTTTTCCCCCCACTTTAGCACTGTCAAGAATTTGTTCCACTCTCTTTTACCCAGAGTCTTGATGAGAAGTTTTATGGTAATTTGAAATGTTTCTCAATTAGAATTTAGCTGATTTTTTGTTTTCCTCATGATGGGTTGTTTTTATGGGGTTTTGGGAGGAAGATCAGAGGTAAAGTGTCATTTTCATCACATCAGAAGAAAGGTGTAGATTATCAACATGCCTTGATGTTGACCTTATTCACCAGGTTGAGGCAGTGTTTCCCAGAGTTCTCCAATGTAAGGCTAGTTGCCCCCCTTTCCTCTTTTTCCATTCTGTGGTCTGTGGGAGGAAGTCATGATGCACAGCCCACATTTAAGGGGTAGGGACTTTGGTTCTACATCCTTTAGGGTTGAGTAACTCCGTAAATTATTTGGAATTTTCAGGCATTGGAGATTCAACTCTTCTCCCCCTCTTATTTATTTATTCAATTACTAGAGGCCCAGTGCACGAATTCGTGCACGAGTGGGGGGGTCCCTCGGCCTGGCCTGTGGGATCGGGCCTGAACTGGCTCTTCGACATCCACCGAGGGGTCCCCGGATTGCAAGAAGGCGCAGGGCAGGCTGAGGGACACCACTGATGCATGATCGGGGCTGGTGAGGGACGAGGGAGGTTGGCCAGCCAGGGAGGGACCGCGGGAGGGCTCCAGGGCATGTCTGACCCATCTTGCTCAGTCCCCATTGGCTGGACCCTAGCAGCAAACTAACCTACCGGTTGGAGTGTCTGCCCCCTGGTGGTCAGTGCACGTCATAGTGAGCGGTTGAACAGCCTTAGCATATCATTAGCATATTACACTTTGATTTGTTAAACACACAACCAGAAACTTAGCATATTAGGCTTTTATTATATAGGATTTATATCACTATGGACTCATGGGTATTTGTTGTATTTATATATATTTTTTACTTTGATGGAAACCAGGTTATTTAGCTTCTAGTTCAAGTTTTCTCAGTTATCTGATTTCTTCTTTGAGACACAAATGGAGATAATTATCAAGATCTAATTGGAGCTCTGGCCAGTGTTTTCAGTGGTTAGAGTGTGGGCCCCTAGCACCAAAGGGTTGCAGGTTCGATTTCCGGCCCTGGTTGGAGCGTGTGCGGGAGGCAACCAATCAGTGTGTCTCTCACACATTGATATTTGCCTTCCTCCCTCACACTCTAAAAATCAATGGGAAAAAATAATCCTTGGGTGAGGATTAACAACAACAAAAAGATCTAATTGAGTATAATGCCATCTCAAGCTACTCATGGATAGAAAAAATTCTTAGTAATAGCTAGGAATGACAGTCTGCCTGGAATCATGTGTTGGACACCCACCCTAAGCAGTATTTAGGGATTCGCATAACCTTGTTCAGATACAGATACATTTCCATAAGGTTGCCATTGTTATTGTCCTTTCTCCAAAGAGGTGAGCAATAGTAGATGGACAGGATTATCGGGAGCCATATTTACCAAAAAGGTGCAACTCTATCCAAAAAAATTGTGGCAAAACTCAGACACTCAAAGTACAGTTGATGATGTGTATGCCTATGATTACTATATAATCTCTGGCCAGGATTATTTGGTGCTCTTATGTATCTTAATTTTCACATTTAAAAATTTGTCCTTAATCTAGCCATCTGAGGGTGAACTAGTTTACTTTTTTAATTGTTTTCAGAAGAAAAGTCTACCCTAGAAGTTCCCTAAAGGATCATTTAAAACTAGAGGCCTGATGCACGAAATTCATGCAAGAGTAGGCCTTCCTTCCCCTGTCTGTTGGCACTGGCTTCCCTCTGTCACCCGGGACCCGGGCTTCCCTCGCAGCCCCAGCTTCATCCGGAAGGAGGTCTCGTCTAATTAGCATATTATGCTTTTATTATTATAGACGTCTCTTGTAGGGTCTCAGCCATGGCATAAATAGCTCTTCCTAATGTAGCCCAGGTACTGCTCTTTCTCCTAGTCTTGGTATTGCCAGGCTCCCGTCATGCTTCTAAAGTGTTTTTGGTTTTTACATATTTCCAGTTTTTTAAGTCATGACTATATGCTACTTTTCTTAACCCTGTAGAAGAATCCTATATTGTCTGCATATTACTATTGGATCATGAGTGTGTGCCAGAAATGTTTACTAGAGCAGTGGTTCTCAACCTTGGCTGCACATTAGAATCACCTGGGAATCTTTAAAATCCTGATGTCTGGGCCTCATCCTCCGGAAATTCTGTTTCTTTGTTACTAATGATGAGGCCCAGAAACCAGGATTTTAAAAAGATTCCCAGGTGATTCTAATGTGCAGCCAAGGTTGAGAACCACTGTACTAGAGCACCTTTAACTGTCTGACCACACACACGCACCCTAGCACTCCTTCTCTTATAAAGAACTTTGCTGCTGGTTTCTGCATTGTGTATGGGATTCCAGGTATCTTCCATCTCTGGCAAAGGACTGAAGTGCTTTGCAATTTTGGTTATTAATACCAACAGCTGGAGAGTACAACAGCAATGAGGTTCAAAGAATATTTGGTTGGATTCCTTCCCTTTAAGCTTTTTTGATGAATATTCTCCAAAATTCTCTTGTAATATTTTTAACACTTTACTTTTAAATAAAAAAGCTAACAAAGGGGAATTTGCTGGCTGGCACAAAACATGCTGCAAAGTTGCTTTTTTTTTGGTTATTGTAACTGAAGAATATCAAGGATTAACTTGAAAAAGAAAGGTAGATTTTCCTGTTGTATCAGCCGTTTCCTGATTGTCTTGCTCCCTTTAAAAAACCTCAAGATTTTTCTAAATACAGTCTTTAAACTTGGAAATAGTGCTTTAAAAAAAACACCTCTTTCCATTTTTCTTTTTTATAAAATTTATTGATTTTAGAGAGAAAGGAAGGGAGAGGGAGAGAGAAACATCGATTGAGAGAGAAGCATCAATCGGTTGTCTCCTGTATGCCTCCTATTACAGTGGTTCTCAACCTTCCCAATGCCGCGACCCTTTAATACAGTTCCTCATGTTGTGGTGACCCCTAACCATAAAATTATTTTCGTTGCTGCTTCATAACTGTAATTTTGCTACTGTTATGAATCGTAATGTAAATATCTGATATGCAGGATGTAATTTCATTGTTACAAATTGAATATAATTAAAGCATAGTGATTAATCACAAAAACAATATGTAATTATATATGTGTTTTCCGATGGTCTTAGGCGATTCCTGTGAAAGGGTTGTTCGACCCCCAAAGGGGTCGCGACCCAGAGGTTGAGAACCGCTGTCCTAATTGGGTTCTGAACCCCCAACTTGGGCATGTGCCCTGGCCTGGAGTCGCAACCCGCAACCTGACCTTTTGGTGCATGGGATGACATTCAGACAACTGAGCCACACCAGTCAGCTCAGAAATAGTGCTTTTCTCTATTTCCACTATTTCCCCACATCAGGTGCGCTTACCAGCATTCTGACACCTAAGTCTCAGAAAAACTTATTCCTACATATGTTTTTATTGGATTCAGAAATTATATATTTAGTCATATATTTATAAAAATTTCACTTTTATGCCAGAAGTAGTTACATAGCATTAATCTTATGAGATGTTTGCTTATTTTAATTTTTAACCTACTTGACAATTTCTTTTAGGTCAGCCTTTGTTGGTCTTCCATGTAAATACATGATACAAACAAATAGAAGCCATTTTTATTTGCATATGCAAATTAAATGTGTGTAAGAGGTTGGCAAATTTATGATGTATCTGTCTCACTCCATTTGAGTGTTTTTGGGTGCTCTTCTGACACCATACATTTCACAGTTTTTTATAACCTGATAAGCACTTTTATGCTGCCACTCAGCTGTCAAATCTTTACATTTTACCATACTTCTGATTTGTTTTTAAAAGAAGTAAGCATTACAGGTGTGGTGAAAGGTGCCTTCACATGCCCTTTCCCAGTTGTTTCCTCTCCTTCCACCGAGGTTTCCAGTCTCCTGAACGTAGGCTTGTCACTGCCACACAGCATAATAAGCTAGCCTTTAAAAATTTTCCAGTTGGTTGGAAGCATTCTGAGAAAGAAGCTCGTGGTCAAATTCTTACCTACAGATTTGTTATATTGAAAGCACTGAAGGGGCTCTCAGACCTGGAAAGCAATTTGTCAATTTTTGAAGTTCAGCATTGCCCAGTGATTTGAGCACAGAACCCCTTTCCCCATCATCTGTGGACTGTTGTTGCTTGAAACATGCTAATGGCTTCTTACTAATGTAACTTTCTAGATGTAGATGACAGAGTTACTAGTTGTCATCACTTCCAGTTGATGTTGATTTGATTATTAGATCAAGTTTAAAATAAATTTACAAAAAAGGAAGGTAAAGTGCTAATAAGATACATATTTATTGACCAGCATACAAGTTACTTATGCTCCTTAATTTTTTAAATTCCTGAGCTCTGTGATCTATTGAAGTGTCTGGCTATGGACCATATAACCTTTGCCTGAAACTGATCTGTTAACGTTTTATGTTCTATGGTTGGACGTAGGCCGAGTTTGTTGTTTTCTTGAATAACAGTTATCCAACTGTTAACGTTGTACAACATGGTACTTGTATTCTTTGTCTGCTCTTTTTTCTTCCTGTATTAGAAAATCTTGGTGCTTTTTGTAATTTATGTATAAAAGAAATTTTTCTTAAGATTTGTTCGTATAATGGTCTGATCCAGGAAAAATAAAACAGGAAAATGGACACTATTTCTGACCTTCAAATAAAACTCTCTATTGGTTTTTAGACTGTTCACCCAGCCTTGGTGTCCAATGCATTGTCTTCAGGCAGGGCTGTTCCCTGCCCAGGATCTGCTGAGGGAGGGGAGTTCACTGTCCTTTCACGGAGGCCAGGGAGGCTCCTCCCCCTGTAAAGGAAGAGTGCCCGCCAGCCCGCCCTCCTGGCTCTGTCCTTCAGCACTGCACTCCCACTCCCACCCTGAGGGAATGATAGGAAGGCTTACTTCCCAGAGTAGAAAGCGAGTCTGGAACTGTTCCCCAAATCTCCAAACACTGACCCATCTATCCTGTTAGTCTTAGAATTTTAGGGTTTATTAAGGAGTCTCTGTATTTTTAGGATCTCCATTAAAAGACACACAGTAAATATTTTTTTCATTAGTTAGGATAAGTCTCTTGTGTTCTGCACCTTGCTATTTCAGATGTATTTAACGTTTTTTTAAAAAAAGATTTTTCTGTTTTTACTTTGCGTGGAAAGATCTCTCCAAAACCTGCATTAGTTGTTTTATTAGCTTTTTATCTTTTTTCAGATAACTTTTTTATTCTAAGTGTTAATTTTCTTGAAAGTTATTGTAACTGGACTGTGTGATTCTACAAATACTTCTCCAGTGTTCAATCCTCATTTTGTTTAATCACATATTTTAGAGATTAAGCACTTATATGAGGAGCCCAATAAATGTGCACACTTGTTTTAAATTAATGAGTGAGAAAATGATCAAGTAGAAGCAGTTTATCTTCTGTTTGGAATAAATTATAATGTACAATTAATAGCAGTTTTTTTTTTTACAAATAATTATTATGTAGTAATAAACAATTCTGATGTGTCAGACACAGGTTAATCTACAATTCAACGCCACCTGTCTTCCAGAGGTGCTCATTCTGTCACTTTAATTTTTAGCTAAACATTTCCTGAGGGAATGTTTAGCTAAAAAATGATGCAAACTTCATTGCCCTCAAAGCTTAACCTCTAAAGGTGGGCCCACTGTGGTTAGATTAATTTGGAATTTCTTTGTTTGGAGTTAGGTCAGTGGTTGCCAGGTTCAAGACCCTGGTTTTCAGAAGCAATCTGTCTGCTTCTCAGATGGTTAAAAGAAGTACTTCTTAGTTATGTATGTATTTTTAGAGTTTATCCCTAGTTTTTTCTTAAAAATTCTGAGAGATGGGAAGGTATACAGAAGTTTTCTACAACCTCAATTCCATTTGAGAAAGTGAAAGTTGACTGATGAGTGAAACAACACAAAAGGAACGATTCTGCCGCTTTATTTGGATGTTATATATTTAATGGGGTGAAGGGAAGATTGGGATGGGAAGAAGAGAGCCCAGGCCACCTCTGGCCACTGGCCTAACGCTTTAGGCCTCAGGATTCCCTTATGTAAAAACGACAGGGCAGGGTCACTTTGCAGGTCTTCCCTGGCTCTAATACCAATTGACGGTGTTTTTTTGTTTGTTTTGTTATTGCTTTTTATTTTGTAACTGAGATAGTGAATAAAAGTAATACAATTATGGGAACCTAAGAAGAAACTTTCTTTAAAATGGCCAAGTATAGTATAAATCAGTCTTGTCCAATAGGGCTTTTTGATGGAAATATTCTGTATTTGTGATTTCTGATATACTAGCCCTAGTCACATATTGCTGTTGAGCTGTGAAATGTTGCTAGAATGACTGAGGAACCTAATTTTAACTTTAATTAAAACAAATTTAAATAGCCACATGTGGCTAAATAGCTACAGTGCAGGTTAACTTCTTAAGTATAAGTATTCAAAGGAAATGTCCTCACATTGATTTAATATGAAAATCTTGTTCTTTTGTGATTTGCAACTGGAATCTCTTAATTTTAGAATTTGGCAAGTCTCAATATTGAAATCTTCAAGCACATCCTCCGTTTCAGTTGCAGTCAAGAATAGATAAGGTACTATGACCTTTGCCAAGGGTCCCACAGACTCCTTGGTAACCACATGCCTCTCACTGGCTTCTTTAGAGCTCTGCCACCTACTGAGGCCTGTGTGTGTCCACTAGTCAACCTGTAGATGACTGTCCGTCTCCCCTCAGGGTTACACCCTATTCCTGTAGTAGGGTTTATATGATCTGGAGCACGTTTGGTGGTGGTGAGGATTTTATCTTCATATTTTTTACGAGCTTGATTCTTAAAAGTTTAGATACCACTTTCAAAAAATACTTGAAGTTTTCAGTCCTAAAGTCTTGAGCAACATGCTTTCAGGCCCTGGTCAGGTTGCTCAGCTGGAACATCATCTCATACACCAAAAGGTGGCGGCTTCGTTTTCTGGTCAGAGCACATACCCAGGTTTCGGGTTTGACCCCTGGTTGGGGTGGAAGTGGGAGGTAACTGACTGATGCTTCTCTTTCACGTCAATGTTCTATCTCTCTCCCTTCTCTCTAAAATCAATTTTTTTAAAAGGTGCTATTTAATTTAAAAATATCTAGGTCACAGCCCTGGTCAGGTTGCTCAATTGGTTAGAGCATCATCCCAGTAAGTTTGTGGGTTTGCTCCCAGTCAAGGCACATGTAAGAATCAACTGATGGGTGCATGAATAGGTGGAACAACAAGCCCAGGTCTCCCTGTTTCCTTTCCTCCCTCTCTCAAGTCAATCAGTAAATAAAGGAAGGCAGAAAGAAATATGTAGGTCACTAGGCCATAAAACCAGTTGTCACTTGAATGAGTTTTCATTAGGTCTGTATTGCTTCAGCATCACAATGCTACACTCCTGGGACTTGTGTGGGCATCACAAAGAGCATGGATTTTATCTTGAAATTCTGAACCTTTGCAATGGTAAGAGTTAGTGTAGAGGCAGTTTTTAGGGTTAATGGTTGGAACTGATAAGTCATGTGTTTGACACTTGATCATTTCTTCTGTAAGGTAATTTATGTAAATGTAAGTTATATATATGGCATACCAGAACACATAGCCCATGACATCCTGGGAACTCACTCCAGCCACACTGAGTGCAGAGCTGCTGTGATGACATAACCTGCTTCCCCTGAGCCTGTGCGGCACAGCCCGGCCCCCGCACCAGCGAGGTCTGTATTGGAGATGAAGGCGGGAGCAGGTATCAGTCATTTGCATGAGTTTTGAATGGAGAGAATCAAACAATAAAAGCATGTTAAAAAAACTTCAAGTAAAAAGAAAGAAAACTTCAAGCAGTACAGAAGAATAAATGCCTTCATATTTCCATAGCATTTTTTCCCCTAAAATTCTATTACGAGCTTCAGTTTTCTTTTTTACAAATGGGACTAAATTACACCTTGCTTTTTTTGCTTATAATTTTAAAAAGTCAGTTTTTGAGGTATCATTTCCCTATGATTACATTCACCCTTTTTAGGTGTACAGTTCCATGACTTTTGACAAATATATACCATAATTGAGATATATGACATTTTCTTCCCTCCCAAAGGTCTCTTTTCTCTGCTTCTTTTTGTAACCATCATTATACTCAAGATATAGAACGTTTCTTATTGTCTCAAAAAGTTTCATCTTTCTGCCTCAGTTTTTTTTTAAGGCTTTCAAATTTTATTTCTTTCTTTTTCTTTATTGATTAAGGTATTACATATGTGTGCTTATCCCCCCATTGCCTCCCCCCACTCATGCCCTCACCCCCCCTGGTGTGTCTGTGTCCATTGTGACTGCCTCAGTTTTAACAGCTCTATTGAATTCAATATATGGATTTACTTAAATTTTCCTAAATCACCCCTTAGAGCAGCGGTTCTCAACCTGTGGGTCGCGACCCCTTTGGGGGTTGAACGACCCTTTCACAGGGGTCGCCTAAGACCATCGGAAAACACATATATAATTACATACTGTTTTTGTGATTAATCACTATGCTTTAATTATGTTCAATTTGTAACAATGAAAATACATCCTGCATATCAGATATTTACATTACGATTCATAACAGTAGCAAAATTACAGTTATGAAGTAGCAACGAAAATAATTTTATGGTTGGGGGTCACCACAACATGAGGAACTGTATTAAAGGGTTTCGGCATTAGGAAGGTTGAGAACCACTGCCTTAGAGGTTTATTTTTAGGTTGTTTCCAGTCTTGCAGTTCAAGCAAGGTACAAAAAATATCTTTATACATAAATCTTAGTGTGTTTGTACAGCTATAGACATAGGATAAATTCCTAGGAGTGAAAATGGAATGGAAAATGGCCCCCCCCCCCAAATTGGACTAATTTACTTTTCAACTGATTATGGATGAGAGGGCCTATTACTTTCTTATTATGCCTGGGTGTCACCAAATTCAGTTTGTGCTAATTTGATAAAGAAAATATTACCTAGCAAAGTAACTTGCATTCAGTGTTGTTTTTTCTCATTTTAAATCATATCAAAAGTTCACATACACAAGAAACCTAACCCATGTTATTTATGGTTAAAACCACAGTATAACAGAGGAAATGTGAATAGAAAACTTTACCTTTATAATTTTCACTTCCTGCTTATCTGTATCTGCATTTCTGTAATTACACATGACGTTTTAATCTCCTCACACCATATGCTTAGTGTGTGCAGGTATGATTTTGTTTTGCTTTTTAAAAGGTCACTTTATTTCCTGAGTGTTTTGTTGTTGTTATTCCAGAATCTTCATCTAGTTTGTGGCTGTGGTACATTTCTGTCATTCTATACTTTTTCACAATTATGAACTAGGCTTCAAATACCATCTTTTTAAATAGAAAAGTTTTAAAAAAGACTTTTAATAGTATTTTCTTAGGATAAGCTTTTACTAGTACGATTCTTCTGGATTTAAATATATCAACATTGACAGGGCAGGGTAGAATTTTATCATTTCAGATAGGTTTTGTCACTTCATTGGGAATTCAATAATGTTTTTCCTCTGAAGAAGGAAGCAGTTACATATCAATTTGCATCTATGCTAGCTTAAACTAGTTTTCCTCTTTATTATTATTTTCTTGTTTTTCATTTTTAAAAAGTTATAGTTGACATACAATATATTAGTTTCAATTGTAGAGTCCAGTGGTTAGACATTTGTATACCTTATGAAGTTTAGTACTCACCTGGCACTGTACTAGTACATAGCTATTACAGTGCCAGCCACTCTTATTCCCTATGCTGTACTTTACATCATTGTGACTATTTTTATAACTGGCAATTTGTTCTACTGAATCCCTTCACCTTTTTGGCCCATTTCTTCACCCTCTCCACGCCCCCATCTGGCAATCATTAGTTCTGTGCATCTATGAGTTTGTTTCTGTTTTGTATGTCCATTTATTTTGGTTTTTAGATTTACACACACACACACGTGAAATTATATAGTTTTTGTCTTTTTCTTTGTGATTTATTTTTCTTAGCATAATATCCTCTAAGTCCATCCAACCTCTTTTTTATTTTTTAAAAAGTTATAAAAATATATGCTACCTGTAAAGATTTCATACCCACTTTCCACTGTTTAGTAAATTAAAATTTTAAATTGATTTTTTCTCTCAATAGATTATTCACATTTTTAAATATTTTAAAATTATCAAACATTATACAGTGAAGACACCTTACTCTCGTTCCCCCACTACTCAGTTCCCCTTCTTGGAGGCAATTAATATTGTCAGATTTTTAAAAAAATATATTTTATTGATTTTTTACAGAGAGGAAGGGAGAGGGATAGAGAGTTAGAAACATCGATGAGAGAGAAACATCGATCAGCTGCCTCCTGCACACCTCCTACTGGGGATGTGCCCGCAACCAAGGTACATGCCCTTGACTGGAATCGAACCTGGGATCTTTCAGTCCGCAGGCCGACGCTCTATCCACTGAGCCAAACCAGTTAGGGCATATTGTCAGATTTTTGTGTACTTTTTAAGACATACTTTGTGCATTTTTGAGCAAATGTATCTGTGTGCTTTTTGGGTGTGTGTCTCTTTTCAAGCCACAAATGTTAAGTATGCGGCACATACTTTTTTGCACATATATTCTTAGATAACTTTATTTGTATTTTAACTTTTAAAAAGTAGATAACTATATGCTCATGGTTCAGTAATAAAATAATGAAAGGCTTGAATAGTACCCCTTCTATCCTAGTTTGCTGCCTGCTGTGCACACCCTTCAATGAATCTTTATGCATCATAGAAGCAAGTCAGATGGCGTATGCTTTTGTTTCCTTTCCCTCCTGTAAGTCGCAGACTAACCTTTGACATCTAAGAAGGCGGTATAGACTCGGTGTTAGGAGCAGTGACTCCTTACATTCAGATGTCTGCTCTGCCACGTATCAACTGTGTGATTGTGGGCAAGGTATTTTTTTTTATTATTGATAAAGGTATTACATATGTGTCCTTATCGCCTTATTGCCCTCCCCACCCCCTACTCATGCGTGGGCAGGTATTTAACCTGTCTGTACTTTGTACACTTCTTACGGAGATGGTAAGGCAGTATATATACTTTGCTTAGAATAGTACTGTAAATAAGAAGTATATGTGTTTGTTAGTAGTAGTATTTTTATTATTGAGGACAGTGACTAATAAAATAATCAACAACAACCAGTATAATTTGATTTCTAGTAGTGATATATGGATATGGGTAAATTTATTTAACAGAAAAGGATGGATGGGATTCATCACTTGCTTGAATTCTACTTAAATACATTTTAGAAAACTTCAGGAAACAAAACTAAAGCAGCTAAAAAATATTAATGTTCCTTTTTATGGAGTGATAGTTTTTGTATATACTTGTTTAAACTAAACAGATATACTCTCTTTATGACATGAAAAAGTCCCAGAGAAGGTGAGGGTAGAGATGGCTGCTAAGAATATAAACTTTTGCATAGTGCATCACATTTTAAAAGTGCTTTCTTATGCTTTTTCCACTCAAATTTGGTGAAAATAGATACATATCTACATATATTTAATTTTACATGATATTGGTCCATAAAGTTTTTAAATTTCCTAGCTTTATCTTTTTAGGATCAAATCGTTAGAACATTAAATGCTCTTAAGGCAAGCAGTAGATTGGAGGAGTGAATTGTATTTCTATTTAATTTGTTCATCCTCAGTTCTTTTTTTTTTAAACATATTTTTTATTGATTTCAGAGATGAAGGGAGATGGAGAGAGAGGTAGAAACATCAGTGATGAGCAAGAATCATTGATTGGCTGCCTCATGCATGCACCCCACTGGAGATGGAGCCTGCAGTCTGGGCATGTGCCCCAACATGGAATCGAACTGGTTCATAGGTCGATGCTCAACCACTGAGCTGCGTTAGCTGGGCAGTTCTTTTTTTTTTTTTTAATTAAAAAAATCAAAGGAACAACCAAACCTCTCTTCCCCTTTCTCTTCTTCAGATCCCTATTACAAAATAATGTACACTTATTATAGAAAATGTAAAAACAGAACATACACAGAGAAGTAAGAATCACCTTAATTTCATTACTCAGCTTAATATTCTGATAACAGTTTGATGTCTAGACAGCTTGCCTTTTTTTCCTCTGTGGGAATATGCACACATAGTCACTCTTGTTACTAACTTGCCTTTTTTTTGTTGTTAAATATTTTTATTGATTTCAGAGAGGGGAGAGAGAGAGAGAGAGAGAGAGAGAGAGAGAGAGAGAGAGAGAGAGAGAGAAAGAAAGAAACATCAGTGATGGGAATCATTGATCAACTGTCTCCTGCACGTCCCTATTGGGGGTTGAGCCTGCAATCCCGGGCATGTGCCCTTGACGGGAATTGAACCCGGGGTCCTTCAGCCCACAGGCCAATGCTCTATCCATTGAGCCAAACCAGCTAGGGCAGTAATTTGCCTTTTTTTCTGTCTGTGGGGATATGCACACACAGTCACTTGTGTTAGTAACTTGTTTGCCTTTTACAGTGATGTCATCAGGAATGCTATACACACAGATGTTTTTTATTTTTAAAATAAACTTAGTATCATGAACGTTTTAATGTCATTTAATTACCTATAGTATCATTTACGATAGGTGCATCATATTCCATTGAGCACATATGCCATACTGAATTTTATTTTGTATGAAAATTCGTGCAAGAGTAGGCCTTCCTTCCCCCGGCTGCTGGCACTGGCTTCACTCCAGCACTCAGGACGTGGGCTGCTTCGCTCCAGCCCCGGCTTCTTCCGGAAGGATGTCCGGAATGATGCTCAGAAGGATATTTGGTCTAATTAGCATATTACCCTCTTATTATTATAGATGTATTTGTTGCCTATTCATGGGCATTTTGAAAATAAGCTGTATCGTAAATATCCTGTACACAACTGTTTTGAACATCCATTATTATTATTTTTAAAATATATTTTTATTGATTTCAGAGAGGAAGGAAGAGGGGGAGAGAGATAGAAACATCCATGATGAGAGAGAATCATGGATCGGCTGCCTCCTGCAAGTCCTCCACTGGAGATCGAGCCCACAACACCCTGGGCATGCCCTTGACCGGAATCGAACCTGGGACCTTTCACTTCGTAGGCCAACGCTCTATCCACTGAGCCAAACTGGCTAGGGCTATCCAATTTGGAATTACAGACTTATAGGATATATACTTTCTTCATGCTTTTGACACAGATTGCTAAACTATTCTCCAAATAGTTGGTATCTACCTATATGCTTGCCAGCATGAGGTATTTTCTGTTGAGATGTGAATTACTCCTCTTCTGAATTAGTGCAAATTCACTTTCCATTGCCTCTAGAACCATCTTTTTCTTCTTCACTTTCTGTTTTTCTATTCTTTTATATCCTTCCTCCTTCACACCTAAAACTTCATAGAAGCTGAATTTGACCCAGGTTGGAGAAGAAGCTGTTTCCAATGATCTTTATCTCTCTCTTCACCAGCTTCTTAGTGTATTTTGCTGTAAAATATTATGGGAACTCTCTTTGTAAAGCACCCAATTTTTCAAAGGTCATTTCTTTCAGTTTTACAGATCTTTATTTTCACGTTTGTTAATGTCTTACATTTGTGAGGTGACCTCATGTTCTAGCCTGGTGGTGAAGAGAACTGTCCCTGGGACCCTGTGGACCAGGTTCAGATCCCAGCTTGTTCTTTTTAAAAAAATATATATTTTATTGATTTTTTTACAGAGAGGAAGGGAGAGAGGGATAGAGAGTTAGAAACATCAATGGGAGAGAAACATCCATCAGCTGCCTCCTGCTCACCTCCTACTGGGGATGTGCCCGCAACCAAGGTACATGCCCTTGACCGGAATCAAACCTGGGACCCTTCAGTCCGCAGGCCGATGCTCTATCCACTGAGCCAAACCGGTTAGGGCTCCCAGCTTGTTCTTGTTGACTAGCTTTGGAATCTAGGACATGTTATTGACCCTGTCCAGTCCTCCTCATTTTTCACTAGTGGAGATCATGATAATACTTTCCTTGGTATTTTGTTAGGATTTTAAGAGGTGATGCTTACAATTGCTCAGTACGTTGCTAACATTTAGTAATTACTCAGTAGGGCATCTTTTGTTAGCATCTCATCTGACGTGTGCGAACGAAGCAGGGATTATTTTTGTCCTTCTGCATCTGAGTGAATGGGTTCAGGAAGAGGGAATACTTTTCCTGTCATCACACCAGAAAGTGATGTTGTCCAAACCTGAATTTAGGACTTTTGTCTTAAGGACTACTGCCAAGTGGGAGAACTAAAGTGGAGGACAGGAATTGTGCCTAATAATTAGGATAACATAGGAACAGCATGAAAAGTCTAAAAAGCTTTATATACGGGGCTTGAGAGGTGCAGCTCCAAAAAGCCTTGACTAAGCAAGTTGGCTCGAGGATGACAGTAGCTCCGGGAGCAGAGGAGTGGTTCCTGTGCATCTTGGCGGGAGAGAGGCTGCTGTGTATCCTTTAGGCTCCCAGACACAAAGGCCAAAGAGTCTTGAAAAAAGTTTAGAGCACCAAGATCAAAACATTTAATAGATTTTTCTACTTTGGTTCAAATTAGAATGGAATCTTGCTTTAAATATATATGACTGATTAGGTTTTTATCTTAACTTGTTTCCGACAGGGCATGGTGCTGATGTGAAATGTGTAGACTGGCATCCAACAAAAGGGTTAGTTGTTTCAGGAAGTAAAGATAGTCAACAGCCAATCAAGTTCTGGGATCCCAAGACTGGGCAGAGTCTTGCAACACTGTAAGTGATAGGAACCCCACCTTGGTCCCCGAACAAAGGGAACAAAGCTGCCTGTGTTCTTTTAACTTTTAGCTTTCTCTCCTCTCGCGTATTTTTGAAAAAGTAGGTTAGACAACAGATGGATTTGTATCCATAACAGTCTTATTAATTAAATATGATTTATGTCTGAATTCCTAATGAAATACGGCTTGATTTATGCTCTGCCACAGCTATCTAAATTTAATTTGGGTATCACGGGAGTGGAAGGTGAGGAAGAGATTGCGAAGGAGGTGGTTATTACTATTCTGACTTACTGTCTCTCCTCATTATAATGCACTTGGCACTGTGTGGAGTTGATGTGTATGCCCCTCACTAGACATACAGCCCAGCTTTCTCCATCCCACTATGTCTATTTATAGAGAAGCTTTTCCTCTATTTTTGAATCAGTTCTCAATTTTTTTGTCTGAGATGCTTACTTATGATGCAGCTACATAATAAATTTTTTTCTGAATTATCTGTAAACATGCACAGTGATATGAATATGTTGTTAACATTGTTTTGACCAAGCAGCTGTGTCCCGGTCCTCGTGATTGGGAGTGAGCTGGTTGGAGCAGGCTGCCGTGGCGCACACCTCCACTGGCCGCAGTCCACCCGCGTGTTTGGCAGTGGTGCTCTGTGGAGATGTGCACTGTGCAGGCCTCGGCTTGTGGCAGTGTCTTGAGTTCAAATTAACCTTCCCACTATCCCATGTTCTTTTTTTATGCTTTGTCTTAATGAGAGGAGGTTCATTGAAGTTAAAAAATTTAATGAGCTTTATTGAATAGTAATTTATATGTTCCAATGCTTCCCCTGATTCAAAGATAAACTTTTATATCCATTTGAAGCTCTGCTGCTATTTTAACTGGTTAAGGAAAGCAATGCTTAGATACTGGACATTATTTCTGTCATTGACCTATTTATTTCAAATGTACTTTTAACTGTGGTCCTATAATGCTGTTTCTTCATGCTTTATTGCTTCTAGGCTAAACCTCTTGCCATCTTGACCCATGTGCTTTTCAACAGAAATGGCCATTATATGGATTTAGATTTGTTTTTAATTCTTACATTATTTTCTTGGTACTTTGTTTCTAGTCATGCCCATAAAAACACAGTGATGGAAGTAAAATTAAATCTCAATGGCAATTGGCTACTCACAGCATCACGTGACCATCTCTGTAAACTTTTTGATATCAGAAACCTGAAAGAAGAGCTTCAAGTCTTCCGAGGTCATAAGAAAGAAGCCACAGGTCAGTGGCTTTTAGAGACACTTCTCCTTCTGACTTGCCTATGGTGTTCTGAGGTCCTAATAATTTTGCCTTTCCCTGTGTTTTTGTTTTACAGCTGTGGCCTGGCATCCTGTTCATGAAGGACTTTTTGCTAGTGGAGGGTCCGATGGCTCTTTGCTCTTCTGGCATGTTGGGTATGTAACACTTATTATAAGGACGTTGCCTATTGTTTGAAGAGAGCACCTGAAAGTGTAAAACATGACACTGTTTGTATGTTCTCTGAGTGTTCATATGTTCTATGTCAGAGACTTCTTGCAGCTTTCCATTCTGGAAACCCCGCTTGGACTAGAAAACTTAGCACATTTATTTTTGGATGTAGAAGTCATTAAGAGCAAGTAAAATAGATTTTCTTGTTTCTTATTGGTAAATCATTTTTGAAGCATTTTCCCTAGCTGGTGTGGCTCAGTGGTTGAGTGTTGACCTATGAACCAGGAGGTCATTTTCGATTCTCGGTCAGGGCACATGCCTAGGTTGTGGGCTTGATCCCCAGTAGGAGGTGTGCAGGAGGCAGGAAATCAATGAAACATCATTGATGTTTCTCTCTCTCTCTCCCCCACTCTGAAATCAATAAAAACATATTTTAAAAAAATATGTTACTGATGACAAATCAGCGCCCCTATATCATGTGAAATTGACAGATTAAAAGTAATAGGCTTTGGTAGCTATATGTTACACTAAAATAAAATGTCTTTATATATGTATATATATATATAACTTTTATATATATATAAAAGTTATATGTATATATAACTTTTGTGAAAAAGACTTCTTTCTGTGGTGCTATTGTAGGGTAGAGAAGGAAGTGGGCGGGATGGAGATGGCCCACGAAGGAATGATCTGGAGTCTGGCGTGGCATCCTCTTGGACATATCCTCTGCTCAGGCTCAAATGACCATACCAGGTAAGCTTTCTGTGAAAAAAGTAACAAGGGGTTACTGTGTTCATGGGGCAGGTGGAAATAAGTATGTACATTTTTTATTGATAGATTGGTATATTAATTTGTATTCTATCTTGTTCTTAGGAACATTTCTGTGGTGTTTTATAAGTACATATGTTATGAGAAGGAGATTGAGTATTGAATATGACTTTGTTATTCAAATTTTGTTTTGCCTTCTGATTAAAAAACGTCTTTCTGCATTTTAAATTTTTAGAAGAAAAGCATTGTAAAATTGTGTTTACCAGAGGACTGGTTTGTACTTTTTTTTTTTTTAAATATATTTTATTGATTTTTTATAGAGAGGAAGGGGGAGAGATAGAGAGTTAGAAACATCGATGAGAGAGAAACATCGATCAGCTGCCTCCTGCACATCTCTTACTGGGGATGTGCCCACAACCAAGGTACATGCCCTTGACCGGAATCGAACCTGGGACCTTTCAGTCCGCAGGCCAACGCTCTATCCACTGAGCCAAACCGGTTTCGGCTGGTTTGTACTCTTAAGTGCCCAGAAATATGCTGAGCTCATGCTCCTTGCCTTTCGCATCCATCACTTTTATTTTGCAGCAAATTCTGGACCCGAAACCGACCAGGTGATAAAATGCGTGATCGCTATAATCTAAACCTATTACCAGGAATGTCAGAAGATGGAGTAGAATATGGTGAGGCTCCGCACATTTATCCTTCTTTGAAATGAGATAGTCTGTTATAAAAGTGTTAGGTATTGAGAAGATTTTACAAAATGAATTTTAGTTTTATAGTTTATTGATTTGTAAACCACCGATGATAAGTTTCATTTTTATAAAAGTTCTAATTTTATTGGACCACTACATTTATAAAATCTCTATTGTGGATGTGTTCCTATTTATAGATGACCTTGAACCTAATAGCCTGGCAGTAATACCAGGGATGGGAATACCAGAACAACTTAAATTAGCCATGGAACAAGAGCAGATGGGTAAGAGAAATTATACCTATTAATTCTATTTTTATAAAATTTTTATAGGTCTGTTTTCTTATCTTTATGGTATTAAGTTATTTTGATAATGCCATTTTTTTAAAAGAAATGTTTATATAAGTAATGTAAACTGCTAACATTTAATCTGTTCTTCCAAAAATGTGTTCATTGATGAAGTGGCCACTTTTTTTTATATCC
This sequence comes from Myotis brandtii, assembly GCF_000412655.1. Lineage (NCBI taxonomy): Eukaryota > Metazoa > Chordata > Mammalia > Chiroptera > Vespertilionidae > Myotis > Myotis brandtii. Next base: position 673,007 of record NW_005370273.1, read on the forward strand.
TTGACTAATTACTTATCTTTATGATTACAGGGAAAGATGAGTCAAATGAAATTGAAATGACAATTCCAGGTTTAGATTGGGGAATGGAGGAAGTGATGCAAAAGGATCAGAAAAAAGTACCTCAGAAGAAAGTTCCTTATGCAAAACCTATCCCTGCTCAGTTCCAGCAGGTGAGTGGCCCATCTCGTTCATGCATTGGTGGTGCTGCTCGGTGAGTCTGATTGAAGTTTAGAAACAGGGTTCTCGGCATCCTCTCATTGTTGGTGATATTTCTGTGCTGTTGACCTTTAGAGCATTTTTCACATATTTCAGGCATTCTTAGACGTAGTTCTCATCTGCTGCTTTGCATTTAGTGCTGAGTTTGTCATGAGTTTTCTCCAGATCTTTTATTATTCTCACCTCCTTATTATCATCGATGCTATTGGAGGAAGGAAGAAAAAGAAGCCGGAGCACAGAGAGTGCATCAACTCTCTTCTGCATTGCCTGTCTTCTGCTTTATTGGTTCCCTCAGCACAAGGTGGGGGCGGGGGAGGGGGGGAGTCCTTTGGAAGAGGCAGGTGAGCTTCACATTCTTAATAACATGCCAGATCTAACAGCTTTTAGTAATTTAGTGATTGCTACCTAGTCATGTGCTTGCCAAATCCTACTCATGTGTCACTAAGAACTAGCATCAGAAATAAAGATAGTGCACCAGGTGCGCCACCTTGTATTCAGAAAGTTGGAATGAGCCAATGAATGACATGATAGAATGGTTTTTCTCATTCTGCCATTGTAAATTACACACTTAGGGCATATTTTAATATTCTCTTCTTTCCCAAGGCTTGGATGCAAAATAAAGTTCCAATTCCTGCCCCAAACGAGGTACTGAATGACAGAAAAGAGGACATTAAATTGGAAGAGAAGAAAAAAACGCAAGCAGAAATTGAGCAAGAAATGGCCACATTACAGTATACTAACCCACAGCTTCTAGAGGTAAGCTCTTTGGGGGATTCCAGATGCTCTAAAAAGTAGGGCTGACATTATTGATATGCTCCTAAGGAGAAGGGACGGGCCTCTCAGAGGGTCTGATAAGCACCACCCCTTCTTCCTCTACGGGAGGAGCTAGTTTCTAACTAGAGCAGTCAAGCAGTGAGTAGACCTAAGTTAAATATACACTTTAGTAGAAAAGAGAAAGCCAACAAGTTTAAATTTAAATTCACTTATTTATCCCCAGATAAAATAATTTTTCTTTTTCTGTCAGCTCTAAAGCAGGTGGTTTGTTCTTAGTTTTCCTACCTTGACAGCTACCAAGAATAACAAAAAACTGGTAAATTTTTGGGCTTTTCCTGGTCAAGATGGATGTACATAATCCTGACTGTTGTTTCCCAGCACCTAAGAAGAGTTAGTCTAGAGCAGTGGTTCTCAACCTTCCTAATGCTGCGACCCTTTAATACAGTTCCTCATGTTGTGGTGACCCCAACCATAAAATTATTTTTGTTGCTACTTCATAACTGTAATTTTGCTACTGTTATGAATCGTAATGTAAATATCTGATATGTAGGATGTATTTTCATTGTTACAAATTGAACATAATTAAAGCATAGTGATTAATCACAAAAACAATATGTAATTATACATGTGTTTTCTGGTGGTCTTAGGCGACCCCTGTGAAAGGGTCGTTCGACTTCCAAAGGGGTCATGACCCACAGGTTGAGAACCGCTGCTCTAGAGTGAGTCTGGAGGCCTGAGCGCCATCTGTATGTCTGAATGTTATATGGACTCTAGTTACTGCTGGGGCTTTAAGAGGTTGATGCCTCGTGTTTGTTTTGAGGTTCCCCAATGAAATAAGTGACAGCCACATTGTCATCTTCTGGCTTACTTTTCAGTATGCTTTTTCTTTTTTTCTTTCCAGCAACTTAAAATTGAAAGGCTTGCACAAAAACAGGCTGAGCAAATTCAGCCTGCTCCTGCATCTGGTACCCCTCTTCTTGGACCCCAGCCCTTTCCAGGACAAGGTCCAATGTCTCAGATTCCTCAAGGTTTTCAACAGCCCCATTCATCTCAGCAGATGCCAATGAACATGGCTCAAATGGGGCCTCCAGGTCCACAGGGACAGTTCAGACCCCCTGGACCCCAGGGACAAATGGGACCACAAGGTCCTCCATTGCATCAGGGAGGTGGAGGGCCACAAGGATTCATGGGACCACAAGGGCCCCAGGGCCCACCCCAAGGGTTGCCGAGGCCTCAGGACATACATGGCCCCCAAGGAATGCAAAGACATCCTGGACCTCATGGCCCTTTGGGACTTCAAGGACCACCTGGGCCACAGGGTAATTCTGGTCCTCAAGGTCATATGGGTCCTCAAAGCCTACCTGGCCCACAAGGTCACATCGGCCCCCAAGGCCCACCTGGTCCCCAGGGGCATATGGGCCCTCAGGGGCCTCCAGGTACTCAAGGTATGCAGGGGCCACCTGGTCCCAGAGGAATGCAAGGACCTCCTCATCCTCATGGAATACAAGGCGGGCCCGGGTCTCAGGGGATCCAAGGTCCCGTGTCTCAGGGACCTCTGATGGGACTGAATCCAAGAGGAATGCAGGGTCCTCCAGGCCCTCGAGAGAATCAGGGTCCTACTCCCCAAGGCATGATGATGGGCCACCCACCTCAAGAGATGAGACCTCACCCTCCAAGTGGACTACTGGGACATGGCCCTCAGGAGATGCGAGGCCCTCAGGAGATGCGAGGCCCTCAGGAGATGCGCGCCATGCAGGGGCCTCCACCTCAAGGGTCGATGCTGGGCCCTCCCCAGGAGTTACGAGGGCCGCCAGGCTCACAAGGACAGCAGGGGCCGCCCCAGGGCTCTCTGGGGCCTCCACCCCAGGGTGGCATGCAGGGGCCCCCTGGGCCTCAGGGACAGCAGAACCCTGCCCGCGGGCCACATCCGTCTCAAGGGCAAATGCCATTCCAGCAGCAGAAAACAGCTCTACTGGGCGATGGGCCCCGGGCCCCCTTCAATCAGGTATTCTTTCTTTCCAACTGTGGGCATTACCCTTTGGGAAGATGCAGTGCACGGATGCGGCACAGCTGACGGGAATGCCTCTCAGGTGGTGATAGCGGCCTGAGAAGAGCATCACAGCTGAAGTGGGAGACAAGAAAATGAAATAGACCATCACACGTATTGCAATGTGAATCTTAACTTCTTAACCTGTATTTTAATAGATGTTCTTCCAGAAAAGATGGAATCTAGATAATTGTTCCAGGCCTCCAAAAGAGCTGTGGCCTGGGGAGGAAGCTGGGGGACTGCCAGCCTGTTGTGCTCCCTTTTCTGGGTCCTTTGTAGCGTGGCCTGCCAGCTCTACCTTTTCAGATAGTTGTTTAAGGCCCCAGTAGACCTTAATTCTCAGGCCAGAATTACACATTCTCAAATTCTGACCCTGTGGACGGAATTCTGTCCAAGTTGTTTTCAGCTTACAAGAATATTTGTGAGGGAATATTTCTATGGAATTTTTCTTGACCTTTTTTTGGTGGTTCGGCTTTTATTGGCCAAGTTATAGTGCTCAGGTTGCTTGGGGAGACGTACAGAAGGACTGCATGAGCAGGGAAGGGTGAACACGCTGGCCTCTGGGGTGTGTGCTCCTGCACCTTTCAGAGGACGTGACTCCCTGGCCTCCATTCCCGTGGAAAGGCCATACTGGACACTGTGTAGAAAGCACTCTGTTAACAGCTCTGAGCATTTGTCATGTGAAGATGACCACTGGATTTTTAGAATTAAAAGAACTAGCTAAATAAGATTATGTGGTACTCTTCATTAGATCTTCCAGAACTGAAAAATTTTATAGCAGTGAAGAATCTGATGGTATTTGAGTTTACTTCCAGAATTTATTGTGCACTTTTTAATAAGTTTTATTCTATCATGTACTAAAATATTTTATAAATGCAAAGCATAATGCTGTAAAGATTTAATTTACATATAGAAATATTGATGGAATACCCTATTTGAAATAGGGTATTTCACATCTCAGAAGTTGGCCTGATGAAATCTTTGCTCATGTTTGTCACATACTGAAATACTTTCTTCACTTTGACCAGGTGAATTATTTAAACCAATTGTTTTAATTGGTTTAATTTACTGAAATTGCTGTCAGGTATTAACAGCATGAGTTGTTTGGGGATGAAACATACAAAAAACAAATATAGAAATTACTGGTGTTATTGTTATAGCTATCGTGGTGTCCTGCAGTGAGAGCTGCTCTTTCATGCCAGCTAGTTTGGAGTGTGAATACAATTTTGCTATTGATTTTTGAAACTGTGCTATTTTCATAGAAGGTGTGTGTGTTTGTCAACAGACCTGATCCAAGGTCACTGGACAGTGTGGGAAATCAGAATTTAGACATGGCTAGATAAAAATACTGAATATGAGGACTAGGGACAAACTTGGGGTCCAGAGCAAGGAGATTAAAAGCATCAGAGCAACAGGTTTGTATTAAGATAGAAGCTGCCAGAACCAAATGAATCCACAAGATCCCAGATGACGGAGCAGAGAATGAGCAGTAGGTAGAGATAGGGGGCATGTGAAAGGAGCAAGCTGGTGTGGACACCTCCCTTGGCAGGAGCCCAGCCCTTTCTGTTCTCCACTCCCCTTTTCACACCCAGCCCTGCTCCCTGCCGTTTTGTGGCACCCGAGAGGTGTGGCGCGTCCTGGAAGAGTGCCGTCTCCCTGTTGCCAGGAGGTCCTCTGTGTGGGGTGTTGTCATTACCTCATGATTTCTCGCTTTCCATTGACGTTCTTGTTTAGCTTAAGAAGTCAAGATCTAGCTTTAAATAATACCTATCAGCAGGTTTAAAATAGGTGTGTTTCCTCTTATTATGGTAAAAGAAGTATCTCCCTGAATTTAAGGACAGTTTTGCTATGATGTCACTAGCTATACATTTACTGCTGGAGGCTTTGGGGAAACCTAATGTTTTTCTCTTGTCACATTATAATACAATTGCTATTCACAAAGCACAAGCTGTGGTTTCACACTCCCTCTTTAAAAACATCTTTTCAGGAAGGACAGAGCACAGGCCCCCCACCCCTGATCCCAGGCCTAGGGCAGCAGGGAGCACAAGGTCGCATCCCCCCTCTTAACCCTGGACAAGGACCTGGCCCTAACAAAGGTAAATATCTGCTGGCGGGAAAAGAGGTTGTATTTCACCACCTTGACGCAAAAAAGAAAAAAAAAATTTTTTTTTTACAATGCATAGCTTTACTGGTAAGTGTTTGATAGAATGGTCACTTGAACCTCTAGGAAAAACAAGAGCACAGCCACTTCAGGTCACAGTTCTGTCTGATGATGCATTCACCCATGGCTTTGCTTCGTTAGCCAGAAACCTGCTCAGGCAGCGAGCTCCTCCGGAGCGGCCGGAGGCCTGTCCGCCTGCGGGGATGGGAGTGCTCTGTGCCTCCAGCGCACGAGCAGCTGAGAGCTGAACTGGGTCATGTTATATGTTTTGATGGGATAAAGAATTCCGAGATTTTAAGTGTTTTTAATATCATCCCCTTCTCCCTCCAAATTGTATCAAGTATTGGATTATTTAGCTGGTTACATTATTCTGCGCCACTTGGAAAGAATAGGGCAGCGCACCGACCTGCCACGCCTCAGGTGGTTGATGCTGTGGAGAGCACAGAGATGAGAATGCCAGTGTTTAGAGCAGCGATGGCGAACCTTTTGAGCTCGGCGTGTCAGCATTTTGAAAAACCCTAACTTAACTCTGGTGCCGTGTCACATATAGAAATTTTTTGATCTTTGCAACCATAGTAAAACAAAGATTTATATTTTTGATATTTATTTTACATATTTAAATGCCATTTAACAAAGAAAAATCAACCAAAAAAATGAGTTCGCGTGTCACCTCTGATACGCGTGTCATAGGTTCGCCATCACTGGTTTATCACTTAGTTAGATGTGGAGCTATTTGGAAATTAGGTGTTAATCTTAGGAGTTGAAAGAGCACATGCTGGGAGCCAGAGTCCTTGTTCCCAAAGGGGTAAGCTCTTCTCCTGCGCCCTCAGGAAGAGCTGGAGCAGGGATGTAGAGGCTGCAGGCTGCTGGAGAGTTGAGGGGAGGGCTGGAAGGGAGTGGGGGGAAAGTAGGAGGTGCAGTGGTACATTCAGTGGGAGGACAAACCAGAGAGCCTGTGTACTGTGCAGGTGGCTTTTCAAAGAACTTCACTCCTTTTCCTCTTTTTATTTAATTTTTATTTATTTATTTTTTAAATATGTTTTATTGATTTTTTACAGAGAGGAAGGGAGAAGGATAGAGAGTTAGAAACATCGATGAGAGAGAAACATTGATCAGCTGCCTACTGGGGATGTGCCCGCAACCAAGGTACATGCCCTTGACCGGAATCGAACCTGGGACCCTTGAGTCCGCAGGCCGACGCTCTATCCACTGAGCCAAACCGGTTAGGGCGTCTTTTAAATTGGCTAAGCCCACAGCATCCTGTGGTTCATGTTAGGGTTCTTGTGGTTTTATCAGATGAAGATAAGTCCTTGTCAGCATTTCCAGCCCTAGCACTTGGGGAATTTAAAGCTTGATTGAATGTATATGAGATATTAGAGGTAGGGATAAAGGAAGGAATACAAGAATTAGATGCTTATTTAATCCCATCCTATGGAGGGCAAGTAAGAGAAAGCAAGCATGAAGGACCATCTTTGGAATTTGGGGGCTGTAAGAAAGAAGAGTCTTTTATCCACAAGGTACAGCCGTCAGCAAGCTGAGAGCCTCCTCTTCCCCCCTCCCCCGCCCTGTGTCTGTCTCCGCCTGTTTCCCTCCTTGTTCTTCCCCTCTTCTCTTTCTTTCCTCTTCTCTTTTCTCTTTCCTCCTTCCTCCTCTCTTTTTTCTCCCAGGGACAAAAGGGAGAAGGGAGAGCCGAAAAAGGGGCCCTGCTGTCCCCTACTGGACTCACCCGCGCTGCCGCCCCATCCCCGGGCGCCACGTCCCTTCTAACTGGTAGTGGTGGGTTTCTTTCCCTGGATAAACAGGGGACTTGTAGACAGAAAGAGTCATGGGAAGATTAGTCTTCATAGGTAAGTCCAAGTGGAATATGCTCAGCTCCTCGGGTCAGAGGTCACACCCAGTTCCAGCAGCAGAATGTCAGAGTGAAGACGTACGTCAGGGATACTGAGAGGTGGGGGCTGTCTTCCATTAGGAGACAGGTCTGGGGCATTTGCAAGCTGAACCAAGAGGCGGGTCGGCAGGGGCTTTCCTGAGCGTGATGGAGAGGGCTGGTTTCATGGAGGGAAGGAGAGAATTCTTCAGATGCTGTATTTTCATATGGAAACTTCCAAGTTTTTTAAAACATGTTCGAATGGTGAGGAGGGATTGAAATGGACAGAAATGTAAGAGGAAGGACATTGGAAGGGTAGGAATTATGGCTTACTATGATACCTGGAAACAAAATTCAGCTCATCTTTATTGCCAGGGTGCAGAATGAAAAGAATTTTATTTAAGCCCTTAGTTGTTTTAGAGGCAGGAGTGTCTCTTTGCTCTCCACTTTTCAGAAATGTGATTTCATTGTATGTTGACCGAAATAAGTGCTCGTTTAAAATGGCCACAGCCGTTCAGGAAAACATCCCCCAGAGGTGGGAGGTGAGCTCAGTTCACCATCAGAAATTCACTGGTCTTTTTCCATTTTTATTCAGTAATTTAAATATATTACATGTTCAGATACTTCAAAAAATTTTTGGTGGGTTTCCAAATATTATTTGCAAAGAATGGTGACAATATTATAGAGGAGGGGTATCATTCCTAGAGAGGCAGAAAGAGTGTTCGCATGAACCTGAACCGGAGCCTGCGTAGAGCGAGGCTGCGTGGCCCCAGGCACTCAGAAGAGAAGCGCCTCCCTGTGCCTTACAAAAAAGAGTGTCCAGAACCAAAGTGTGAGTAACAGGTCAAGTGAAATGAGCGAGGGGTTAAAGGAGTGACATCGGAGGTGGCAGCAGGGAGCCCAGTGCCCTGTGATGGGCTCTGCAGGTCTTACCAGTGCAGCGGGAGGCTCTGCTTGGCTGCCTGGCCTGCGCGGGAAGAGGGGCAGGGAGGGGAGCTCAGGCTGTTCCTGTGAGGCTGTCTTATGTTTCCTACTTAATCGCTATCTTGGAAGGTGGGTGTTGCTAATGCCATTTGAGATGGGTAATTTGCTTTAGGTCGAGTGGCTTAACTAGCGGGTGATGAAGTTGAAATCTGTACCACAAAACCCTAGTTCCTCTCGTTATATGATGCCTTGGAGATGGTGGTCTCCTCAGTGTGCTGAGAGCCAAGAAGGGGAGACTCTGAATGAAAGAATGCAGGAGCCTGGAAGACCTGGTAAAAGCAGCTTTGTTTCCCGTAGGTGACTCCCGGGGCCCTCCAAACCACCACATGGGCCCGCTGTCCGAGAGGCGGCACGAGCAGAGCAGCGGCCCCGAGCACGGTGCCGACAGGGGGCCGTTCCGGGGCGGCCAGGACTGCAGGGGTCCCCCTGATCGACGCGGCCCTCACCCCGACTTTCCTGACGACTTCAGCAGACCAGATGACTTCCACCCTGACAAGCGCTTTGGCCACCGATTACGTGATTTTGAGGGGCGAGGAGGACCTTTACCACAAGAAGAGAAGTGGAGGCGAGGGGGGCCCGGGCCTCCCTTTCCTCCTGATCACAGGGAGTTCAGCGAGGGGGATGGCCGGGGCACAGCCCGGGGCCCGCCAGGGGCATGGGAAGGCCGCAGACCTGGAGATGAGCGATTCCCCCGGGACCCCGAGGACCCACGTTTTCGAGGGCGCAGAGAAGAAAGGTGGGGCAGATACTCTGTGGGTCTGTTTCTTCTTCCCTGGAGCTTTTTGTCTATTTTCCCCACAAAGTCTCTTTTTCACTTGTAGCCTATACTCTCCACATTTTGCATTTAGACTTTTAAAAAAATTATGCTTTTTAACCTTTATGTGGTTCTTTTGTCTTTACAAAAGAATGTGGAAATCATTTTTTCTTTGCATCTTTTTGGTTGTTTTAAAGTAATGGGAAGATCTGCATACTACAAAGTTTCTTGGAACGGATTAGAAATTTCCAGGTTCTGTGGATTAGAATGATGAAAGACGAGACAGATATATAGATGAAGAATAAAGGAATTGTTCAATAGACAGTTCTTGTGAAATTGCCTAAAGATCCTAACAAAATCAAATTAGTGCTGTTAAAATAGGTCAAGGTCAGTCTTGAATGAGCACTCAGCTTGCTTGGGGTAAAAAAAGAACACAAGAGCCTGGCCAGTGTGGTTCAGTGGTTGAGCATTGGCCTGTGAACCAGAAAGTCACGGTTCCCAACCAGGGCACATGCCTGGGTTGCAGGCTTGATCCCCAATGGGAGGTGTGCAGGAGGCAGCCAATCAATGATTCTCTCTCATCATTGATGTTTCTATCTATCTCTTCTTTTCCCTTCCTCTCTGGAATCAATATTTTTTAAAAAAAGTAACAGGAAATATGGAGGGGAAAAAAAGAAAAATAAAAAAATAAGAGAAATATGGAGAAAAAAACTAGAATTAGTGTAATTTCAAGAGAGACTCAGAATAGTCAATGAAGATGATATTTACTGTGTGCTATTTAGCCTCGTTGTTACAGTGAATTGTCAGACAGGTGTCACTGTAAACATTTTACAGATATGGGGCCACACTGAGAATCAGCAGTTTCTTGACCTTTGAAGGCCCTGCAGGGCTCATGCTGTTCAGCACTCCTGCCTGCTCCACCTCAGTCTTCTGCTCATCTCTCTTCCCATCACAGTTCTCACTACTGTTGCTAGGAGGTGACTGAGTTAAAGGTTGGCAATCCCCATCCTCACAGGATGTGTTAGAAAAGGTTGGCTGATAAAAGGGCCGCAGAGGGTGAAATAGTGGGTTAAGGAAAGCAGCTATTGGAAGGGAGTTTTGGGGGGAAAAAAAAGATTTAAGGGCTCCCAGTTTTTTGTGTGTGTGTGTGTTTTATTTTTATATATTTTATTTTTTTACAGAGAGGAAGGGAAGAGGGATAGTTAGAAACATTGATGAGAGAGAAACATCCATCAGCTGCCTCCTGCACACCCACTACTGGGGATGTGCCCACAACCAAGGTACCTGCCCTTGATCAGAATCGAACCTGGGGTCCTTCAGTCTGCAGGCCGACGCTCTATTCACTGAGCCAAAGCGGTTAGGGCAGGGCTCCCAGTTTTCATAAGGGCCTTTCTTTATGATAGCCAGGTATTCACTCTGAAGTGGCTTTTTGTCTCTGCAGGCGCCTCATTTCCAATGGCTTTGGCAGCAACAGGACTTTGATTTCTTGAGTCTCTGCATCTTGCGCAGTTTCAGATTTACTAAGCCTCAGTTTGTGCTGTGTTTTGTCTAAACTGTGGTGCTGCTTACAGCTTCGTGCTGCTCTTTGGAGATGCCCACCAGGCTTTTGGTCCTGCTGTGCTTGCTGCTCCCTCTGCTTGGGACTCGGTTCCCAAACGGTGTGGCTCACTTCAGGTGGACCTCTCCTCCTGCTACACCCAGGCCTCTACTCTGCTTTCTATTGCTTCACAGCACCTGGCACTGTGTGACACTAGTGCTGTGTCCATTTCTTCCTCTCTTGCATCCTGGGAGCTCTGCTCACCCACCCCTGAGGCCTCAGCACCTGGAGCAGCATTAGTGTCGCAGTAATGTGATGAAATGAACCTGTTAGATAAGGAAGGAGAGGCATTTGAGAGAGGTCAGCTTGTTAGGAGCTCAGGCTGTTGTAACCAAATTCCATCCTGCTAGGCGTAAGCAACAGAAATCTCTTTTCTCACAGTTCTGGAGGCTGAAAGTCCCAGATCAGGACCCAGCAGGGTGGTCTCTGGTGAGACTTCTCTTCCTGGCTTGCAGACGGCCACCCTCTCCCTGTCTGCAGCTGGAGGGGAGTGAGCAAGCTCTCCCTGGTGCCTCTTCTTAGAAGGCCACTGAGCCCATCATGAGGGCCCCATCAGTAAACTCTAATGACCTCAAAGGCCCATCTCAATATCATCACATTTAGGTCTTCAACATGTGAATTTTTTTTTTTTTTTTTTTTTGGGGGGGGGGGGGGGGGGGTGGTGGTGTGTTACACAAACATCTAGATCTTAACAGGAGCTGTTTTCTGATTAGGGCATCTTAGGTTCTCTCTGTTTTCTTGTAACGAGGGCAGTTGCATGATGGTTCCTGGGCGAGAGTCCTGCTGTGTTTGGGGGTTACCCCTGTGCTTCTCGGGGCAGTAGTGCTGTCTGCTTTTCCTCTTCCTGCTCCGCCCTCTCCTGGCCATCCCACCCTTACCTTTGCTGTTACTTCAGCCAGTGTGCTGGTCATCCCCTGTGTGTGCAGGAACATGACTCAGACGTTACCTCAGGCCAGGCTCTTCACTGGAAGCTAAAGCCACTGGGGACAAGATTGTGGGGACAGGGGTACCTGCAGAGGAGATTGCCTTTGTGCAGTGAGGTGCGGGCCCTTCCACCTGTACATCATAATCCATGAAACAAACAGGCGCCACTTAGAAAGTGTAAGGATGTTTAACCGGAACCTAATCATAAGGAAACAATCAGAAAAGTTCACATTGTGGGACATTCTATAAAACACCTGGGTGACCTTTCAACAACGTTAAGATCACAAAAGATAAACTAGGGAGGTGGACAGTTGTGAATTAAAGTAGAACACAGAAACATGACTACGAGTGACAATAAGTGATTATGACTGAAATTCATATTTTAAAACAACTGTAAAGGACATGTTGAGGACAAATGGAGACAGTTGAATGAGACTATAGAATAAACAATATTCCATGTTAGAGTAGTAACAGTATGTTATAGGAGAAACGGTGTTTTTAGAAGGAACATACTGTAGTGTTCAGGGATGATGCACATGCCAGCAGCTGGTTTTAGAATGTTTTAGAACATGAATCTGGAAACAGGTGGATAAAGAGAAGCTAAAGCTCATGTGTGCAACTGTAAGAACTGATTAATCTAGGTGATGGATACATGGGCTTGTTCTATTTTTTCAACTTAACTGTAAATTGGAAAAATTTCAAAGTAAAATGGAGCAAAAGATAATGGGATGGAGACTCAAGAAAAAGCAGAAGGCCTGGCCTGAAGGAAGTCCCGGCAGGTGGCTCCTGCGGACCAGCCCACGCCCTTGCCGCCTTCTGACCCTTCTCGCTGCCTGGGGCCTCCTGGCTCACGCGCCCTTCCTGCTTGCAGGCCCCTGTTCTGCTGCCCCCCAGCTTCAGCAACACTCCCGCTGACTGACTCCCAGTCCAGAATCCTGAGGGAGGGAAACTGTCCACTAGCCGGGGCACCAGCCTGCCCGTGAGCCAATACCTGCTGTCACTAGTCTGCTGTGGAGCGGGGCTGTGGGTGACAGTAATAGCCACCCCTGTGTAGAGACCGGAGTGGGGGCCAAGGCAGAGGCCCCCAAATATGTCTGTCATAGTTGGCAGGCATGGGCCCACAATCTCCTTTTTTCCTGATTATATAAGTGTTAAATATTCATTACAAAAATTTCAATGATAATGAGAAGTATTTGGGAGCAATGGTAAAGAGCCTGGGCTGAGGGGCAAGATTGGCTGAGTTCAAACCTGAGTGCTTATGTGTATCCTTAAATCCATGACTTAATCTCTCTGTGCCTCAGTGTTCTCATGGGTAGAATAGAGTTAGTCATACCAGCTTCATGGGGTGGTTTTGAGGGTGGAATGAAATGAATAATGTAAAGCGGTTGGCATGATAGAAGCACTTAAAAAATGCTCACTGCTATTATTATTCCTCAAAGCCTAAAAATATTAAAATAATTCTACATTCTGATGTTTACTTCCTGCCTGTTTTTGCCTGTAATATTGGGATTGTAAAATGTGTACTTTTAAAAATGCACAATTTTACTTTTTCTCCCATTTAACTTTGTATCCTGTCTTCTTATATCATACTAGAGGCCTGGTGCATGAAATTCGTGCATGGGAGGGGGGTGTCCCTCAGCCCAGCCTGCACCCTCTCCAATCTGGGACCTCTTGGGGATGTAGTCGGATTGCCCTCCCCTGCCGGCCTGATCTTGCCCCCAACTGC